>NC_054540.1:17777575-18122575 GCF_017654505.1 Polyodon spathula | reverse complement strand
CTAATGGGATTCTTATTATATCTTACATGATAAAACATTTAAAAAGCATTCAACTTTTACAGAAGTCAACCAATCAAAAGCAATTACCACTTGTACTTTGCTAGCGGCATGTTTGTTTATCAAACACGTTGAATCTTGCCCCTCAACCCTACAGAGTTTATCGTGAACAGAACGTCTTCCATTTGGCTTAGAACAAACCAGGAAATGGTTAAAGGAAAAACAAAACAAAAAACTCTACCCATGTCTACCAATTTTAAAAGACAGGTAAACAAAATCCCAAGTCATGCTACCATATAGTATGTGGGTTCTCCCAGAGTATTCCTTAGATTCTAAACACAGTTTCCTGCTTGTGACAGTACTGCAGATTAAATAAGAAATAATCGTGTTGCTCCAACTGTACATGAAATACACTCCTAGCAGACAGGATGGTCCTGGCTAACTCCAGGAAACTGGCATGTATAAAAACTCTGCCTATCTATCATAGTGAAACAAAGTTTATCTCCAAGTGGATCAAAACAATAGCATTTTAGTGTTGCTGAAGGAACCATACCACACATAGACGACCCAAACAAACATGTTGGGGCAAAGTCAAAAGTAAGGGTGTATCATGTTTTTAAACTTTTAGTACCTTGTAGCCTACCATATGTTATACTGTACATACCAAATGATCTACGTGTACACACAGCTACTAATGCATCCCTATATGAGCCTTTATAGAACTTTAATTACTCTCAAGCTATTATGAGACACAAACCTCGCCACATATTACAGGAAAAACGTTTTAATAAAATATCTTAAGTCAGTACCATATAGAGCTTAATTTACTGTATTAATCGGTTTCAAAACTGTCTAGTGGGTAGAACATGTTTCCTACTGTTCTTTTATTATTAAGCTGTGTGGCCAGCTCTGGGATCCTCTGTCAGCTATATTATATCGTTTGCAGTCACAGTATTCAGTTCGGGTATTACCATTAAGTAATTTTTTTGTCATATTATTGTACGGGAAGGTGATATATAGTACATAATAGCTATACATATGCACCGTACCAATATGTACCCAGGTGCTTGTGAGAGATATTGGGGGTTCATTTATAGAGGTTGTATGCCTTAAGAAGAAAGGCGTGACGGGATATTAGCCGTTGTCAAATTACATACGAATGCTTAAATGCAGAGGTGCTGGATTATTACACTCCGGTTTCATGCAACAGTTACGATGCTGACCAAACATTTGTGAGTATTGTTTTGTTAAAGAAATGGTTAAAATGAATAGTTGCATTTAAAAAATGTAGAACAGCGAAAAACAAAAACTGACGTGCATTAACAAAATGTCCTGAAAACTTAACATAAAGAAAACTATTTCAATGAAGCAATAAACTCAATAAGCTATGAAAGTGAAAAGTTTACAGTTTTTTTTGTGAACTCCAATAACCCTGCGTTATCTTTCCCCAGTCCAATCGTAGAGAGCCTAAATAAGCACAGTCATTTACCATAATAAAAAACTGTAATGAAAAAGAAAATGTAGAACATAAAAAAGCGGAACCAGATTTAGTCAACGAAAGACAACACATTTAAAATTCTTTGCTGTATTATATATTTAAGGTAAGGCAAGTTTATTTTTCAATTAAAAGTGCTTCCGGCTATAATGCTGTGCCGCCCGGTTGTACAGAATTCCTGGGGAGAACCCCGAGGTCAGTTAAGTTCACAGAATCGCAGGTCTATTCCTCACAGCCTTACTTGGTCCACTGTTATTTCCTGGAGCTTGGCTCTGGTCTTCCTCCTGCAGCTCAGATAAGCTGGTCTGATGACTGTCAAGTGCCTCATCTCAGAATAAAACTGAAAGGAGCTGGGACATACACTTTTTGGTCCATTGTCAAGTCATGCAGCGATTCAGAAAACTACACAAGGAGTCTTGAGACTTCTTTACAGTAAGTTACTTACAGTAAGTTACACATAACCTGGGAAAGATCAATAAACAAATACTGTCTGAATACAAAGTATTTCATTACATACTGACACACATGTCTGAGAACATCTGATGTGTACTGTATATACTTAACATCCTCTTTTATATGTTCATGGACGATCACTGAATGTGTTTCCACCAAACTACCTTGTGAAAGTAAATACCAGAGTTTGAAAAGAATTAAACCCATTCCTCAGGATGTCTCTCAAGATCACCAGCAGGGTGCCTGAAGAAGCAGCAATAGGCCTCTTAGCCACAACAGCTAATTAGAACTCACAACAAAATCACAACAAAGTTAAAAAAAAAAAAAAAAAAAAAAAAAGCTGTAAGATATAGGATTCTGCCTGTTGGAACACGTACAGTAACTGCATCCTACAGTGTGAAAAAAAATAAAAATCTACAGATCAGTAGATTTACTGATGTAAATTGACACTGTACTTTAAATTGTTATCAGCTGTTCTTGTAATAAGGAGTCTGGCCATACCCCAATAAAATACACACTTGTTGCCACTGTCTCTACAATTCAGTATCAGACATTTTAAAACACACACATTCTAGTTTTTGTGATTACTATTTAGGAGGCAGTGAATGTTATTTCAGCTTCAGCTTTCACACATTAGTGATTATAATCAAGCACAAACTCCAAAGTTTATGTTCATGTTTATGTTCACTGTAATGTTATTTTAGGTTTCTTTTCAAAGTGTTCTTCCATTACATTTTTAGAACTTCGGCTACATCTTCCCAGTTGCCTGACAACAGCAATAATATACTATTTGGTTTTCCCTTTTCCCATATAAAGCATTCTTCATATGCAAACAATGTTCCTAGATTTTTTTTAAACTAACATATCCAGGGAACAGACCAAATTGAGATCTCCTGGGGCGGTGAATTTTTAAACTTCATTTTGTGGCTTTTACAAATAAGTTAAATGTATAAGAGTTTGAGGATTTTACTGACCTCTAAGCTCAAAATCCACATCTTCCTTAGCATTGAATATAGCCCTTCATGGAATGGACACCAACAATACAATATGTTATAAAGTTTGTTAATGAAACTACAAAAGGAATACCGGTACTTCAACAAATCCAAGCAGTGTTTAAACCCTACAGAGACAACAAAAGAAAGACTCCAGATTTGCAGTATAATCCATTCAGTACAGTAAGTGTTGGATTTGTAATGCCATCAATTACATTGAAGCCTGGCTGCGTTTAATTTCTCCTGTTTTAAATAGGCCAGGTTAATAAAACGCAAGACAGCTCATAATGATGAGGTAAAGGGCCAGATGACCTTTCTTTTATTCGTGCTGTTGAAATAAAATAATGTCTAAATCTATTTCTGTTGTGCTTGTGTCGTTTCTGGTCTTTCGTTTTAGTACTCAATGTGGGCTACGAAGAAACAATCCTGTAAAAAAATATATCATGTATTCTCAAAGTTAAAAACAAGAGCTCCTGGAGGAGTTTTCTAAATATATTAGCTTTAAGTCAGTTGACCAAATGTGAAAGGATTCATTTCAAGTTGAATTAAATCACTTGTGGTACACATATTGCTACCCTGCAGCGAGTTACACAATCTGCTGCAGATAGTTATCTGAAGAGCATCGCTATATAACCAGGTGCTGAAAAGTACGATTCATATGAAAAAATAAACAATTGCTACATGAAATACAGCAGCAGTTACGGAGGAAATACGCAGGAGCCTTTTTGCGACTGAGGACTTCCCGTGGCTTTTGCAGACTCTGAAAAAAGACTCAACACGTATACATCTTGTACAAACCATGTGTTTTTACAACATTCACACATTCCAGAATACTTGCTTGAATAAAAATATAGAATTGTTTATTTACCATAATGCTCTGGCTGTTCTTTTCTGGTTCTGATAAACTTTTATCCACAGCAGCTGTTGTTGTCTCTGTTCCCAACATAATCACATTGCCCAGTCCGCGATGGTATTCAGGTTGCTCGTCTCCAAGTTCAGGTACATACCTCGAACACTGTATTTTTCCGACGTGTAACAAGCAGAAACTACTACTATCACTGATTTTACTATTAGTGTGTCAAGGAGCTAGCGCCGCCGAGCACAGCTATGTGTCTGTAAACCACGCCTCTTACACGGCCTGACAACGCCTTCTAAGTTAACTCTTTCCACACTCAGCCCTTCGAATATATATTACAGTGGTACTCAATTACATTATCTGCAGATAATGAAATTATAATTTCCTGACCAGTATTCAAACGACATCTTGCAAACACAATTATACGAATCTCACTGTAATGCTATTAAAACAGCATGTTATTAATTTTATTAAAACTAGAAAATGTTCTGACAATTACTGCGCATGAAGCATTCAAGTTAACAAACACTTATGTTGTATAAGCATCTTATTAAGCACCTGATTAAAAGTGTAGCGCTGTGTCTAAATGTGCATGTTCTAGCTCCAGTGTGTTTAAATGTAAATGAAAAGTTTCTAATTTAAATGCATGGCATGACAGTAAACAGAGGGGAAAATAAACTGAAGTGCATATCCACCGTGCCATTTTGAGAGGCGTGCCGTAGGTCAATTTCTTACTGTTACTAAACAGGTTTTTTTAAGCCCAAATAAAAGATCTTTGACAAGCTCGGTTTCTTCGGCCAATTCCCTGTACCTGAACACTTACTGCTGGCCGCATTGCTAATTTCCCTAACAATACTTCGTTTATCATATGAAAATTAAAAGAAACATAGGATATATGCACTTAAGTTTTCTTCATGTATAAAACCAAACTGTTTCTCATTAAAATACACAGCAGCCCCGCGCAACTTCCCATGACTTTCTACATAAACTGGAGTTTTGGAAGATTAAAACATATAACTTAATACAATACCTAAGCTAAAGTACATTACTAACGTATTTAAATTAAATTAATACGAACATTTCTTTCACTTTCCTGTTCCAATCAAATGCTGCACAACTCCCAGCTTAATCTTACAAAATTAAAGCAATTTGCAATACTATCTATCCTAAAATAATATGCAAAACTGTAATATTGCAGAATAGGTTGTGAAGGCTTTGTTTTTTGCTCCACGGAATTAACTATAAAGCAGAGGATGCAAACTTAAAATTATACTCTTTGTCACGTGTGTATTTCAGGCAGAAAAACAGTACATAAGTAGGCATCGCTTTTTTCTTTTTCATTTCTTTTTTTTAGTAATGGTATTTGCGGGGTTTACTTTTTTTAAAAGCTGTGCATGCAAGTGAAAACTGTCAAATTTAACTTAAACTCTGTTTGTGTGTAAAAGGGGGCGTTGTACAAAGAAAAACAACACCATTTTGGTTTTCGTTCATTACTCTCCTCTGGACAGAAAACAGGATCACAACAAAACAAAACGTTGATCACTGTAGTAACATTTCCTTTGCTAGTTTGGCAAGTGTCTGGAAAGTGTGAAGCATTGTCGAGAGATGTGCATTACTGCATCTGTATCCCTCGATTCAAACCCACTTGCCAAATCTGATGCATCACTTTTTATGTTAATCTCACACATCGCTTACCATTTTAGATAAAGACGTGGATTTTTGGCTTGGAATTAATGGGCAGCAATGTTTGTAAGAATATTCATATAGTTTTTTTTTGTTTTATTTTCGGACTAACGAAAATATTACTACCGCTGTTTTTATATTGCACGAAGCCTTTTCTCATTGCTCAACCAATGGAGTACTAAAACTAAGCAATGGGCGGAGATTTGTGATGCACGGCTAAATCAAAGCTCATCAGAATTAAAGCTTGGCCAATCAGACTTGTTCCTGTATTAAGCTGCCAAAAAAAAAAAAAAACGAAATAAAGTGGGGAGAGACTTCTTTAAGTACATTTCCATATTTATTCTTTACATTGGCATTCAAGCAATCTGCCCTCAGTTCGTTCATTATTTTGTTAGAATGTACAGCTGTTGCACATATTTTAAAACCAGCTTGATTTCAAAGTCCCCAAGGCAAATCGAGGTATTTTGGAAACATACAGTAAATATTAATCTTGCAAGGATATACAATAAATAGCACAGGAGCACCATGTAGCATGTATAGCTTCTCAGGAAAAATGCCCAGTTTGATCAAAGCTCACTGTGAGGTACATTTACAACATGTTAAATAGCTGGCAAATATTAATGTGAAGTTGCATCAAATTAAAACCAGCTGTTTTGAAAATATCAGTCTCCTTTTTCAAAGTTTGAACTCAAAAGTTATTTAAGTAATATTTTTGTGTGTGTTTTTATGAATTAGGTTTGATATTGATTAAACTGTTCTAAATTATGGTTGGTCTTCTCTAACTATAGCCTAGACTAATTTTTCTATATGCTAGACTTTAATTTATCAAAACAGACTTTTTTATTTTATTTTAAATAAACGTGCACAAGTCTTAAGAACATAATAAAACCAGGTCACTACACCTTTAAGTCAATGAAAAAAAAAGAGAGTCAGGTCTCACTAGTGGCCACGATTTATAAATGCATGATCAGAATGAGGCCTGCTCAAGACCATCTTATTTTGCTTGCATTTAAATCCACATTTTACAAAATTACACCAGTTTTTTATTTATTTATTTATTTATTATTATTTTTTTAAATAATGTTTCTTTTTTCATTTTATAACCCCTGTATAAAATAGAGGTAAATTCTGCCTACATTTTCCTACAAGCTTACGTTAAATTGTGGAATCACAGAGGCCCATTATGACTGCACTTTAGAAAATGTTTAATTAATTAAGCATGGACTGCTTGTGAAGAATTCATAAACTACTAATGAATTAATAAGACAGCTTATTGAATTTGACCAGAAAATATTCTCATAAATTCTTGATGAAGAAGTGTTAAACATCACAGTGGTCTCCAAGAGAATGATTGCCCCTATGAATTATTTATTGTCATATCATTGTCAAATTTGACTAAAGTTTTCTAGAACTCGTACTCTAACACATTCAGCTTGAAATACTGTCTGGGGTATATGAGGTTTACTTTGTTCATAACAAGTTTATATGCAGATGCTTTAGTGTTACTGTTTTTCTTGATCATATAGTTCATGATCAGTATGTGATGTGCATCAGGGTTCTGACACTAGACAGCTGATACACTAGATACCTGGTGGATGCGCCCCATACAGTACGGTTTACCACATGACTCATATCAGTGTAGCAGCAACTGACCACAGTGCTGTCTCTAAACATGTCCAGCCAGACGGTTGATGCAAAATAGAATACACAAATAGACTTGTATAATACTGCACTAATGTTCAAACACAGTAGATCAACACTGACATACTGGTAAGATAAAACTGTAATTAAAAGATGACATATACAAATTCATATTTTGTTTTTAAATATAAGTGTAATCTCTATTGGCATTTAAAGCAAACTAAAGAATTATCCAAAACTGGTAGATGGAAATAGCAAGGACACCTCCTGCATTGCTGTACATTAGATGTTTTGCAGTGGGTTTTGACACAGCAGTCTATTTTTTAATCAAGTGCAAAGGCAACATTTCTCAAACGATGTAAAATTAGAAATAACTACAGAGTCCTTTCTTGATGGTTTTATATTGTTAAAAATAAAAAATAAATATTCTCTGCAAGTCCTTCTTGACTTTACACTTGCTTGAAAATAGAGCCATAATGCTGCATTTGACAGGTTCCAGTGTAACCCCATTTCAAGCAGGTCTGCTGCTCATTTTATCTTGTTGTTTTTTAATAGACTTAAATAAAACTAATTTCCCTTTTGTCTTAAATTCCATTAAGATTGGAATTGTCATGCATTGATCTCTATTGCTTCATGTCTGTATGTCAAACACCTCAGCCATTTTATTAAAGTAACTATTAAAAAACATATCAAAGAGAATGTTCAGTGGGGTGAATCCACATCTTATAAATAGTACCGGTGATAAAGTAAGGCTAAAGCTGTTATAATGCAACAACCACATTTTCACAACATTTAATCTGAATGCACAGCGTCTTCAGCATTTCCTCAACCTCAACTTCAACCTTAAGAGTCGCTGTAATACAGAAAGTGACCTTGTCAGCTTATAATTACACAATCACACACAAAACTTGAAAAATACCATTCTGGTACAGCCTTACCAGCCTTGGAAACACAATGGATTTGAAACTGCACAGTATTTCACAGGGGTCTGATGTGGTAGCACATTAGTACTTACATGGTACCCAAGTCCCAAGTCAAAAAACTTTAAAACTGTAATGTACTGCAATTTCCTTTACTCAACCACTTTAATTACTTTAGCAGAACCTGGATGCCCTAGTGCCCTATAGATGCACCAGATTATTTTTTGTCAACACCTTCAATGGCCTGTAAATAACTCTTGTCATTAATCACCCCCAATCTCACTCAGGAATTATGTGATGAAGATTTCTCTCCATGTTATTTAAACCATTCCCATACCAATTATAAGGAACAGCGGAGTTCACATGCCTATAGACACCAAGATTAGCAATAAAATGTAATTGTAATTTACACTGTACACGTGTGGTACCTCCACTGTTTGTGTTCAAACACTTGCTTTGTTGAGGTTAACCATGTTGAAAATATATCAATGATACACAATGCAATATTAATAAGCAATTAATCAAGTTTGATGAATGGTACAATACTTGGATGGTTCAGTAATTACAGTGCCTATAGAAAGTCTACACTCCCTTTTTCACCTTTTGTTGCCTTATAGCCTGGAATTAAAATTCATTCAAATACATATTTTTTCTTTTATCTAAATGTCCTTGAGTGTCCCAGTCAGAGCCCTGACCTAAATCCAATTGAAAATGTGTGGCATGACTTGAAGATTGCTGTTCCCAAGGAACTTGACAGAGCTTGAACTGTTTTGTAAAGAAGAATGGTCAAATATTGCCAAATCTAGGTGTGCAAAGTTGGTAGAGACCTATCCCAACAGACTCACAGCTGTGAAAAATGTTCAAGGGGGCGTACACTTTCTATAGGCACTGTATATTTCATTCTACACTGCACTGATTTCTTTATATGCTCAGATTAATTGGAAAAGCAACAAGCTTAGTTGGTCCCAGGCAAACCTACATTACATCCAAACAGTAAAAAGAAATAGGACACAATCATGAATATCACAATATGCATATTCAAAACAGCAAAGCTATTTTTTGGATGCATATTGCATAAATACAATGCCACCCCTCAATACAAAGTGACAGATACCCATCAAAAACACCCTTCATAGAGGAATGGCAATATTGAATGTGCTCCACCCTAAACTGATAAAAAACCATAGCAACATCATTAAGATAAGTTCCACAATTCATCCCATTTTTGTGTAATCTTTTGCAGAGGTCTGAACTTGAACTCAGATGGCATTAATAACTAGAATATCCATCAACTCTAACTCCATAAACTCTAAATCAAACTTAATTTGCTGATTCATCCCAAAGTTCATTTAAACTAAGATGTGAGTCATCAATCAATCTAGTTTTACCAAGACCATAATACTTCGTTAGTAATTTAGCCAGATATAATAGATATTTTTAATTTAGGATATAAATAGAATAAAGGAAAGTCCACTGAGGCAAGTCAAATGCTGATCTAATTATATCACTGCTGGCTTCAAATGCAGCTAATATTATATCTGTCCCCTACTAACAAAAACCCAGCCTTACTGTGTCTCATTCACCACCCTTTCATTGACCTTGTTTATATTGACTACACTGAAGGTTTGTGCAAAGTGTATAACAACACGTCTGTGTTGTTATACTAATCATGGATTTTCCCCCAAAATTCTCAGGGATGTGCATGTTTCATTGGTTGTTGCCCTGATCTCATGCATTGGCTGAATGTGTTTAACTCGTGTTCATTTACAGTAATAAGAAGAAAACTGTAGAGATCAAGCACTGTTGGCAATACTGTTTGTTCGATTGCAAATTTCAATCACCTAACTGCTCCTACATTATTATAACTGACACACCTTATAGGAAGAAATAAAATGCTCACCTTTAGTAATGGAAATATGTTACAAATATCATCCCAACAGTTTGGGGAAATACTACCTAATCTTAACCTTAACTCTAAATTGGCATGTTATATTCTAATTATCTTCAAATAGATCAGATTGAAAGTAACAGTCACACCCACTCACACTTTATAAGCCCACTATAGCTGTTCATGGTGTGCTAGCAATTTCCTTCACTATACAGTTAGAGCATGATCTCCTAGGGGCCTTGGTTTGTACCTAATTAACCACTAAGCGACTGTAGCGTAGCAGCAATGGCAAAACAGTAGATTCCAATGCCCTTTTCCTGATACAAGCAGTACTACTGAAATGATACATGGTACTGCTACTACAAAGGCATTGCTGCTGGATGATTACAGTCAGTCGTGTGTGCTTGACTCCCTCCAGGTCCACAGAGAGTGCTACATTGGTCTTGTATTGAGCCATATTGAGCAGTGTTCTGGTGTGTCAAGGCAGAGATCTCACAGACTAAGCCATTGCCTCCAGGGTTTTGCAGCTTGGAATTAGCAATTGTAGAAAAATAAAATTTTAAAAAATGATTACAAAAAATACTTGTTTGTTCTTTTAATTATTGTTGACCTTTATTGAGCTACAGTTCAAATTACATGTTTTTTATTGGTTTTCAAACAAATTGCCTCAAAAGAAAATTGAAGGAAATAAAAAGTCTATTAAAGCCCACTGAAAAAAATAATGGAAAACAACGCAAACTGATGGAGATGCAAATGGATCACATTAGTTTACTTCACAGCTACATCTTAGTTGGTGCTTATCTTGGCGAGAGCCAAGTTCAAATCAGCATGAATTTTTTTTTAATGAAACTTGATTTCCTTAAATGAAGCTGTTTCTGCTTAACAATGAGGCGTAATTTGGAACAGTGAGATTCACTCATTCATTATGTTACCTTGTTATATTTGAATAAATGCAAGGATGGATTCCAAAGTGGATCTGGAAAAAAAAAAAAAAAAATAGATTAAGGGTTACGATTAAGGTTAGGACTAGGGCTAGAATTACTGTTCGGGCTAGGGCTACATCATGAGAATTCATGAAGTACTGCAGTTTTTCATGAATTATGGAAGCTGAATAAGCAATGACCATTCTGATGAGTGAAATAAACACAGCACTCTGTGCATATAATCTTTTTATAGAACAAGTCCAAAGTATTCAAAATAACCTAAATTAAACAACTGAAATGTGTTTCCATAAAGGAATTACACTGTTTTTACTCTACTGTTCATTGGTCCGGAGGTTGCAAGGGATGGGGGGCCGCACAAGAAAATGTACCACTCATTTTTTTACCCCTTTGTACCCCTTTTTTATTTCCTATACATTTTTGTATTTAAATAAGGAATGTATATTATTACCACTGCAACACTTTGTCCTGGTCACAACAATTAAAGATAATACTGAAACAGATACTCTTCAAACTATACCAATTAAACTCGTTTGTGGGTTATTCTTCAGTAGTGAGGCAGAATGCATTTTGACTTGTACAACTAACCACTTCACTGAGAGCTGTATTTACAGTGAACTCCGCTTAATTCAAATCTCTGAATCTCTAATTCAAAATAGTTTGAGATGTGCAAAATTCGAATTAAACAAATTATGTAAATTGTCCCATGGTGTGGACATATAGAGCTATTTCCATAGTAAATGTGCAGAAATAAAACACAGATGTTACTGTATTTTACCTTCATGTTTTTATTTATTTATTCTTTCTGAATACAATGAAATAATTACACATTTCTACTTAAAGTGCAGCATTAATTATTCATAAATTATCTGCCATTGCTTTGGTTCTTTTTATGCAATTACATACGATTGCTACGTAACATCTTACTAGCTACTGTACTGTAGCTAAGAAATGTAACAGTAAAAATTTAAACTGTAGCCGGGTACTGTTACTACAGTAGTACTTTCCCTAACAAAAGATCCAAGTTGAACACCAAAACTACAATACTGTACAAAGAGCATTTTCCCGATGTAGTTGAAGCTGAATACAGTTTTGCTCTTAAAATAATAAAATCTACAAGAGAAAAAGTGCCTGTATACTGATTCGTAACGTTTCTTGCAGTCGCTCTGTTAACATTACAGAAGCTAGCTAGCTACTTCAGCTGCATAAAGTAATCTAACGTTATTTGGATGGTACCTTCACGTCTTGATATCACACACACACCAGATAGAGAGGCAAAATATTATCAATACCACCATGTCAATGAAGTCATGTGGAGACACTGAAACATACTGTATTTATTAACATGTTGATGCCGATTTAGAAACAGTCATTTAATATAGTTTAGTATTCATGTCACTTCTCAAATGTTTGCTTGCCGTTTTCCCTCCTTATAGAGCAGTTACAAGTTTAATTTATAAAGCCCACTACCTTTTAAAACATTTAAATAGCAAATTAAAAAGCCTAAATAGATTTTGAACTTTAGAGTTAAAAAGCAACTCATCAGGGTAAAGGTTACAGGACCACATTGCACATCTCTAGAGGTCTTGGTTTTCTATTTCCCCTTGTTAATTAATTGCTTGCTGAATGTAATCAACTCTGAGTGGTAATTTGTGAAAATGACAGATTGTAAAGTCACAAACAACATTCTCTGCCTTCCCCTCGGCTGTGGAGATTATTGGATTTCTTGAAGCTATAATCTTTGAAGTGAGATCTAAGCAGTAAACTGGGCCCCTCACACAGGGCGCCACAATCACCCAGCTTTATAACCTTTTATCTCCTTAGACCCTGCCACTATAAATGGAGGTTCATGGAGTTCATAAAGGGACTGCACACGACTTCTGTTCTATAGTTTGGTGATCTGTGTTTTATTCTCTGTTGGGGATGCTTTTAAGTGTACATTATTGTTATTATTATTGTTATTATTATTATTATTATTATTATTATTATTATTATTATTAGTAGTAGTAGTAGTAGTAGTAGTAGTGCATTTTACATTTACTTGCATCCCTTATCAAATTAATTACCAAGTTGCAAAAGTAACATCTTATAGGCACTATGCACAGAGTCTGCATGATGAATCAGTGACTGGTCTCCTCCTTCTTTAGTCCTGATCATCAGACAACATAGATGATAATACAACAAAAAAGCATTCTTAATATTGCACAAGCAAAGCTAATAAGTGTGAGGACTTCCAAATAGAGAAATTGTTTATAAAGGGTAGCGGATCTGGCAAAACTGTTGACATACGGGAACCAGATAGAAAACCCTCCAAGAACAAAAAGCATGTAACCCTATTATTTATATCGTAACTTTCAATTTCTTTATTTTTAATGTAGCAGTGCTCGCAGGATCTGTTATAAGTATTTTCTGGGGGCTGCTCAACGGATTTCAAGCTATTTCATGTTTTGTCAAAATGTATAATCCTACATTGCCGCCGAAATCAATTAAAAAAAAAAAAATCACCATTACATTTATTTTTATAACATGGTATCACTGGCAAGAGAAGGTGTAGGTGAGATTATAAAGCAGGTGGATAAACCGATTGTTGTGAGTGTATTTTCTTTACATGGTTGACATGTACTAGCCTTTCAGTTTCTGTGACAGTAACTCAGCATTCATAAGCTGCACCTACTCATTATGTGTTGTTATGCCTGTTCATTCTCTGCAGAACAGCTAAGACTGGAATGCACAATGCCATAGTCCATGAGAGAAAACACCCATTTTATCAGGTAATGAGAATGCATAAATGCATAGGGCCTTGGGATTTATTATTTCCATTACATGAGAGTAGATGTTAAAACTTCATGCCGATTTAAACTCTGCAAGATAAGCACCAACTAAGAAGTAGTCATTTGCGTTTCTTTCCATCTGATGAGGTAGCTATCCTTCTGCCTGGTGTTGATGGCTGAAGTGTAATTCTGGCTCCAAGGATCAGATTGGAGATATATCTCATTTGAAATGCACCAGTAACCCAGCATTTTGGTATGACCTGGATTTGTTACATACTGTACATAACAAGTTGCTCCTATCAGTATTATCTGTGGCCTTCACTACATCCACATCTAGAAAATTAAAGGCAACTGCTACCTGATTTGTTGCACACTGCAGAGTTCATTTAAGTGCAGCCTTTTTTTTTTTTTTTTTTTTTTTTTTTTTTTTTTTTTTTTTTTAATTGCCCACAAATATTCCACAGGATTAAGGTCAAAATAGAGTGGGTTATAAATCTAAACCACGATTAATGTCTTTTTTTTTTTTTTTTTTTTGGTGTGGGATATAAGCTTTATATCAAAATGTCAGCGTTATTGTGAAATGTGAATCAACAAACCTTTTTGTATATATTAAAACATATAAGAAATTACATTTACACATATACATTTTTAATTTAAAAGCAGTACCTGAGTTAAATCTTCATTTTGTGATTAATAATCAACATTCTGTGTTAAGGGTGTCTCTTATACAAGAACCAAATCGCTTCGCTTTACAATGTTTTCACACAAACAGCACGTGTCTCTTGTAAAATAATAATCTTATAATTATCCGATTAAAACATAAAATCAAGAAGCTATGAAACTCAGTTTATGGTATACTTTCCATTTATTTTCCCCAGACTGAGTTTACAAAGCATTATGACATTCATAGAGAACTGGGAAAGTTTAAATAATATACATAAACTGGTTTCACAACGCCAAGTCTGAGGTGCTTAAAAAACCCTCAGTTTATCTTTTTTGTTTTTTTTGTCAGGTACACCTACTTTTCAAGGGATCATATGAGACAGTGTTTTTGCAACCTGAAAACCATATAGTTTCTACATTCAAGTTTTAAAAAGCCACAAGGAACAAACAGAGAATGTATTACAAGACAGAATGTTTTTTATAACACGTTATTTGTATCTAGATTTAAAAAGATGTGAGCGATATACAGAGATGATAGAGAGAAGACAGCAACCAACACCAATTTAACAATTCTGTGAGGAAGCAAATTACATTGTCTAGCAATACTTAATTATTCTACAATATTCTGTAAACCAGATAGGTGTGTGTGTGTGTGTGTGTGTGTGTGTGTGTGTGTGTGTGTATATATATATATATATTATATATATATATATATATATATATATATATATATATATATATATATAATAAAAACTTCACAGAGAATGATTTCTGGGAGCTTAAATATTGGACAACTGTTGGACAGGGATTATTAAACAGCATGTTTTATTCATTTAATAAGTACAGTGGTAATTAAGTCAGTAAAACAAATCTACACAAGAAAATTATAAATACACCTAATGTAGCTAAAACGTGACCAGGATGTGCCGTTAATTACACCGTAACCATAGTGTTTTGTAGTTACTTATTTGATGTAGCCGAGTCTCTTATGTTCGTAGATGCAGTGCTATGCCATCTGAAAAAATGTTCATGACTGGTGCCCGGACCAAATCAAAACTGTATTGAATAGTTTTTTTTTTTTGTAAGCATGTTATTTCTTCTACTCATAAAAAGAAAACGCTATTATATACAGTTTTGTTAAGTGCAATTAGCGGGTTGTCAAAGTTTTGATTTGGTCCCAGCCTAGGTCTGCTGTACATGTGTAAGTCTGGTAATTGGCAATTAAATGTGGTATGTAACCTGTACTGCGGTAAATTAACAAATCAGGAAGCAAATACATGAATAAATACACAAATGAACAATACAACCAGGAGGCTGGGGTTTCAGATTGCTGTATTTCGACGTGTCACTCTTATGTTTCAAAATATATGTTACAACACCCTGTTGGGAAGTTCTTTTTTTTTTGTTTGTTTGTTTCATTAGGTCATCTTTATTATGCTACTTTGTTAGCGCACATTAGCGTTTTGAGGTTCGATTGTGTTTCTGATGTCCGTCATTTTGGCTATTTTGGTAGTTGCATTATTTCATGGCATAATGTCTCAAAGTACGACTAGAACCAAATGAAACATTTTTGCATAATGAGTTTCTCTCCGTGAACCATTTTAAATGAATTGATAACTAAATTGATGGAATGTGCTCACATAAATACAAACGGCTGGAGTGTGCGAACAAACCCGGTCCTCTAATGAATAATATATCAGTGTGATTTGTTTAAAGACAAAGCAGAGGTTGTTGTGGGGGCTCACAGCAGAAGGTGTTGAATTATTAATAAATAGTCAGCATGATTCTAGACGTCCAGTCTAAACCTGTTTTTGTATCAAAAAAGCCTGACTTCTAACTGTGGTTGGAGGCGAGAACATTTAAATGTTATTTCTAAATATTAAAGCAGAAAATCAAAGAGACCAGAATAGAAAACAGATAGTGCTACACTGGCTTGGGTTAGTCTACTGACTACTTTTCAAACACTGGAACTGACAGTTTGAAATGCAGTACTTAGAAAAATATCACACTACTAACTGGAATGAGAATGCTGAAGTCTACGCGGTCAAGTTTTTCTGAGTTCAGTTAAAAAGAAGACAGCGAAGTCAAGTTATCGAGACATATTTCAAAATACAGGAAATGCTTAAAACAGAAAATACAAACTGAAGGGGAAAAAAAACTTCAGTGACTTCATTTAAGTGATTCTGCGAATATATATATTCTCCCTCGCCAACCGCGGAGGTTTCGTTCTTGAAAACCCCCGTGTTTGGCAAAGCCGCGGTTGGTAAATACAGGCGCTTATGGGAAATAGGGGGTTAGGTTCTCCTCGGCCGCGGTTACACTTATCAAAGCCTATCTAAGTTCCACTTCCCTTCACTAAACACAAATGAAAAACACAGTAACATAAAACAATGCAAATACAATAACATACTAGGTAATGCAACATGTAAAATTAATACAATTCTAACCTAATAAAATTAATGTTTTTATTTACCTTGCATCCTTAGAGTTGAATGTGTTGTTGACAGTAACAACTACGCTAAGTTAACACGGAGCAACGAGACCGCATGCGCATTAGACTGTGACTAGTACACGAGACAAAGCTAGAGATGCTGGTAGGCGAGATGGGAGCGCGCAAGAATACACATGATGCCGCGGATGCGTCATATGTTTCCGTGCAAAACCGCGTATATACAAATCTGTATCCCGCGGTTGTCAAATTGGTATAAGAAAGGAAAAACATGTATACATGAATTCCGCGGTTGGCAAATACGCGAATGGCGAGGGATTACTGTCTAAAAAGGTCTAAAAAGCTGGCTTAATGTTTTAGCAAACAATCGTATCTGAATGCAGCTTGATGTCATCAAGCTGTGAGTAGACAATTAAAAGTTATCTTTTTTTTACTAAATGAGCTCCTCCCTTTAGAAAACGAAATCATGTAGGAATCCATTATTTCCAGTCATAGTCCTTGTGTTTGCTCGAGACAGCCGTTAAAGTCATTAAGGCCCGTAGAACCGGTTATGTGACGTACAGCAAGGTCATTTTTGTGACAGCTAAGGTAAGGGGACAGCGCTTAACAGCTGAAGGGAAGAAAGCCGACTGTTCTCTGAGGAAATCTGTTAGCTGGCAGGTAGCCGATAAGAAAAATCAATCAGTACCACCACTGCATGCATGCCATTAAAACATGTGTCGCTGATGGAGGAAAACAAGTTGACTATCCCTCATGGCTATTGGCATTCCCTGGAAAGATCATGTCATTTCTTAATCCCATGACATTAATAACAATTCAGAAATGTTTATTAACCTATTCAAGTTAGGGTACAGTAACAGAATGTGAAGTCGCTTGTTGTGGATGGTTGTATTACTTTTATTGGTTGTCCAAAATGTTTTTAAAAAGCTAGCTGCAGAAACATCTTCCTACAGACAAATACACTTTACAGATAACAAAAACCCCACTTTTCTGTGTACTGGTACAATTAACACTTGTATGGATCAACTTTTATAAATTAAATATCGCATTATGTTGTTTCACATGGGTGAAACATGGTCTGTGAGATGCAGAGACCCATAAACTCTCAGGAAGATGAATAACTCAGTTAAATGCTGAAAACACCCATGACCAGTTTAGCTATTTACTGCACTATATGAGGTCCAGGGCCATGATTCTGGGTTAGTGTAAGGTTTTAAAGTTAGTCTATAGAATGACTTAAATGCATTCCATTATTGACCTATTTCATTGTGGGAGTAGTATGTGTTTAGGAGGGCGACTGCTTCTCATACTGAATACAACTTATTCCCACTGCTGGAACCTCTACCATGCTTCAACAAAACAAGGCTCTTAAACTTTCATTTAAAAAAATATGAGTGCGCAGGGATCCTCATATAAATACACTGTGAAACAAAAGAAAGCATTACCCCCAAATCCCGTGGGAACAAATTCACAGTGACAAGGGAAGTATAGGGAGTGGTACTTGTTCCCATTAGCTTGCGGAGATAGAAAAAGTTAAGAGCAAAAGAGTGCATTTGCTTAGTAACTAAAGTATACCAAGTGGTTCTGTGAAAAAAAAGCAAGAAGACCTGTTAGTGCTTCTTGTGACGATCCTGTGAGCTCTATACATGACTACATTTTTTGCCACCAAAGAGGAAAAAGAACAATATAGCAGGAATAGAAATTATTCTCTACTTCATTTTTAAAGTATGCTTTTAATATTACGCCCTAATAAAATATTCAATAGCCTGGCTACATTCCGAAAGAATATGCTTTATAAAACAAACCATTATGCCTCAGGAAACACAAGGTTAATGAGTGGACATCTTGTTATGCTAAAATGATGTAACAAGAAACTTTACAATTTATTAAAATGAATAACAAAATTCAAACCATATATTGATAAGCAGGTAAATACAGTCATTTCTTTGTTTATCCACTTTAGGCATCCAGTGTAGTTTTTGGCACACAACATCACAGCTAACATAACTTAGGTCAGCTCGTTTTATATAAATAGCCCCTGGAAGTATTTTATATATATATATATATATATATATATATATATATATATATATATATATATAAGTCTTCCTTAGATTGTGCAGACAGGAATTCTGAACCATGCCAAGATACCAGTAATGACCACTGTTCTGTAAGGGATTAGGACATCCTAATCTTAGCCCTGCATTTAAAAGATCAAACTATCAAAGAATTGTGGTCTGTCTGACGTAGTCTGAAAATCATCACATTATGATAATTGGCTATCTGCAGGAAGGGAGAAGTACATCTTGACGTAGAAACATTCATGTTTGTGTCATGGAACACATTGAACTGTACAACCCTGTCCGGTAAATGTAGTTGCGACAGAAATACAAAGAGAGTTTAGCTCAATGGAAAAATGGTACACTAATGGTAGAAATGCTGTATTTCTGAATTCCTAGAATAGAAATGTAGTAATCTTCCAAAAATAGTAATCCCCTTCAGATAATTGTAATTGAACAGCCTTCTGAGTATTACAAGCAGATAATGATGCCTGACAGTGTGTGAGGGAAGACATAAACACGAAATCCTGACATGTTTGTTTTCACTCACAAATTGATTTTGTGAGTAAAATGAAGAACCATTGTGTTTTCTGTATATTCCAATACGTAATTAACCATTTACATGGGTTTATAGATTTAATTAGGGCATTTAGTTTTGTTTTTGCCTTGATTTAAACTCTGCTTTGCTGGCCTGTGGTTGTTAGGTGTTTTGTTTTTTATTTTCCACACAAGCTAGCCATATATATATGGGTAAATACACCCATAATAAAACAATAAAAATATGTATTTGAGAACTACATTATAATCCTCAGTTCTTGAACAACTCATGTGAATACTGTTACAAAAAACATACCTGCAAAGCCATTAACAACATGCCTATCCTTCAGTATGCAATATATAGTCGTTGCTTGGTGTGTGAGTGATTGTCATACCTCACTTACACTGCTGAAAATATTACACACAGTCCATTCTGATTAAAATAGGGAAGAAGAAAGTGGGGCAGCTGCTTAAAAAAAAAAAAAAAATGTTGCCTTGTCTAATATGCTGTTTTTTTTTTAAACCTACAGTATATACTCTATTGTTGAATGATATAGCGAGCCCATATCAGTCTACAGGCATTTCATGGAGGAAAAATATATCTACCCTAAAGAGAAATTATAACTGATCCTTAATCAGACCTCTCTATCACCTCTTGAAATGCTGCATTAACCAGAATAATAGCGCAAAGGCATCATTGTTGGAAAATTACAATATTAGGCAACCATGTTATACAGTATGTTTTATTGTTTTCTATTGTATTTAAATGGAGGTGTTGTATTTACGAACTGAATATCATAGTTTTTACTTGCAACTGCCATTGGCTGGTCATTTGTTCCTAGTGTTACACACCATGGCCCCATGAACCTCAATACATTCTATCAACTACTATGTGGGGGGTTAAAAGGCTGCATTTTGGAAGCCAATAAGATATAAAAATAAGTGGAAATCCTTTACAAAACACCCAAAATAGAATTGATCAACATTGTTGTGACTCATGCTGTGCCATAGGCCAAGCCCTCCACCACCAGCATGTGACTAGAGAGACAGTGTGAGGTGCTGATGCATTTTCCAATAATCAGCATAGTTAGGCAATAGAGTCACACGTTTGTAGTAAACAACATTGATGACAGATTCACAAATGTGAAAGAATGATGAAATGCATTGAAACAGGCAGAGATGACGTGTTTCAATCAACAAAGGTTCCATCAACAAAGCATAGTGTTGCTGTTCAGTTTTATTAAATGAATATGGTATACTCTCGCTATTCTGAACTCTAGTAACCCAAACTGACCTGCAGTCCAAACCATGCTGATAGCAGCTGTAGAAACCAACCTTCAATATCATCATTTCAGAATTTCAATGATTTCATTCATTAATTATACATTCCAAGTGTATTCATATTAAACCCCAACCTCACTGTTAATTTGTTATGAAATCATCATAAACAAACACGTGGTCAGGTTACAAATATGAATAAGAGTCATTCATTATTTAATTATGTTATTCTTAATGGAACATTCTACACTGTATAGCTACTATAATCACACCATGATGCTTGTTTCTATTTATTTATTTCATTTTCTTTAGTAAGGGGGTGTAACATCTTGTTTGTAACATCTTGCCCTTCTGGAGGTAAACTGCAGCGTCCAGATAGAAATATTTCACAATCTATGGAGCTGCTCCCTCCTCCTAACCAGGTCGAGATCAAGACTAATTCATCTATACAACCTCTTTCACACATAAAGACAATGAAAAATGTGCATACGCTGTATGTATTGCATTATAATTATAAGTATGTTTAACCTGCTCAATATTACATTGGTGGAAAGAATTAGGTTTTTATCTTTAACAGTAAAGCTCTCTGGCAATGTCAAAGCTCTACAGCTTAAATTACAATGGCTATAATTGGTGCCAGTTTATCACTTCTATGAGCTAAAGAAAGTCTTTCTTACTGAAGATTGTGGTGAAGAAAAGAGGATTGCTTCATTTGTGTTCCTTCTCTCTCCTAAGGGTTTGATTATATTTAGGCTTTGCAGCTTGCCCTATGCTGGCACAGCAAACGTCGCTTTCTCTAGCTGCCTGCCACTGATCTTGGCATTTGTTTCTGAGCATGGTTGGTTACGCTTCTCTATCTTAGTATATTTAAAAAAAAGATTCTGAAGGATAAAAACACAGTTTGACTTTGTTGCCCTATTTCTGTGTATACCGAATAATGTGTAAACATATCACACTACTGGCATTTTTTCTAAGAATTGTATTGCTGCCTACTGAAAGAAGTTGAACAAAATGGAAAAGCTGGCAGTTGTTACAGTTTTAAGATTATTTTTGTAGCTTGAAACACAAGAGACACATACTGTAACTACAACACATGATAAATACTTACACATACTGTAATGAGCATAGCATGATAGTTTAGACTTGGGCGTATGCAGAGTTCATACCCTGTGAAGAGGACAGCAGGAGGCTCAGGTTAGCTTGTGGGAGACCCTGTCGTGGTAGGACCCCCCCCCCCCCCCCCCCCCCCCCCCCCCCCCCCCCCCCCCCCCCCCCCCATCTTTATTTCTGAAAGTGGCGTATGTTATATAACATGGAAAGAAGTTTGAATGCAATATAAGATACACATGTTTGCAGGTTTGTACACTCTGTTAGTTTTAAAAGGAGATTATCAGAGGAGGTATAGTAACTGGTAAAAGCGAGATTGCAAAATTGCATTTCATTGCACTGACAACGACCGACTGACTGCTGGAATGAAAACAATCGCACATTGCTGGAGGAACCGATGCGCTCAAGAGATAACATAGGTTAAGCATAAAGGAATAAAGGGCTACACCAAGATAACACCATCTTAGGCAGTGTGAGGCAGAACCAGTTTTCTTTACAACACATATGTAACAGGGGGTTGCCCGGGGTGATTGAACCCACAAAGAGAAGAAAGGAGGGGGGCTGAGGTCAGTGGCTACTTAATCAAGGTGCACTCAGCTCAGCTCACTTCTCTCTTTCATTAAGACTAGTATTGGAGACTTGTCGATCTAGAAGTTCTGGAGGATCAAACCTATAGTTTTGCATTGTATTATTTTGTTTTGTTATGTTTTTTTTTTTTTTTTTTTTTAACTTAAGTTTTGCACCTTGCAGTTAGCATATGAAAGTATGATCTGTACTGTTTTGCTTAGAGCATTCTTTTTGTTTCGGAATCGAACCTGTATATATAATATCAACCAAACTAATATCTGAAAAAGGACTGCATTTCTTTCATCAAGAAACAACTACTCACTGCTTTTTTAAAAAACTACTTCACAGCACACTGCTAAAATGGTTGATCTGTAACCGATTTGCTATCCCAGGATGTATATTTTTCTGCCAACAATGTACTCCCTGTCAACTTTATTAGGCCGGTGTCTTTCCAGGGTAATCAAGGGACGCAGGTGCTGTATGACAGGAGAACATGACTGTGACAAGATGGCTGGTGGATGAACTTACATACCCAGAAGGAACACACAGACAGGCAGTACTGGGGTTGAAACTGAGATGCAGTGTCTGTGCTCAGTGTTTTATTAAACAAATAAATAAAAGATTTAAACAAAACAACACAAGGCATTTGAGCCAAATTAAATAGACAAACAAAACAGTGGACGAACAAACAAACAAGTTTGTTAGGTTTTGGTTTTAGTTTTAGTCGTTTACCTCCTGACTCTCCTCTCTGAACATTTCTCCATGCAGCCAGTCTGCAGGTCTTTTATATTCTGGTGGAGGGGTTAACTAGCTAATAATGATCTTATTACCCCTCGGCCAGAGTCTGCACGAGTTTAATAATGAGGCGTGACTGTCAGCTAATTAAATACTCATTACTGATCAGTCACCCATCTTCACAAGGTTCTTAATATAAACACAAAACAGTAACACAGTAATGGAGGCAACTTTCTTCTGCACCCGAATGATAACATATATAATAAATCATAATAATAATACAAAGGGGCGGAACACTCCGCCACAGTGCCCCACACCATTCCAAATACAATTGGGTAGACAGGTCCTAATAAAGTGGCCAGTCAGTGGATAAAGTATTAAACAAATCTATATTAGGATTAAATATGTCTAAACTTGTACTTTATTGTTAAACTGATAAAATGCAC
The DNA here is from genome assembly GCF_017654505.1 of Polyodon spathula. Lineage (NCBI taxonomy): Eukaryota > Metazoa > Chordata > Actinopteri > Acipenseriformes > Polyodontidae > Polyodon > Polyodon spathula. The sequence continues at coordinate 18,099,096 of NC_054540.1, read as the reverse complement.
AAGAATGACACACACACACACACACACACACACACACACACATATATATATATATATATATATATTATATATATATATATATATATATATATATATATATATATATATATATAAATTATTAGCACTGTCTAAATGTTTTAATATCTGTATTGGTTTTTTTTTATGATAGTACCAGTATTTTGCTGGTTATGGTATAAATCAAGGATGTGGTGTATATTTCAAATTGTACGAACAGCTTTTTCTGCACTTCATGATAACTGTCGGTATTCTATGACTGCCTGCCATGTAGGCCTAAGTACAGTGGGAGCTTTAGCAGATAGACAGTTAGCTGCATTGAAATATAGTCCCACGGGAATCCTGCCGCTCAATAAATACGCAAAGTACCTGTCTGTATCACAAGCAAAATAATACTGTACAATCCTTTATATTATAATGCAATTTTCCCTTTTCAAGCCACTTGAAAAAAGTGAGTGCAATGTCTTTTTGTAACACATCCAAGGTGTGGTTTATTTCTAAGATACATTGTGTTTCATGTCCTCACATCAATAACCATAGCTTTGTTAATTTTTCTGTATTCAAACAGCGTTTGACATGATAAAAAAAGGGGGTTGTTTTAATCAGAAAAGAGTCAGCACACATCCATTGGACATAATGATCTAGGTTAGGCATGGAACCAGTGTCTCTGGAGACCAAAGCAATTACAGTACAATATTAAAAACTAAATTGGTTGCAAGTAAATAAAAGCAACGGCTGTTTATTTAATAGAAACAATTAATGTATTTACACAGTGTGAAATGTAATACTGCACTGTGTGTTAGTTATAGGAAAAATAAAAGAATGAACATCAAACATGGAAACCATGGAAGATCAATGAACTGGGTACCCATTTGAGAATAATATACAGAATGCATTGTTCTTTTTCCCCACCTGTGATTAGTCTTACTCCTCAAAAAATTCTTACTCATTTGAAAATGTGTTTATTTTTTCTGTTAAACACAAGTTTTAGTTAAATAACCCTTGTAAAAGTTTACCACGGTATTTTTACACAGTATTTTTTAGCTTTCCCCATGTTTTTCCCCTGGCTATATCATTAATGTACTGTTTATCCTGGTTTTCCAGGTTTATTATTATGATTTACCATACCTCACTGGTCTTTAAAATGATTTCCTTTACGTTTACTATGCTTTCACTATGCTGTATTACACTTTGCTATGCTATTACTATCGGAAAACTTTTATAGGAGAATACACAGTCCTCAGAAAATGCCAATAAAAATGATAATGAAACATGCCTGTGTGATATAAATCTTTGGCATTATAGCAATTTGTTTCTTCCTTTCTTTTCTCTTAGGTAACTGTCATGTTGAATCCCCTGCATGTCCAGTGGCACTGGAACGATTTTTAAAGTGGGAGTGCTGAAAGCCATTGAACAAAACTGTAACCCCTGAATATGATGGAAGCCATGCAAAGCCAAGGGGGTGCTACTGCACCCCCAGCACCCCTAGTTCCAGTGCCCTTGTGCATGTCTGCTAATAAATGCATTTATTAAAGCTTAATTTGCAATGTCTTTGTTTTAGAGAAATCACCTTCCTGTGCAGCAGAAATAGCTTTTCCTTCTCCTTTAGATTTGACCAAAATAACCCTACGAAACACCACCCACTCACACTGATCCAGCCAGATTTCCACACACTTGTATTATTTTTTACAGCAATAAGTCAATAATTGCAGGAAGCTATTATTCTTCCAGGGTCACACCAAGATAAAAATGCAGCAGGTGCAGACAGGATTTAACTAATAATTATTGAAGAGAGAATCAAATGGTCGTAAAGATATCAGAACAGCTTGGCCTGGTATTTCCTAAGAGGAGGTAAAGTGGTCTCAGAAACAAAATTTTTGCCATGAAGTTTTTTGTAAACCCTCAAAAATGTTATCGTATTACAAAGGTATAACAACAGTGTACCAGTCCCCATTTTCAATTGTAAACATCCATTGCCTATTTACTGTTTGTACATAAATTTGAAACCAAAATCATTAAATCTTTCATAAAATTATAAATATCATAAAAGTAAACGTTTTGGCTTTAGTATGTAATTCTAGTGCATTTTGCTCATTGTTTACCATTACAATAATATTTGTGGTGTGTGTGTGGGTGTGTAGATAATATATATATATATATATATATATATATATATATATATATATATATATATATATACATATAAGATAAAGAGCCAGCTGCCATATATACATGCATTCATTGGTGTGTAGATGTGTTGGATTATTATCAATCAATCAATCAATCTTTATTTTTTTACATAGCACCTTTTCATAGTGGACATCATCACAAAGCATTTTACAAGATGCAATAAATGCAAGAAAATCCATAACATTTCAAATAGAGAAATGCATAATACATGATATACAGTGGAAAGTACATAATATATGATAGTAGCATAATACATGAAATAGTACACAAAATACAGTGGAATTATAAATATCATAAAATCTGAGAATTTTTAAATATGCAGCTCTTCAATTATAAATAAGATGAACTTGTAGTATAATTGGGTTACAATAACACTAATATCAGTTGTGAGAAGATATGCATAACCCAGATTATATATATATATATATACACACACACACACACACACACACACACACACACACACACACACACACACACACACACACACACACACACACACATAACAAAGAGGCTGGAGGATAAACATAAACTTGCAGTCACCGGTGTTATCATGGTGTTTTGCATCAGTTTTATGTTAAAGACTGTATCAAACTTGTTTGTTACACTGTGGGAATTTTAATATAAATGAAGTGGCCCAACAATCAATTTGGCTAAAAATGTTGCCAAATAGTCAAAAGAAACGTGTTGTTTGAATGCGTGTGCACATCTGCACTACATAGAACAATTAAATAAATAAACTAGAGTTGCCAGCAATTTTATGGTTTCCAGTACCTGTACCAGTACCAGTACCAGCACCAAACACTTCAGCAAAATAGTGAAGAATGCCAGTACCAGTACCAGTATCAAACACTTTAACAAAGTAGTGCAGAATGCCAGTACCAGTAACAGTACCAATTACTTTAACAAATTGTGCAGAATGCCAGTACCAGTAACAGTACCAGTATCAAATGTTTTCGCAAATAGTGCGGAATTTCAGTATCAGTACCCAGCACTTTAACAAATAGTGCAGAATGCACACATGTGTTACTATATGTGTTCCATAGTAACCGTGGCCCAATCTGCACTCTGAAAAGGAATTATTAGCCAGTTTTGTAAGTTGAAGATGTCATCCAACGTGGCCGGCATTTTTTTTTTTTGTAGCAACTTCCCTTGACCAAATTTTAAAGACAACCACACTAGGATCACATCTGCCAATTTTTGGTTCAATCGGACTAGTGATTTCAGAGACAAAGTTTTTTTAAGCCAGTTTTGTATGTTAATGATGTTATCCAATGTATCCGCCATGTTTTTTATTGTAGTAACTTCCCCTTTACACCCTTTAAAGAAAACCACGCTACGATCATATGTGCCATTGGGTTTGTTTTAATCGGACTAGCGGTTTGGGAGAAGATCTTATTATACCAACTTTCAGCACTCTGCAATAAGTTGTTTTCGAAAGACGAATTTTTACATTTAGGCAAAATGTTTTTTTTCAATCCAGTATGGAGGCCAAACCATGTGACCTACGACATAAGTTCTTTTAGCATTTTCCATCTTCCCATAAGCATCTACCAACCTACCGAATCTGGTGAGTTTTTTGAGCAACTCTGGCAGAAAGAAGAAGAAGAAGAAGAAGAAGAAGAAGAAGAAGAAGAAGAAGAAGAATCCCAGCAATAACAATAGGCTTCCCAGCCCTATGGGCCTGGAAGCCTAATAAACATACCACTGCATTGTCACTCACTATGTCAGTGTTGCATACTTCTTATGATGGATGATTTCACAACTAAAGACTTTAAAAAGGGAAAAGGGAGATTATACCGTTTACCAACAATATAATATAAAAATATATATTTATTTTTACATACACATGCCTACCTTCTATAATATACAATGTTTTGATCAATCAAAAGCATACAATGATGAATGTTTGTAAGAATTCACATCAATTTAACATATCATTAAGCATATGACCTGATATTCTTTCCTCCTTTCCACCGACATTTAATTTTTTTGTGAACTTCACTTTCTAAAATGTTATCTGTATATCCCAGAAAAGTGTCAAAATGCCATCCATATTTGGTCAGAGCTCAATTTCACGGTCACCAGCACATTAATGCATGCAGTGATTATAGTCTGAGATATGAGACTTTGACATTGCAACAGAAACCCAAAAGACACATGACTACAATGTGGCAGCTATCGTTATTAGATTTTGATATTAGATTTTGACTGAGGAGTTTCCATAACGTTGAAACTATGAAATTCAAATGTTTTATGATACATTAGCAGTAGAAGTAAAGGCAACGTGGTGGCTGCAGTGGTTCAATGACAATTAGATAAGCTCAAGCTCCCCTCATTAGCATGCTTAATAAATATAGAACTGTCAAAAACAAAAGCATATCTTTTTAACTGACGAGTAACGCTAGGTCAAAATGAGGGATAAGAAAGGACTATACTGAAACAATGGGAAGCTATTTCTTTGGAATTTAGAGTGAGTCTCCAGTTGTGAATTCATGTGGATATCTATTGTTAACGGAGCAAACCATGACAGTAGAGTCCTCCTTGTTAAAGGGGTTTTATGAAAAGGCAGAAGGGTGTGACACCCAGAGAGCCTGCACAAGGTGGTATGCAGAGGCTCCCGAAGTCTATTTTAGTTAATTGACTAAAGAAACTCAGGGGCTTCGTTCGGGCTGCGGCAGCGTGTAGCCCTGCTGGAAATCCCTCCCACCCACTCTGTAAGATTGAGGTTATTTGAATTGCATTATTAAGCCAGCTAGACCCACATTAAAATAGCCTCTTTAACACTAATTGATGAAGTAACATTTCAATGTGGCAAAACTTAAAAAAGGAAGTTGAACTAGAAATCACAAAATAAGATTAAATGTGATGCCTTTTTTCTGCCCAGAAAGGGTAGATTATGTTTTATTAGGACAATTGAGTAAAGTAATAAATACAGATTAAGGTCATTCCATCCAGTTAGCTGCAATAAATCAAACGCAAAACATTAACCCAAATATTTCCTTACTTGCCCCTTTTCTTTCACCAGTATGCTTATCCTGCTGACACAACTTGAAAACTAAGAAATCTTTGAACTATGAAATGAATTAGATATTTTATTTGATGTTTTTGTTTTATCCCTAAATGCAAACAAGATTGTGCAGCTTCAATACTTTAGCAAGTGTCACAGCATCAAATGAATTAAACCATTTAATATGGACAATTAGCATGTTTTCGTTTCACTAAAATTGAATATGAACTGTTTTTTTTCATGTATTGTGATAACAATACATCACTATGGCTTTAAATGCACCTTCAAATAAATGTTAAAATCATTTCACGAAGTGCTTGTCGACATGCGTTTTACCTCAGTCAGGCTCTTCTATAATTGTACCTGTTGTCTATAGACTCTCTGGGGGTTGAGTGTGTATTTTAATGAATTGCAACTGCACATCCACTCCAACTTTACTCAATGACTTGTTTAATTGAAAGTGAATATTAGTGTGAAAACTATATATAACTAACTATAACAATTACTAAGAAGCAGCACATAAATAAAAAAGGCACAGAATTATATATATATATATATATATATATATATATATATATATATATATATATATATATATATATATATATATATTCACTGGGGGATTAGTTATTTCCTCTTTCCTGATGTTCCCAGTATGCTTTGAGACCACAGTTTCAATGTTCTAAATTATTTATTTATCCCATTTATAACGTGACTCTAAAAAAATACTTTAGATCCCTATTTCCTAGGCTCACACAATAAAACTGTTTTCTGACCCTCACACTTTTTTAGTACATAAAAACTGTTCATTTTCAAAGCAAAAATGCATGTCAAGTATTGAAGGCATTTACAATTTAACTGATCCCTTCAGTATCGTGCATGTTTGCTGGGTTATTCTAGGTTTATCTCTGCAATAAAGTTATTTTAAAACCAAAATAGATGTTTGAAAATCAAAGTAGGTTTTAACATGTGAATTGTTGAGGGTTTATGTACAGCATTATACAGTATTTAAACACAAGTTGGTTTCTTTTTCCTGGGCTGACTGGGGTTTGTTTTGCCTTAGTTATATACAACAGAGTCCCAGTTATTAGCGTTTTGTTTTTTCTGTGTAGGGTTTATGGCAATCTTTTTACTACAGGAATGTAAACACTAAATATTCAGTGAAATTTCAGATATAAACTACATACACAATAAAAGTCTTTTTTTTTATTTTCCAGATCTGCTGTAGCTTTCTCATGCTTGATAATAACCGTTTCTGTACAATATGTTCTTCCTGCTCCAACAATTAAATTTCCACTGATGTCAGTCAGTTTGTCTTCCATGTCTTCCCTCTAATAACTGAAAATTTGTAGCATAAACTGTATTTGAGTGGGTCCTGCTAGAACAGAAAAACACATAGAAACAAACGTTCTGCTTGAAAAACAGCAGTGTCTTTGCAGCACTGTACTATTTAATGTAACCGTGTATGTATTTGAACTTATATCATTTTTGTTTTGCTTCCCTATCTGGTGGTGTAGATAACATTCTTTACAAAACTCCCTCATTTAATAATATAAATCCAAAGTATCAAAAATACCCGAAGCTGCTTGCTTTTGGAATACAAAATACAGCTTATCATTAGTTTACAAAAAAGAAGGCACTTGTTTGTAAATTATTTACCACAAACTGTTGTGCATGTGCAGCCTCAAATACTGACTCACAGTATATAAATAACATTACATTTAAAAAATAAAACTAAAAAATTGGTAGCCAGACCGGTAGCAAGCCATTATGATTACCAACCCTTTTATAACAGAGTAACTGGGCCCTCTAGAGGATAAACCACTACAAGCAGAACCTCTGCACTCAGAGCATGTCAATCTCAGTAACTGCTGAAGCTCTAACACTAATATACGCTACCTAAAATATTTGCAAAGCCTGGTTGATTTTTTTCCAACTTGACTAATATGTTTGTTCAGAAAAAGCTTCTAATAAACAGTATGTAAAAACAGACAGTGGGAACACGGCACCCAAGTGGGAAAAAACAGTTATTGCAAATGAAACTGGAAATTTGAAAAAAATAAATGATAAAGCATGTGTTTTTTCACATTTTTCAACATGTGATGTCTCGTCTTAAGTTTTATACCTTTTAGGTTTTATTTTTAACTTTTTTTTTTTCTTTCCTCTGGCTCCAAAGCACTTGTAAAAGCTTGTAAACAAACTGCATTGTAAGAATATTCATTTTCAGAAACTGGTCAAATGTAATTTTCTCATAATTATGTGTCATCAGACGTTGTGATAAAAGCATTGCAACTTCAATAAACAAACACGGCTGACTCATACTAGTTTTGTAGTCTGTGTAGCAGCCTGCAATAATTTACCTGAAACAACCTTGCAGTGTATCAAAAATGCTGTCATTTCTCACATGGATTCTGTCATTGTGTTGAGATATAGATCTAAAATTGAAAATATCCTTATACACGTTTGATAGTCCCTGAGCCAGTCAATACTGGTAAGAAGGGTGGGGGAAGAATAGCAATATGGATTATTGCCTGTGGAACAATTACCTTGTATTTGTCAGCTTGTGAGGACAAACCATACGGAGTACAGAACATACCGACTCGCTGAGCCGCTCAGGTTAAATTTGTGATTCTCCCAGATGGTGCAGTTGTGGGAGAGATCAGCAGTTCTCAAATTGGTGGGCTCAGAATGTATCCTGGGGATGTGAGAAGGTTCAGCATTTAAAAAAAAAAAAAAATGAATTACTACCCACATCTTAACCTATATATTAACTTACAGCAAATGTTACTGCTGACATCTCTTGGCATGTCAAAGTTTCTACATGTGCTTCTGACTGGTTCCTTTTATTTAAGAGTGCTTAGTATTGGACTAAGTCCGCTGCCATCTGGTGACTACCGTTGTTTATCGGCTTTCTACATGTGTAATAGTTGGACACAATTGGTAAACTATTATTTGCAGTGTTAAGTTTGTTCTTATTATGATCGTGCAAAAGAAAAGAACACAACAGCAGTGTCATGTTGTATTTTTTTTTTTTTAACTAGCATATGTACATGAGTGAGGAGGGCATCAAGTACAGACAAGAGAACCACTGGAAAAGATGACTAGGTTATTATTTTTTTTAATATATATATTTTTTTATAGTTTGTCTATTTTGTAGATTCCTGAAAATCAGCAGAAGTGTATGCTGCTAATGATCTCTTTTAGGTCTATAATTGTTGTATATTATAGCACTATGCAGATCAAAGGATACACAACACCCGGATTATAGACACAAACGGATGATAAAAAATTTCTTTTGAATCATTATTTTTAATTGAAACAAATATATAATCGTTATAATAGAGGTTAAATGATTCACAGTAAAACTTTCATGCCCCCTCATACTGTATACATCTATACATGAAATATATTTGGTGCCAGATAATCTCTCACAATACTAAGTCTTTCAAAAGCTTGTATGCCATGCTGTAACCATGTGTGATGTATTCTAAGTGAATTAAAAAAACTGAAAAAATCTGTTTAAAGACTTAAAACTGTCAGACCACCACCGAGACACAAGACACAGCTGAAAACATGAAATATATATTTATATTTTTTAATTATCAGCAAGACTTGGTATCAGAATAATTTACAAACAAGCTCCACTTTTCACTTTGCAGTTGCCTGGGGTGGGACCCACTCATGTATCTTCTTGCGGGTGGTGGAGTACGGAACATACTGACTCGGTGAACCGCTCAGGTTAAATTTGTGATTCTCCCAGATGAACTTGCGAGGCACTGGAGGGTGAGTTGTTGGTGGATTGTCAGTCATGCAATGCAGCCAGCGATGCCTGTAGAGCGCACATAACAATAAATTGATTTATTTTTATTTTTAAATAAGACAGATAAACAGCAACTGTATGTAATCACTTTTTCAAGGCAGAGATATTCCAACTTGGGAATTTAGTACAATATACATTTAAAAATGTTTTTATCATATAAACACTAAATGTATACAACAGTCGCTACGCATCTTTATACGAATGCGTATAAAGAAATTTCCAGAATACAATTAACAGTACAAAACCTAGCAACACAAATACTGAATACATTAATTGAAATGCTCCTTCCTATTTCTTGTACAGTACTTAAGTCCTACAGTATTTAATTAATTAGTGCCTACCTCTGGAATTGAATAATATAAAATTATTTAATTACCATTCAGGTGGCACCATGCTTCCGTCTACTTCCCAGTATGTGTTTTTTCCATTCATTTCTTCAGCATATATTACCCATCTGTGACGGCCTGAGATGAGACATCAGAAAAATCATGGTAAGGTCCCTAACTGTTTGTGCTCATAAAACACAAAATAAGGAGACGCATCAGCAACTTGAAGTTCTAGAAAGTGGACAAGGCACAACAGCATTGCTCCACACAGCCTGTGCAAAGAGCCTAATTTACACATTTTTGCACTGTTTGATAGGGACATTTGGCAATAAACTAACAGGATGATCCAGTGGTTGGTACAGGGGACAGTGTTAATGTGGTCTGTACTGAACATTGTTCCTAGTATTTTATTTTTTTTTTGCAGTTGGTACGAACACCCGGGGATGATCTGCATATAGTACTGTACTAGCAAGTGCTCAACTTGCTGTCTGAGACTCTGTCTTAGCTGGAGTGGAAAAGCCAGAATATCAGCTGAGTCAACATACTCTGTTTTTTACAGTAAAAATGAAAGTAGTGGACTTTAAACACTAAGTTAGGTCCATTATACCCACAGATACAAATCAAAGGGTGGCTCATGGTTCCGTTCATGGCAAAACATTCAAATCGTATTTAAAAACATATTATATAAGCAGAAGAGCAGGGAAAAACTACACAGTGGTAATGGTCATATGTTTATCCTCCCATCCTATTACAGAGTTCTTTCTGAAGGTATAGATCTAGCACCTCTGCTGAATTAACTTGACCTGGAATGACCTATTAATGCATTAACTATTGGCTACCTGCACACATACAGAACTGATACAGAAAAGAAGCCATTACCAAAAAAGTAGCGGTTATCTTCAAAATATTTGTTGCCAAATTTGTCCACTCCAACAAGAGCTCCAGTTTTCACATCATTTACCCTAGAGGGGTATAAAGGAAAGTACAGTAAATAAAGTGCACACAAGGGACACACAACAATAACAACGCCCAGAGAGAGAGAGAGAGGCATTTTTGACAACCTTGAAATCCAAGTTATTACATTTAATAAATAATAATATCAATACTACTACGACGACTACTACTACTACTACTACTAATAATAAATAATAATAATAATAATAATAATAAATAAATAATAATAATAATAATAAAATAACACAATTGCTTACAGGACCATGCGTAGCTTTTTATTTACAGCTGCATGTCGGTGTAGACTTTAATTTTTGTTAGCCCCTGAAAAAACAACATTCAACTAGATATATTGCATATTAAATACGTCAGGGGTTATTCCAAATTTCTAAATCGTCCAACTGTTATACTGTGTGTGTGTCTGGCACAGAACAAGACGGGTATAACCGCTATATAGCCTAACAACACAGGCTTGCCAGAAAGAGGTCATGATACAAGGTTACTTCCCTTTCATTACACAGATGTATTAAAATGATATGCTAAACACTCGGCACACTGATTTTTGTTTTATTTCTTTATTTTTTTTAAAATGTACCTGAGTAGCTGCATAACAAACCCGCGTACACCTCCATGACCTCCTAACTGCTGAACAGCTCTCCGAAAAACCTGCACATACTCCGCCATGTTTAGACGGGACACTGTGTTCTAATAGCAGAGTGTTCGGGTAAACACGTCACAATAAAAGTTAGTTCCGTCAAGGAATTATTCCTCCCAGCCAGTGTTGCCAGATCAGATGTTTCACGTTTCTGCTCAGGACAATCTGCAGGTAAGGTTTTTTAAAGGTACATTTTTAATTTGAGGATTTTCTAAAGGTTTTTTTTTTTTTTTTTTTTTCTGTCTGAAAACATTTTGTTCCCTAAGATTTATTCATAATGTGCAAGTCCTTCCTTTACTAAGATGGCAGATACTCTGTGACATCATGACCACTGATTGCAGACTTTAGATTTACTTTGTTTACGACAGTATAAGATCGTTTCATGTGCAGCAAGTATTATGGTCCCTAGACCCACATATAGTCTGTGCTGCATATAATTTGAGCGAGAGGCACAAGTGGGGGCATAATACTTGTTTCAGAGGAAATAAATGTAGTTGTAAGAGCAGCGTTTAAATGTTGTGCAAGTCAGTGAATAGGCCAATATATTCTGGAAAATGAAGAAAAAATTCATTTGTAATTTTACAGATTTCAAATAAAAGGTGTCTCTTATGTAGGACATTATATCTTCTACGTTGACCTTTCTCAAAAAAGTCTTAGGTAGGTGATATAAAGTCTTACACAGTAGATACACACACACACACACACACACACACACACACACACACACACACACACACTATTACTAATAGGTTTAAGAACACTGCTCCCAACAGAGAAATCTTAATTTATCCAAATTTGTAGGTCAATAGTAGCAGCCAGATACCACAGGTTTCAAAATGATAAACTATAAGACTCAGTTGTTTTACTTTGTGTTACTGATAGTCAAAATGATCAACTAATTAAAGTACTGTATACACATTGTTCTTTTTAGAAAGGAAGGTTTTTTTTTCCCCCACTCTAGGTGGTTAATGTTAGGATTTCCTGTTTTAGATTATGGTGATTATATTTATCAGTTTGCTTGTAAGCAGTCTCTATATAAGTTAGATTAATTTTATAAATAGTGTGGCAGATTTGTTCAAGCGTTCCACTTTGGCACATCCTTGTCATATGTTCATAGAACTAGCCTGGCTCTCAGTTATGAACGGTGGGTGTTTTCATTAGTTTTGTTTTGTGTTTAAGGTCTTTAAGGGCTTGGTACCTTCCTATGAGTGTGCATATACATAGTGGCACAGAGTCCCGTCCAAGGCTGGTTTGCACGCTTGAAATATTTGACCCAGACAAAGCTTAAAAGATAAGTATTTTATGCAAATGAAATGATGTGACCAGAACAATGTGGATTATTGGGTGAAACAAAGAAGTGGTTATGAAAGATGTCAACATTAAGTGCTGTATACAACAAGCTCATTGAGAGCTCTTCGTTACAGCAGGAAGAATGAAGCAAAGACTGCAGGCCTCTGTGGAACATAGGTAAATGATGCTTATTCTGTATTTCAAATGCTGTCATGGAATTTTAATAAAGCATTTGTATTAAACTGCCATTGTTGTATTGAGTGAGGCATTCTGGGTAACCCTTCACAAAGACACTCCAGTGAGCTACTTAACATTTTTGAACAGGAATGGGAGAATGATCTTTTGCATGTCAGCTCCCAAACACAATCTGATCACCTTTCTTTCTTTGTTTTAAAGATGGTATTTGGGAATGACTTGGAACGTCCGGCCAATGCTTGTCGTTCAGATGTTTTATTTATTCTGTTGTTGGATCTCTTTATGCTGCTGATTACGTTTGAACCACATGTTTTTATTGTGTATATACATTGTGTTTGTCCTTTTATTGTTTTCCAGGACCCCCTTGTAAATGAGGCCTCCGTCTCAATGCGTAAAGCTCTTGGATAAATAATTAAACAAAGCTGTAAGCTACAATAACTTAAGTAAAAGTAAAGGAACATTATTTACAGCCTACGGGATTCAGTTCCTGCACTTCATGCGATCGTTTCCAATGGACTCTTTCTGATGAACACCCAAATTGGACATGATCACATTATGTGATGAACTAATTCCATTGTGCAATTAATATATTTCTTTGCATTTAATTTAGAGCATTAGTTAGCTAAGTGGATCAAATACACAAGTAGAAATTTATGTATTACCAAACACAACTTTAAAAACCATTCCGCCTAACTTACTCGCTGTGCCTAATTCTAACCGATATAGCTTCCTCTTCAGCTGCATTCAGTCTTTGAGTAATGTTGTGATCTTATTGATGTCTTCCCCGATCAGTGACTTGCCTCCGATAGCATATTAATATGTAGTCCTCCGTGAAATTGGTCATTCTTTAAAATGTGTAACATAATGGTCTCGTTTCCATGAGTTTCCTAGGCGTGTTCTAATTTCCAAGAGCGCAGAGGAAAAGAGCCAGGAAAAATTTAGGCACATCAAGATTCAGGGAGGGGAACCATGTTTGAAAGGGGGCACCTGACTTGCTAAGTTGCAGTTGGGGTCTGGATCGATTAGTATCTGGTCATTGGTTTTTCTTGTCTTTTGTTAATACAATTTCTTAATATAAAGCCCTTTTATAGGTGCAATAACAACTTTAGGGTGTCCAGTCCTGAGATACAGACTTGGTTGAAGGCTCAAAGCAAACAGCGCACCAAGGTGTCCAAGTAAGTCAGTACAACCACTTAGGAAATGTTTTTTGTTTTTGTTTTTTGCTTCAATATAGGCTTTGTTTAAAACATGTAGAAATCAGACATACAGGTATACATATTAATACTCTTTTTATACATATTGTTCATCATCATCATTTATTACGCAGTCTCAATTTTGTACCAAACAGTATGACTTGCACACTGAAATGCATTTGGCCAAACAAATACTAGAATATATAGAAATTGTTTGTGCCTGATATAGTTTTGATATTTTTTATTAAAAATGGCATCTAAAACACAAGTGCACATTAAGTTATAATGGATGCAGGTATTTTAATGCATTAAACTGGTGACCAACATCTTTTCCAGTAGCTACATACAAACATAAAACTGAGCGATTTGTTTGCTCAGTAATATAAAAAACAAATTAAACAATATATATATATTTTTTAAATACAGGCAAAATAAAATGTGCTCTTCTAGTTTGAATCCCAATACATTTACAGTTGCTTTTATACAATACAAAATTAAAAAGCAAGCCAAAAACAAGGCTATTCTTTAAACAACCCACCCTTGTTGTGTTTGTACTGGGTTGCTTTTCAATGAAGCTGCAGAATGTAAACTAATCCTAGTTCAACACAACACTTTCCAAAACACTGTATTGATAAAGTACCATGGCTGCACTACCAGCACTTACTTTAATGTTACAATTATTTTGGAAATAATATACATCATTCTTATTCAAATTCATATAAATTCCAGGAAACACCCACTAAACGTTTATTTTTCAAAACAGTTTTGGACTCCCATCTAAATGTTGTCATCATATGTATTTTTTTCAAACATGATCAACACTGACATTTTTTCAGTGTTCAGTACATTGCTTATAAAATTAATCAGGCATATATTTCTTATATGGCAAAGCAGGTGAGGTTAATCATTTTACAGTGTTTTTTAACTGCTTTGAGAGTTATGCATTAGTGTGAAACTTTCCATTGTAAATGCTCTCCTCCAGCTAAAAGCACTTTCTGTAAAATGCTACGGAAAATTATTTTTACACTACAAAATCTGTAACATAACAAAAATGAATTAAATTTATTTCACTTTCAGTAAACTGTCACAAATATTTTCTTTAACATTGTACTGCATAGCAATAAAATGTTAAAACAATGCTGCCTCTTAACTACGATTTAATGATTAACATCCTTCATTTCCAAATGGATTTAAGATGACAATAAACCTTAAACACTTCAGTCTGTCTAAAGATGTGGTTTAAAATATGGCTCTGTAATTTTTGCTATTCTCAGAGCTTGTCTAAGTAGTTTCTAATGTTGTTTTGTGGAGGTACTGTATGCATATTGTACATAAATACTTAATATATAAATGTGGTTAGGCCATCAACACATATATACTCACATTTCTGGTGTATTTAATACAGCACTTCATCTACATGGATTAATAAAAAAGCCCATTGTAATATAAATGTATTCCGAACAGTCCGTCTTGGCAGGGAAACTAGGTTACCGAAGAAGAAATGAGCCGTAAAATAAAATGTGCCTACCCTGTGCAATTTAAGCATATCTGCAGTGATATATAATGTACCGTCACCACCTCTATCAGCGTTTACATGTTCCCATAAGAAAAGAAAGCAACAGATTTTAAAGTGCACATATATTACAGGCTG
This sequence comes from Polyodon spathula, assembly GCF_017654505.1. NCBI lineage: Eukaryota > Metazoa > Chordata > Actinopteri > Acipenseriformes > Polyodontidae > Polyodon > Polyodon spathula. Next base: position 18,083,800 of record NC_054540.1, on the reverse strand, counting down.
AAAATACCTTTAAGGTATTAGGAATTGTATTTTTATTTTACATTTAACTTTTATAAGTCTTTTCATTAATGTATCCTCACAATTTATTACAGCGATAATGGGGGGTGCAAGTTATGGCTCAAGGTGGCTATATTACATACAAACATCTCAAAGTTTATTTTTGAGAACAATCCAAAGATACAGTAATCATAACCATTAAACTATTATATATGGAACTAGAATATGTTCCTAAGTTCTATGTACTTTTTTCTATTCTGGTTTTCAAGCATTAGTATTTGTCAGCTGTATACTTGTTAACATCAAAATAATTTGTAATATGAACCAAAATGCATAGTTCAATCAATTAGCAGGCAAGAAACTAGTTGAAATGAGATGGAATAGTTTTTCTTAAAACAGACTACAAATCGGCACAAAAAAAAAATACTGTACAAAGAGGCGCTAACAATAAAAAAAAAACTTATAGGTAAAAGCCAGGTTTATTTCAATTGCAACAATTGTACAGTTTTTAACTGTATTTTTGAACAATTCATTTATGTACAAATGCTAAATTTGCTGTTAGCCTATTTCACCTACTTGCTATACTTAAAGGGAAGAACTAATTATCTGGCTGTTATAGTCTGCTGTTTCCATTTTCAGAATATAGGGGATGATGCTGTCGATCTGTACATTTCCTATGAGGCCAGCAAAGAATAATTCTTCTGTGATGGCTGCACTCATCAGTCTCAATGCCGGTAGCCTCAGAAGGAGCCTTGACAATCTACAAAAAAAAACATTTTCCCCAAATAAAATCACATTTTACCCAACTAGTTCAGTGGTATGACAGTCTACTGCAAAAATATGTAACAAAATAGAATTCTGTAATTAAAATACATAGTTTCAAAAGAAACATTATCCTCCAATATAATCATACAAGGCTCACTATTGCATACAGCTGTTTAGTTGTCAAGATTGATAACTAGTTTTTCTCAGGCAGCTGTTTGCTTTAATGATTACCACTAAGAGAAGAGAGATCCTGGGCATCGTTCCATGGAGTCTAAGTTAGTGTGAGTGAACTTGGGCTACTCAATTCAGAATCCGTTATCCTAGCTAAAACACTTGAAGCAGGACCACACTAAAAACAAGACGCTTCTCCACTGGGTACCTCTACCAAGTACAGTAGAAAAGGTTTGGAAAAGTTGCTGCATTCTACTACTGCTCTCAATCATAATAGTTTCTATACCTTGTACTTGATTTTACTCTTAAAGGTAACTGTATTCTTGTTTTTTGTAATTGCTCTTATTTGAAATCGTTCTTATACATTTATCGTACTTACTACTTGTCGTTAATGGAATTTACTCTTATAACCAAGTATTTAAGTTTAACTGCGCTAAGTCGTAATTGCGCTCGTAATAATAATAATAATAATAATAATAATAATAATAATAATAATGCTACCTGTAAGTATCTTCTGGGTAGGTTCTGGTGACATAATCTTGTAATTCCATGTATGCCTTTTCTTGGAACTTTTCAATCTGAAGAGTATTATCTATGCCTGGATGATCTAAAGCAAAAAAAACAAAAAAACAAAAAAACAACACCACATTAACTCACAAGATTGTTGGGGAGCAAAATTGGGATTTTTCACTGAGAATGACCATAGGTTCTTGTATTTTTCAAACAATAAAAAGCAGCTTTCCCATGTTGTAAAGAAATAAAAGCAAGAGCCACAGATCATTTTTCCCCAGGCAGGCAATTACAGGAAATACATTAATTAGCATTTTACCAGAAACATGAAAGAACCACAGGCCGCCACTTACCAGGGCTAAAGAGAACAATAGCTTTCAAGTATGCATATTCGTAAGAATCCAGGCACAGATTAGTCATGCTGTTACAGAATTCTTGCATCTTCCAGATGTGCTCCATTACAAGTTTGACCCTGTCTGCTGATAATTTATCTGTGGATAAAGTTTTAGAAAAAGTGCAAAACTGGAGTCAAGAGTATCATGCAAGTATGAATAAATGCAATTCCCATACTAAAGCTCTTAGTGTTTCATGCAACTGCTTTGTCTAACTTCACTGAGGCAGTTTTACAGAGGCAGTGCTCAAGAACAGCCGTTGCCTGCTCCTGGTTTACCATGAGGCTGCTGCAAAATGAGCAGTTTCACTAATACTTCATGTTTTCATTTGTTCTTGAAAACTATTTCATTTTTACATAGTACAATTTGTGTGTGTGTAAACAATGCTCTATCACTTCTCTTAGTCCCTGCTTCTCCATAGCTTACCTTGTTGTAAACTGCTCTGGAGGTGATTTATAATGGCAGTTAAAATGGTGCCCACGTTCATAACGTGTGAACACTGTGCTAGGCCCAATGCAAAGAGTTCATTCCAACATGCTTTCACCAAAGTTATTTCGTTGTCCTGCCTAATAACAAAAAAACAAAACATTTTGTAATTCCCTACACAGCTCATTCCAATATTAAATAGCTAAAACCTTAAGAGAATGATATGAATGTTTCCAATGTGGGAACAATGAATTACTGACCCCAGTGCTTGGAAAGCAGGAATAGAGCGTGCCCAATGCATAGACAGGAACAACAGCCTTGACGCGGATTCACAGATGTAGTGAACGTTAAGGTATTCAGGCATAGGTGAAGGCATTGTAAGCTGGAGAAATAAAATACATTCCATTGATTCTCATTACAATTAGAATAGTTTCTTGTCACACTTTATCGTAGTTCTTTTTAGAATGCCATAGTCTTTATATTTACTGCAACATCAGTTAACTGTTTTAACAAACATACAGCTATTTTATAGGACCTAAAGTCGATGGTTATTACAGTTTTCAACTAATCCCAACCCTTACAAAATATTAAGTAGAATCTGGAGCTATATAAAATAGTTGTTATACCTTAAAAGCAACATGGACATCACTTAGGATAGGACCTTCAATTTCTATAATGCTTCCAGACTGATCTCCTGACACCAGCTGCATGTTGGATTCCACATGTTCAGCTGGGAGATGCTCGGCTGGGTCCAGTGCTTTTGCAAGTGTATCAAAGGCTCTGAAAATTTGATGGTATTTTTTTTGGTACATAAAAACATAACACAATACAATAACAAAATATGACTGTACTTTTGGTAATTTGATCCACCTTAAAACTTACTGTGGAAAATAAAACAGAAAATAAAATTAGAAAATGCCCAACCTTGTGATTTCACTTGTTGATTGCTCTCCCTGTTGTATTTCAGTCACAGAACTAACGCCGTTACTTAAGGTCTCCATTGTTGACAAGTCTGCGTTGCTGTCGCTCAAATCCTTTGACTTGCTCAGGTGTGCAAGTGATGTGACCACATTCGCTAGCGTGCTTAAATCACCTTCGTAAGAGTCGCTCTGTAAGAAAGTGCACAGCAATTTTTAATCCATGTACTTCTCTTAGCAGGACTCCCTATTTTTTATTTAACACAAGCATTACAAAACAACGCAACTGTTATAGTCAATGCTGTTCTTTCAATGTAATAATTAAGGATGTGGTTGGAACAAATACCCAGACTGCAAGTACTGGAATTTCTTACCATTGTTTCTTTCTTACAAGTTGCTTGTGCGCAAAATATTTTATTTTTAGCAACACCAGCAGCTATCTGAAGAAAAGGCTAACTGGAGGAGAGCCTTTTAATCTGTATTAGCCTGATCTCTATTCATTGTACATATAATTTTACTTCTATTCTTAGGGTCCATTTAAAGGCTAATGTTGTTAACCCTTTCAAGGCTATGTGACCTACAGCAAAGGTACAGGATACAGTGCTTTACCTATAGAGGTGTAATATTTACATATCCTGAATTAACTTTAAAAGAACCAAATGATTATCAGTGAAATAAAAGGAGGATCAATGTAAACAAAGGGGATTTGAAAGCATGGGTTAGAATGTCTTTACTGATGTTTGATAACATTTCAATGAAGTGACTGTACTATTTTACCAATAAAGTAATAAATAAGGACAGACTACAGAACCACACAATGTACTTAATCATAAACTATTACAAACATAATACAACATTTAGTACAATTTGTTTAGTTTTGCACTGCACTGAAATTATTACTAAATCGATTTTATGATTGTTTTTTAATGAAATCTGGTAATACAGCAGCATGTATACCTTTTCAGGTGATGACATTGTCATTGTATTCTCAATCTTTGGGAAAGGCTGCTGAATGTTCAGAAGCATTCCTGGATCCAGCAAACCTGTGGCCCTAAAATAACAAGGGTAAGAAAAAAAAAATAAATAAATAAATAAAAATTTAAAAAAGGCCTGGAAACTTACAACTAAATATTTTCCCGGTGGGATTTCTAGATTGGTACCTGCAAGTCTCCTTGTCTGTTACAAATGTGGGAGTGGCAGCCAGGGGACTGCGCAAATCCTTTCGGATGTAAATCTTTTCCGTGGAGGCTGCACAGTTTATTGATTTTTCTCTGGAAACTTCAACTGGCTTCCGTTCACACTGAACAGCTGCAAGAGTACGGCTCATATTAGTGAGAACTGTAGAAGTATTATACCAAACGCAGTTTTACCAAATGAGAACAAACCAACGAGACAATGTTAGTATGAAGACTAAAAACATTCTGCAGTAATAAGAGCAACATCGGGGTAGGTTAAAAAGCTGACTTACAGTCCTGTTTCATCCCAAAGCCAACACACCGCTGCAGCCGGCAGTACTGGCAACGGTTACGGTGGTGTTTGTTGATGACGCAGTCCCTGGTCCCTCTACAGGTATACACAAGGTTCTTCCTGATGCTTCTTTTGAAGAACCCCTTGCAGCCTTCACAGCTCACTGCCCCATAGTGGCGCCCTGGGGGAACAGTCGTGCATCAAAATCATCACCATCACTATTTAGAAAATCAAAGCACATTCCTACATTGGGTACCAAGTCTAGTTTCTATACTTTTCACTACTACTAATAATATTTTTATTTTTAAATAGCGCCTTTCATAGTGGACCACCATCATAAAGTGCTTTACAGAGATAGGCTGTGAACTTTGTATTGTATAGAAAAATTATATATACACACCAACACAGAGTCACTTACAATAGGACATTGATTTAACATCTCATCCACAGGATGGAGCACAAGGAGGTTAAGTGACTTGCTCAGGATCACAGTGAGTCAGTAAGTGGCAGAGGTGGGATTTGAGCCCTGGACTTTAACAACTGAACCACACTGCCTCCTAAAAGTAAGTTCTAATGCTTCTATTGTAATATGCACTTATAAACCCAGAGATATATTCCCAAAGATTCTGTATCTGTCTATAATTTTTGTTCAATATTTCTTGATGAAATAAGGGAGCAAAAAAAAAAAACTGTCAGTACAACAGATAATGTTTAATATCTCTACAAATTAATATTTCTATCATTTATTCTGTATTTCAGTCTCTTGTGATAGTCTTAGCAAGAAAAACAGCTACAAGAACTAAGCAAAAACAGTAGCTGTCCTGGCCATTATTATAGGAATTCCAAGTATACACATTTAATTGCACTGCACATAAAAACAGACTGCAAAAAGTAACAAAACTGCAGTGACTTTTGACAGTACCCGATGCCTTGTCGCCACACACCACACAATATTCAATTATAGGTTTTGATGGGGATAGCTCTGCTGATCCAGAATCTGTAACAATCTAAGGAAAACAAAAATACAATCTTTCAAGCAAACATTATTATCCTTTCATTAGTGCAACATGTATTCTCAAAATAGTCATCATACTTAATGCATTTTAAAGCACAGGCATACATGCAACAGACGAGAAATAAGATTATGGGTTTTAAAAAAAAAAAAAAAAAAAAAAAAATTTAAACTCTTACTGATGAAAAAACCCACACAGAATTTGCACTAAACATCTCTCTGTCTAACTACGTGAAACTAAACTTAACAAACGTAGCAAAATAATTAGATTGAATTAATGACATCCATAAGAAAAAGCCTGAGCTCTTACCCTACAGTATCATTTTAACATGCAAGTCAAACCAGTTAGCAGCATTTGTGAACAACCATCCGATACATTTAGGTACCCTAGACTCAGAGGACTGAGAAGTGGCGAGCACAGCAGTTTGAATGACCATTTTTCTTCTATCTTGACATGTTTAAGCAACAGTAAATACATTTACGGTAATTGCTTGGGATTGTTGGCATATGCTCTAAATATATTGCAAATATAATTAATTTAGTCAAGTCTATTTGTATGAATAGCTCACTTTTGAATAGTGTGTTGGCACCAGTCGGTTATTTTCATATTCATTTGTAAATGATTTGCGCCATTTGAATTCTGATTAAAACTGAAAGTTACTATCAATCTTTTGTTACAATTATTTAAAAATAAATAAGGGGTGTAATGGGTACATGTACAAATAATATTCACTTCTTGAACGGTAAGGCAACCTCACTACTGGATATTTACATACACATAACACTGTAGGACTTGTGATGATTCTAAGTAGTTAACACAGAAATAACCAGGGTTACATAAACATAGAGGGACATTGCTCATTGAATGGCAAATTGTTCAACAGTGATGCTGTACCTGGAACTGCTGTGTCGCCATGTCAGATGAAGTAAAAAGCAGCTGGTTGACGCCGGTCCCATCGGGCGTTGCCAAGATGACTTTTCCCTGTGAGTGGTCCTGCCTGGCGAAGATCACCTTGCCCGGTGTAGAACCAGAATTGGTCAGGATGTACTGCTTCCCCGCTGATGCCTGATCAACAGCCGTTACAATCTGAATTTTCTGGCCGGTTTGCTGGTCTGTGACAATCTATATATTAAAATATATACATTGTATAACTGCATTCCAGATCTTGTTAAAATGGGGGGGGGGTAATGTAGTATTGTCATAAAAGTACATGGTGTTTTTACTAATAAATGTACCTGTATGTGCTGTGCTAAGGCCATGCCACTGTCTGCAGGAACAATCTGTAATCTTTGTCCTGTGCTATCCATTACGTGTCGTCCTACTGTAGTCCCATGGGATGAAGAGACCTGAAAGAAGCTGCAGGTTAGCGTTTCTTAGAGATGTAAAGGTCCAGTGCTCCACACTGTTTAAAAAAGATTTTACAGATTTATGAAGGTTGTTAACTTGACAAAATAAGCATTTCCTGTAAAAGGTGATCAATATTATTATTTATTTCTTAGCAGACACCCTTACCCAGAGCGACCTGTATACAAAAAAAATACATAAAGAATTACAGTACAATTAAGAGCAAGACACAAAATACAATGACTTCAGTAAAACAGAGAACTGATCCTTCTACTAGTCCAAGCAGAAGCAGGACATGCAGGCAACCAGAAGGAGGAATCATGGTGTCCCTAGAGCCAGAAAAGGGAATGTGTCCCCTGCGATGGACAATATAGGCATAACACATAGTATGTGAAACTATTAGTGATGGAAAGTCTCTCTTAAACTGATTAAATATCCTCACACATGATGTAGGAATACATTTTTAAGTCAAACACCACAAATAAACAGAAATTCAAAACTGCCAATACAGTAGCATATATACACTGTAGACTGAGCTCTCTGTACTCTTGCAATTCAAACCCTAATTCTATTATTATCATCAAGTTTTATCAGATTTTCTATTGTTTTATTTGTTCATTGTGTATTCCAACAGCTGCTCAATTAAACCACTGTCCTGTCCCATATTACTTTGCCTTGGATTTATAGGTGGCAGTGCCCGGCTGTCGCTGTGCAAGGGCACAGTATTTCTGTGTGACCATGGGCTGATGGGAAGCCTGTGTCAAGCCTCCCCTACTCCGACATAAATATTGTTTGTTTCTACAGAATGTATCCAGTTCTGTTACACTTCGAACATCAGCATATGTACACATCCCGTGCATATGCCAGTCATGGGTGACAGGAGTTATTACTGGCAATCACTTAACAGTCACAGATATAAGTAAAGAGCTGTACAGACCAGCCATGTGCATAGGTAATGTTAAAAGACAGTTAGAGTTCAGCTATGGGCTATATCTACTGCAATCGCTGATACAAGTGCTCACAACAAAGTGAATGAAATAGACGCTCTTCAAACAGGAGCATGTCTGTATCAGGGTGAGCTGAAGTCCCCTTTAAAAACAACAGAGAAGCAACAACTTTTTTTTCTTTTTTTTTTTTTTTTAATAATTTTTTTTTTTTTTTTTTAATAAATTCTCGCTTGACCACTCAGACGCACCATCACAACCGAATCTCCTGCATCTTGCTGGAGACAACAATCCAAATTAAGCAATACTACCCAGTTTATTAATGGATGAAAAACATCATCATCTGAACTCTGAAGGAAACTGAACGTCATCCACACACACAAAAGATTTTGGTAGGAACTAGATTGAAGAGAAACAGTAAAGCGTCTAGCAATAACATTTATTTAACCTGTTTAAACACACAGGTACTTAGTGTGATTTTGCACTATGAATGTATTTTCACTTCCCTTGTCGTCTTCTGTGCAGTAAATAAAAAACAACTGCACAACAATTTTTCTCAGTGTTGTGGATACAAATGCTTCAACATAACTGGCATCTCTCTATCATACCACACTTGACTGGACACAACTAAGCAACTGTAAACGATTAATTCAGACAGTTAGCCTAAGCCATCCACTAAAATACACTTGCCTAATGTTTCTTTTTAGTATCATTGAATAACTTGCAATTGAGTGTCAAGGATAACAGTAACTGCAAGAACACGTTTGTATTTAAATGCACAAAAGGAGTGTTTTTAGAACATTTTATTGATGGTAAATATTAATAACATACCTCTACCATTTGCTGTTCAACTATCTGACGCACCAGTTCTTCCACAGTCGTCATGATGGTCATTCATTGGCACTTCCTAATGTTGATTAAATAAGAAAAATGTTCAAGTTTTTTTTTTTTTTTTTGCTTTGTTTTGGGGTCTTCCATCTGGCACAAAACGGCTTTGTATTTAGTCCGAATGAACGAAGTGCCTCTGCCTCTAAATTTTATGGACCTGTTTACAAGTCCAAGAAAAATGTGTTAATTTAAACATGCTGATAGCATAATGAACCATCAGGGGCGGTGGCAAGGTGGGCGCTTAGGGGTGCTAAAGCCTCCCCGAAATGTACCTTAGCTCCCCCCTCCCCCCCTATTACAGTGATCTCAAGCTGTCTTTAAACTATACACCACATATGTTCGCAGTATCCCTAGTTTCGGCGTGTGTAGTTCTAGGATCGGCTCAAGATTACAGTTCAGTGGAGCCTAATCCAGATCTTTGTAGTAAAACACCTTATGATCCAAGTCCAGTGATCCCAGAGCCAATCACATTTTATGTTAGTAAGTTAGTGCAACTGGTCTGGTGCGGGACGGTTGACAAGACAGTGTGCAACAAGGAGCAGTGAGGTGCTGTAATTCTACATTGATTTTACTGAGGCCAATATTGTTCGCATCTAAATTTCAAAGATACAGTTTAGATAGATCGTTTTTTACTCCCAGCCAGAAGCCAACTAATGCGAAAGAAGGCTTGAACAGATGAACTTTCAAAGAGTAACACTGCCGAAGTCAAAGACAACTTTAAACTGAGGATGTAGATGATGAATGCAGACCGAATGAAGAAAGCAAGTTTGTTGATTCTTGGGGAGAGGGCAACAAGTATGATGACCAGTGCATCACCATTTTAAACATGGTAGAAGATCCAGACCCACCTGTTGTGAAACACACGTCTCGTGTCTAGCACAGAAGCCTATTCTGAACTCAAGCAGAATTTGAAGAACGTCTTTGCAGTTACATATAGTTGTTCTTACCATGCTGTCAATTTTAGTAGGTTAAAGTTGCTTTTATTAAATAAAATAAGCAAAATAACAAAAAAAAAAAAAAGCTTACAGTAAAGATTGAGGTATATTTGTAGCTCATATGTAGTTTTCACTTGTAGCTACAGTTAACTTCAATTTTGTTATTGGTGAAATATTAAAAGTATTTTGTCACTGAAGTTACACCTGCTTTTAAACTATGAAATATTGCTATTTTAGCGTCAACAGCATCAACAGAAAACAGGATACACATAAAGGACAAGGGTTGCGACAATGACAAATGATTATGAATTTTATTTGTAGTCCACACCCCCGTCCCCCCAGAGCACGAACCAGGGAAAACAGTTTCATGTGACTGCATGCCCGTGTTGAACAATCCCAGTCCGTTTACATGCAAGATGTTCCTGTGTATGCTGGTTTTCAGAAAATAAATCATGACAATTTCACTTTCTTGTTATCCCTTGAGGGTAAAATGCACACAGCACATGTTTAAATGCCTGCTGTTCCTACAGGTCCACTTATCTGACAGTCCTTTGGAATATGTTCATCAAATCAGACCCTCGGTCCCATCTGTGTATAACCACAATTGAGAGTGACAGAATAAAATTACCTGGTAATCTAATTTACAGCAAGGTCTGGGGTGCAGTAGCTCTGTTTTGACGACTCCCTCGCCCCGTGAGACTGCTGCAGCATCTCCTCCACGGCTGGCCCAAATGCATAACCAGGGGAGATGGGCATGTTGAGCGGGGACCCTGGCCTGGGAAAACCAGGAGATGTGTCTGGTACAGAGTCAGCAGACCAGTAGTCTGCACCAAAGTAGCCACCGAGCAATCAACAGGAGGAAAATGCTGGAGCTCCAGCTTCACAGCGCCCTGAGGGCATACCAGCCTTCTCATTTCCAGCTGGCAGCCGGCTAAATTGCCATCTACTTTGCCAGATGTTCCAGTGAATAGTATTCAAAATGTTTATTTTCTTCCAGTAAAATAGCAACAACTTCCACAATTCACTACGTTTGTAAGTCGAGTAAAACATTCCTTCTATGAGGGCATTTCGTTTCCCTGAGTTATGTTTCCATGGACACCATGAATCGCGATGGACAAATCAGTTTTGAGCTTACAAGTGATGTTGGTGATGAAGGCCAAACTGCACAATCATAAACCTGAGTCTGTAACTATACAGCAGAGTTATTAAATTGTATTTTTTTTAAAATAAACAAACCTATATTTTCTATGTAAGATCATCGTTTTTACTCGAAGTGTCAAAACAGTGAGTATACGTTATAGCATTGTAAAATGTTTTATGCAGTGACTTAGAAGATTGATATGAAACCTAGCATATACAATCAATTCAGGAAACGATATTTGCATTGCACAATTAATTAACATGACTGATTGTTGTATTTTTATGTGCTTTGTTTTTCTGATTCAGTCTTTATTAAACAAAAAATATCAATATATGACCTACAAGATGTACCAGCGAGATATTTTGCTGCATAATCAGTTGCTGTAAAACTGTGGTCTAGTAATATTATTGACTGTTTACATACAACATGTATATACAGATAAAAAGTATACACACACACGCACGTACACATAAGCAAACTGTGATTGCACGGTACTAAAGATGATTCAAGACAAAGGTTCTTCATTTTAGAAGACTATCTAAAGTTACCTTTTTAAGAAGTTCAAATGGAAATGTATGTTCAAACTTATGTACAATACAAATGTCTCCTTCCTCCTCCTCTGTTGTTGTCACGCTTTCCATGTCTTCCCAAAACACAAATATATTTTTTTGTATATCAGGCAATAGCAACAGAGGGGGAGGGAGGGGAGTTTCACGCTAAACGTAATGCTGGAAAGTACTTTTTTTACCCGAGGAAGGGAAATGATGCCTAGGTATAGACGCGCTGGTGTGTGGCACTGTCTACTGGGAGTTAAAAAAGCAAGGTGCAAACATATGTAGGCATTAATGAATGGGTTAACTCTGCACTTACTTTAACTTTGAAACTTTTTATACCCACGCGCTCACCAGCTGTATAGTTGGCTCACTGATCTGAGAGCCTCTTGTGGTGACACGTTCTGGAAAATTGAGCTATAACAGTACATTCAAAGCCTTAAACAGAGTGTATACAGAGTGAATGCTAGCTATGTTAGTAACTTTTACCCTTTAATTTCAAACCATGTTGTTCAAATAAATGCCAATCCATTAGTTATTGTTATTTGTATTTATTTTAATGAAGCAACAGTTAATAGAATTGAAAAAATGAAAGAAAAATGAAAGAAAAAAAATACAACTTACTGTAGAAATCGCATTTAATGTTTGTAGAAAATGCAAGAGAAACAGACTTCTGAAAAGTAAACTCAACAGTGTTTGAAATCGCAGTTCTCGCAGGCACATTTTAAAAAATGTATTATTTATTTAATGCACTTGCGCATTCTCTGACTCGGTAGTTAATGAGAAACGACGACATGGGAAAGGACTGGCTGGTTCCATGAATATTTTTTACGAACTTGGTCTTGTTTTTTTGTGTTTTTTCCTGTATGAAATGCAAAAGACAAAATGTAATACAAAACACAGCTTATGGCTAACCTTTTCTGTAATCAAATTTACTACCAATTAATACTGCTTAACTTCTGTCTTTAATTTAGAAATTGCTTTACATTTCTCTCTTCTGGCTCACTTGGTATTATGGTATCTATATAAACGTGACATTGTTTGTTTTTGTTCCTGAAATATAATTTCTCTGTTTCATTGGTGTCTGGTTCTGTCTTTCTTTCACCAGTTTTTTCTGTGTAATAAATTACTGCAAAACTGAACAGTTTGCTTAAATATGTAGACTTCACTTACTTTGAAACTGACTGTGTGCTAAAACAAGTTTGTGTTTTTAAAATTCTAATACAAATAAATTATTTTGTAACTTTTCACAGACATAAGTAACATTTACTTTTAAATCCCCCATACCCCCGTCTTCTACTTAGGATTACTAGCCTCCTACTTTTAATGAAAATGAACAGACTGGCATACAAAGCTTGCACCTGCTTGGAGCCAGTGGGCGCCGATACTGGGCTTCCACACGAGGACTGCACCTCCAACAAATCCGGGAGGACTGGGAGGGGCTTACAGCATTATCCAGCTGAAGCCAAGGTCTCGAAAACTGAAATGTGGACCTGGGTCTCCTCAGTCCATGGAATCTGGACTTGGGCAGCAGCTCTGCCCACAAGGGGCTGGTAGCTCGTCCAACAGCGGACCGCTATTAGCCAAATAACCCTCTGACGGGAAGTCCTCCAGGACGGAGGGTTCCTCCGTTCCCCCTTCAAATTAGCCGTCCTCCGTGGAGCCGACCAGAAACGCTACATTGTCCTGCTCCTCCTCAGTCACCTCAGACTTAGGGAGAGGAGGGACTATTACCGGGGCCAAGTGAGCGTGTTGTACCCCAAGCACCGGAGTGGGTGCAGGGGGAGCTGCCAGATTAACAAGGCGCTGTAGCAACTACTGCTGGTTTGCAACAGTGCTTGCTAGCTGAGACATTTGAACATTTCCTTATCTAGGGAGTGCCTGCACCTTTTAGGCTTCTTGGTCTTGGGCTCTGGAGAGCAGGCCACAGACAGGGCACCAGGACCCACAGAAGGCTCATGAGAGGGGCTTCTTGAGAGCAACAACAAAGGCCTCTGAGAGCAAGAAGAGGTGGAACGACCTTCAGCACGGTCGTCCCTCTTAGCACAGGTCCTTTTTGGAAGCTGGCGCACACCTTGCAAAAGGTGTGGTTTACCAGCGCCCGCTCAGCATGTTCAGAGCCCGTTGGACAGGGAGGGAGGCTGGCCCTGCACCTCACACAGTCATGAAAGGCCACACTTACCAGTAATGCACAAGCACGGAGCACAGAGTAATAATCCACCAGTGCTCTGCACAGAAGTGCTATGAGGCACGGAAGCGCACTGAGCACGAGAGCACTGGGTGACTGTACGTGGTACTATTCACAAAGTGCTGTGTACCACCAAATAAAGCCCATGGTGCTATGCACCAGGTTAATGTGTTGTTTAGACAGTAATAGATTTTAAGACACACAAAACAAATATTCGGTCTGTCACTAAATGCGAACAAAACTGGAACGACAGGTGTCGCTCCTCAGCAATCCTCACTAAAAACATACCACCGTGTGATTTAGTTGAAAAAAATACAGAAAAGGACTACCATTGCCTCCAAAGGAAGGGGCAAGCCAACTTCTGAAGAGGCATACGCAAGGTAATAACTTGCTAAAACAGAGCAAGTGAAGACACATCTGCTCAGATTGGAGTGAGGAATCAAATGCAGAAGGTTGCTGTGTGACATACTGTCTTGTTCCAAAATGCAACAGACACGTGGTCACAGCAGGCCTATCAGGCAGCTTTTTGAATATGTGCTCAGGTCATATGACACAAGGGTTATTTCCCAACTCGGTAACAGTTGAGATTTCAAGTTTGAAAGGGAACGACATATGACTGGAGACACACATTCTCTCTCTCCATTAAAAAAATAAAATAAAATAATAAAATTTTTAATTAATGTACTTTTAAATGTAATATATATTATATATATATATATATATATATATATATATTGTTTTAAAAAAGAAAACTTAAGACTGTTGTAGACGTTTTAGCAAAATTTTTCCTTTTAATGTAAGTATACATGTTTATGTGATATTGATTTAAAAAATATCAGGACGTTTCAGACTATGTTCTTCTTCAGCTTGATTTTTTTAAATCAATTATTCATATTTGTGTGTACCTACATTACCATTTTCTTTTACTACATATATGCTGTATATAGCACCCCCGCACACACAAGGTATTCCAAATATTTACAGAATACTTAAAAACTGATGCTACTACAACCATATCCATCTTTCAGTACACTTCACCCAATGCCAATTCCATATACCAACACGAACTGGAGGGGAATGGCAGATGTAAAGCGACTTTTAATTGGACACTTAATTACACGTACTATTTTCTTTAAATTCATTCATTATGTTCTTATGTTCTTATATTGGTTCGCATTTAATTTTTAGCGATTTGATTGGCCAAATTAGTACCCGTACTGTTTACAATTACAACACGTACTAAAGTCAAATGAGAACGTGTACTACATATTTGAAACGCGTACTAAGTAACACTTTGACCCAGATCTCGAAGTGGTTAAAAACTGGTCCTTCCTTACAACACTGTACTTTAATTTCTAGGTCACTGTTGAAGATCGTGGTGTTACCGCTGCAAAAGCAATATTATTTAATATGACAATAAACCATATGCATCATGTCGTTTTTTTGAAAGAGGTAAAAATGTATTCATAATATTATACTTGTGCTATCCCACTGTGACAGAGAAAACAAAAGAGTAACCTCCATGTTTGTTTGTTTGTTAAAAAGTAGGCAAGACTAACGACTGTAATGTTAGGACGCTCTGGCAAACGTTAAAGATTTAAATTCAAAATGGAGGAAGATAAGTTGTTGTTTTTTTTTCTGTGGGTGAAAGGTCAAGATTGAAGGGTTAAAGCTGCCGACAGTTCATATGCAAACCATCTAAAGGCAAAGGTAAAGGGTTTGGTCTTGAAATAGTCCGGCGGTGATTTAGGGAGAAGAGAGAGAGCTGTACCTGGAAGTAGTCTAATTCTAAAACTTCAGGAGTTAAAACAATGTTATGTAAAACCTTTTTATAAAGCGACTTGTGGTTTTCTGTATTTTTGATAACAGAGAAACTCCTCGACTGACTTTCCAGAGCGTAAGCTGATGAATGTTGCAACGATCAGCAAATTATAATGCTCTTTTATTATTGTTTAATCAATGCATTTAGCCAGTTAATTTGATCAAAACCAGTGCACCGAATACACAGGAAAACACATCTGACTTGATTGAGATTTTTCTGTTGTATGTTGTTAACGTTAAGCTTTTTAGATTTCTTGTTCCGCTTTAGTCTGGTATCTCGGCTCCCGTCTAATATTTTCGCCATTTTCCGGCAGTCTTTCCCAGTTTGTTTTTATCAGATATACACACAGTTTATAACATTAAATTGCTTCTATTAATAAAATAATAAATCTTACCTGAATTTGAAGTTTTTTGTACGCTAATATTTAATAAAAGTGTATGTTTCTGCTGGTTGCTGCAGCTCCAGAGAGGGTCAGAGTTCATAACCTCTCTGCAAAACACTTTTCTCCGCCTCTTTACCGGGCATGCGTATTAGGAGTGTGGAATGAAATGGAGGCCTCGTTGCTGCAGTTCGCTTTCTGCTTCAGGCCGCCATCCGCTTTGTAGTTAGGTTTCACGATAGGCCCTTAGTCTAAATCGCTCTCAAACGTAACTGTTTACTGTATTTTTCTAATTATTTGAATTAGCTGCATATACTACTTCCTATTGTATTTTATAACTGCTCTTATCTGTAATGTGGTATTTTGTAAATGTTGTATTTTGGCAGTGTCGCCGTGGCTAAGGAGGGCGTCTGATAAGAAATAAATAATAATAAATACATATGCTGGACACTGTTCAAATTAAAACTTACCGGGCTCATTCTACAGATACTGGACAAATTGCTTCACTCCTTCAAATGCTGGTTATTTAATATGTATTACGCCATTTTTTTTTTTTTTTTTTTTTTAATTGAAAAGCAACATATTTTTGTTTTTTAAACCCTGAGGCCTTTATTGTCAAAATAACTTTGAAGTACAGAAAATATTTTAAGTTTGTGTGTAACTCAGTGTCATTACCAGAACGTAATGCGACCATAAATGTTTTTTTGTGTTATTACTGTTAATGTTCTGTAAGGAGATTATGTATAGATAGGTTTAAGTATATAAGGCTTTTTTTTTTTTATTATTATTTTTTTTAAAAACGATGTTGACTTTCTGTATCCCACCCTACCTAACACATTTTTTATTTCACCAAAAATGATGACTGTATTTCCCTTTATTATGCCTCAACTGCTCATGATACCAATCTTCAGCTCCCTAGACTGCAAAATTATGCCAAACTGCATCACTGAAGTCATTTAATGGGACGGGTCTTCTGGCCTTGGCAGTTTATTGTCTTTATTCCAACAAGGTTTATTTTACAAAACATTTCCTTCACAATATGGCCTAATATTATGTATAATCTCTAAACTACAGTGCCAATCTTATCCTCAAGCAATACACCGACTAACTGATACTCTATGTAAGGGTGCAATTCCATTGCTGGGACACTAGATTGTTGGTGTCTGCTATTTTTTGTATGCTATAGGCACAAACATGAGAGATTGTCAAAACGCAAACACAATTTAACTTGTTTAAAGTTGATTGTTTATAAACTGTACAAATACTTTACATGATACAAAATTATGACAATTACAAAGATGTTTTTTCTTCTTCACCTACAATACAAACTTAATTTTGTATTTATACAACATAGTGCAATCCATGGTGACCAGACCAGTTTCTGCCAAACTCCTATTAAACAAGAAAGCACACTTTACATTTTATGCAATAAACATAAAAACACAGAAATGGATGACACTGCTCACAAAACATGCAAGTCATTTCACTTTAAAATCCTTATCTAGTCAACCAGTGCAGGCACACACAGAGAAAACTTTCATAGAAGACTTGGAGTGTAAAAATAAGTTTGTTGCAGATTGGAGCAAAATCAATAGTTATCTTGTTCAGAATGTAGAATGTCACGGACGGACATGTGGGCCAATGAAATAGTTATTCAGCTAAAAACATTGGATAGTAGTAAAAAAACAAAAAAAAAAAAACTGCTGTTAAAATGTACGCACGATAACAGTACGCAGATCAAATAAATACATATCCTACTGCATCGTCACTCAAGTGTTGCATACTTCCTATGACACTGTACTATTAATGTGACAAACATTGTAAAAGAAAACAAAAAATTAAACATAAATACTACCGGTATATTATTCCACAACTAAGTAAATTCACCATGAAATTGTGTTGTATAAACCTGGGTATCTCAGGACAAAACAGTACTTTGGAAACTGAACACCACACAGGGGTGTCTAATAATAGAGTAGTGTCTAATAATTCTCGAATACATAAACAGAATACTATCGACTAAATCACGACAGGTTAATCCAGCAAAAAGTAATAGGCCTAGATCAACCTACCATGAAAAAAAAGATTTGAAAATACTAAAAGTGAGTGATAACATTTTACATTGTTTAAAATACGATCATATCATTTTCTATCTTCCCTTGTGAAGTAATCTTATGTGTATTGCCTGTATAACAACAAAAAGAAGGCTTACTGTAGACCCCAGTGTGTAACTTGAATAACTTGTAACCACTCTTTCCAGTATGTTTTGTGCACGTGCATTAGGTGGACACAATGTAAAGCGAAGATGTAATGTTTTTAGACTACTTAAAGAAAGTGAATGAGTGCATGTACAGGCTAAAAAATATTCATATAAAAATCAAATGTTTATCGGATTATAGACAAATGCATTCTGAAACGTCTGTAGGAGGCTAGGAATGTATGGTGGTTAATATTGGTGCAACATTAAAAAAGTTATCACGTTCACCAGTACACTATGTCAGAGAGACATAATCAGTGTATAAGGGTCCCTATTTTTGCATGATGACCCTACAAATTGATCCTTTTTAACAGTCATTTTAAAATACCTTCTCTAGTTAATGTACAGTAAACTCATACTTTAGAAAATAGTTAATTGCATTAGCTGAACTAATCCTTTAATACAGTTAAAATCGTTCTGTATCTAGTTTATCCTTTGAGCAACATTTATAAGATTAACAAGTGATAAAGGCATTACTGTTTATACAATAACAAAACTTGAAGAAAAAATACACATTGCTATATCTGGAACAATTACAATCTGAAATAAAAGCAGCACCAACAGTGCTTCTTTTAAAACAATTATTTTGTCAGATTTTGTCAAATGTAAATATATTAGGTTTTATTTTTAAATACAAGGCGCAATCTCAAAATGGAAGTGAAAATTATGTACAGACGCATGTTCCAGTTTCTTTGTTTAACATTTTAAAATTAATACATAGTTTAAAAATCCCGCATATAATGGTGTTGAGACAAAGTAAGTTTCACAATTAAAAAAGCTCAAAGGGCTGGTCAGACCAGTTTGAAGTTAACAGTTGAGTATCAGGCATGGTACTTTCTGGTTTTGCTTGCACAGCCCTGGACTAGCATATGAACTGGTCTCCTTCCACAGGATACACATTTTATCATGAATAACCCTGGCCTATAAATTCTGCAAGCCATATGTCCTAATGCACATTTTCTCTATTAATCATTGGTTACTTTCAATCAAACTGTGATGTTTTAACTGTGATTAGCAAAAATAGACCAGATATGCAACAAACGATTAACAAAAACACTACCACTTAAATATTGGATCGTGACAGAAGAGTTGACAATTACTGGTAGTCAAGTGTTACTTCGCAGCAAAAGGACATCATAATAGGCTTTCATGGAATTTGTTTTAATAATTATGGCAAGTAGAGCAGCACGCTAATTTACTAAAACAAATACATATAAATAAATATATAAATTACAGCACCAATATATGGTAGTTTTATCTATTAACCAAAAGGCACCAGGTGATTTTGTTGACAAATCTCCCAACATGTATTAAAGATTCAGTCAATGTAGTGTTGGTTTGGGCAGTTTCATTTTCCAGTTTTGATAGGATATTTGGCAATTTGTTCCTCTTATATCAGAATCATAATGTTGTTTTGCACAATGGAGGAGTGATTACTGCTTTTTTCTTTAAAAGACTCGTCCAGCATGAGACATATTGGTAGTGTAGTATATTTAGAAAAATCTAAATAAGTTACATGGGATATAACAAACTGTAGCATCTTTGTAAATGTGCAATATTGGTGAAATAAGGTTGGTTTCTTCCACAGGATCCAGTGCTTTACTGTATTGTGTGCGCTGGCTTTGCTCATACTATTATACAAAACAAGTACAAGAGACTGCTAGAGGACAGTGGCTTCTTGGAAAGCTTCTAACCACCTGTAAAAACAACAAAACCACAAAGTAAATTAGAACCAATACTAAATTCCTTTTAAGGAGCAATGTTTACAAGAGACACTTAAGTCTGCCTTAACATCTTTTTCTTTTGCTTATATTGACAGAGCAAGGAAGTCTAAAATGTTGGTATTCAAACTGCACTTTAAGTCTCAAGTGAATGCACACACAGCGCGCAAATGCTTACAAATTATTTTTGACAAATTATTTTTTGTTTCAGCACACCATGATATTATACAGTACCTTTACTGGATTAATCACTTTGATACTCGGGATATTGCGTATCGTTCAGGTTTTAAATTACACATTATAAAATCAGTTAATTGTGTCAGGAATACAATTACAGCATACCTTTGGGCAGTGTGAGGTTCATCTGCTTTGAAGATGTAAAACAAGGTGTTTTTGTGATAGAGCTGGAATTGTGGATTATGATCAGATCGCTCATCTTTCACACTGAATCCTAGCAAGGGTTGGCTCTCTAAAGCAGCCACATCCTGAAAAATATATAAATAACATTTTTAAAAAGCTGCAGTTGTTCAGAAACACACAAATATTTAAATTCTTTAACTCAGGACCGTCAACAGGGCTTGTTGAGCTCCACAGTATGGCTCTCTTGATTTAGAGGTGAATGCTGGACATATGGTAGTTTTTGTTAGAAGCCAGTCAAAGTGCAAACAATAACTGTGTAAGTATTTAAATATGCAGTCAGTTTAATGAGCATAATACTGAAGCTCTGTGTAGTCCAATAAAACATTTGTATTTATTTTTTTTTTAATACATATATACAGCGGTCCAGATAAGCTGTGTAGCTGCCGTTTTTACGCATACGAATTACGCAAAATTCGCAAAACTTTAATGTGTCAAAATGCGTATAACAATTTTGCTGCACAGCTTGTCTGTCTCCCCTAAAACTTCCACTAACAACTACAGCTCCCAGAATACAATGGCTTCAGTTACTAGGAAACTGTACACAAGAAAAACCAACCCAACAAACATTATCCAATCTCTGGCTAGCCCAGTTGTCTGCAGCCAATCATAGTAAGAATAAGAAAAAATCGAAACTACACAGGCTGAAGCATAAACACCCCAGTCCAGCTACAAATCCAATTGAAACCATTGTCAGAGGCAACCAATAAAAAAAGAGTTACCTATAATATTAAACTGTTTATAACTTATTAATGCATTTCCTTATTTATTTATCCGTATCGTATTATATTGAAGTCTTAGCATGTTCACCGAGTTTAAGAATTTAATGTTAAAATAAAAAGTAATGTAATTCATTTGCAGAGTCTGTGTGATACCTCGAAAAAACATGCGTTGAGCTTATAAAGAACCTGTGGAACACACTGGTGGTTGTACAGTAGTTCAAAGTAACATTGTAACATTGCCTATTCCATTACCATTAACGATTGTACAGTATTTATCGAGATTACTCATGACTTCGAGATAATGTTGCATTTTACGCCCTGAAAACTCTCTGTGTTCAAATTAGAAAGGGTAAGTTACTCCTAGACCCAAAACCTTATCTGGAGCGTTGCACATACATAAACTTTCCAAGTATCTGTCAATGGCTTACCTCGCTAGCAGCATAGGTGTATAATACTTTGTTCTTGATGACAAACCATAGATGTTTCCATTGCTTCTTATTACCCTTGGACCTGTACAGGTAGCCACTCATAGAAGAGTCTTCAGTGCTTGCAGACACCTTTAAAAAAAAAAATAAACAATCAATCAAAGCCATTGCTTGAATTCTCTTGTTCCTTTATGGCACAGTTGGTGGGGTTATAAGGTGGTACACTATATAAGCCTGCATTAGATTTCAGATGCAAGAGCAGGCAATCAGGCAAATGGGAAATGTATGAAGGGGCTTACTTCTTTCAGGGCGGCTGGGATTTTCTTTTGCTTTCGTCCTGAAGGAATGCTATGGAGAACGGAAGACAAGGCACTCGATGGAGACTTGCTGGTAGGGGACAGAACTTTGGGTGAAGATTGTTTATCTAGGTAAAGGAAAACAAATATGTAACCGATAAGTATGTTGATCCTAAAACACATTCCATTTTACGTGGCTAATGCTGTGTGTTTTATAAATCACAGTTTACATGAGGATACACTTTTCCCATTTCCTGTCTCAGAAGCATGGTATCAATAGTCACACTAGCAAAACTGTGAAATTAGACATTCAAATTGGATTTAAGGTATTTAGGCTTGTAAACAATAAACTGCATGCTTGGGAACAGTTCCTAATGCCTATATTTTCTTTCTATTTATATATACTGTTTTATTTATATTTTACTGTATTGTTTATTCATTTAACATTGTATTTAAGCTGATCTAAGTTACAAAAAATAAAAAAAATAAATTACATACAATTTCAATTAAAAATCAACCCTTAAATTCTGGCATGTGATTGGTTAAAACCTGATCACATGACCAAAAATAGATCCAACTATTGACCTTGTGATGCTGCTTACAGTCAATTTTTTTTTATAAACTCCCTCAAATTATGCCATCACGCTGAGCGTCCTTCCCCCGACACACAACAAAAATGAATTACAAAATATACTACAAAACAAAGCAAACACTAAAATCGTCATGAAAACTTTGTGTTTTCTGACTTCCTACAATTCAAACAAATCTAACAACTCGACCATGTAAATAAATACAACATTTACAAACTCAGACTCCTCCAAAATTTCTATGCCACAGTGAGAAAGTTGACTGATTTATGAATAAATCTGGACTGTAGACCTCGGCTTATAGTGGGAAACTAAAGGCTCTTCGGGAAGGACTATCTTTACCTCCTGCGGCTTTGGGTTCAAACTACAGCTACCTCCTGCAGCTTCAGGTATTATAGTCCCGTTGATACCTATAGTTCTTATGTAAAACTGAGAGCCAGATATGAAAATATAACCCACCATTCTTCTGAAGCTCTCTGAAGCAGTGATCACAGACTCTGGCAGGTTGATTCTTGAGGTATTCAAGGCTGTGTTTGTTTGAAGAACAGCCTTGACACACAATCTGAAGAGAGAGTAAAAAGGAAAATGTTAGGAAAACTCATATCTATAGACTGGAGAGATATTACTTTACAGGGGAGTGCAGTGAAATTTCAAGAGCAAAGTTAAACGTGATTTACACAAAAATGCAGGTCAACAATGAAAAGTAGTGAGAATAAGCTCGCTGGGTGTTCATTAACCCATTAATCTAAATGCATGGTTTGCTCCTTGTTGACTGGATCTCGTATTTCACAAACCTTCCCACAGGCTCTGCAGTGGTGCCTCCTCCAGGTGACAGTGAACTCACAGGTACAGACCATACACATGGTGGCCCTGGGGTCTGGGATCCAGATGGGAGCCTTGGATCCAAGAGGGGTGTCGCTCTCCACTTCCACTGGATCAGCCTGAGGAACATTTTCAACCTCTGGTTACAACCTGGGAAATTGTCTAATTTAATCTCCAGCATTTAAATCAATTAACAAGGTAAACGCCACCATGTAACACATACTGTAGTCAACTACCATACCTCTTCGCTTTTGCTGGCACTAAATGTAATTCTCTTCTTGGTATAGTCATTAATTGCTTTTGAAATGGCTTCCAGCCATGCATCCCGCTCTGTGGCAGAGCTGCATAAATACAAAAAAAAATACAAATTTTAGCAAATCAATGACAGAAGCTAGGACACAGAACAACATTAGTACAAACAGAGCTGCCATGGTATATATACACTATCACAGCTTATCTATTGCTGCTTTATTCTGAGGGAGCACTAATGAGCAAGAAAAAGTCTGTACTCCGATATTGAAAGCCTTTGTTAAGAACTGACATGCAAACAGTATGTGTTTTAATAAATACCACTTAACATCCCACGTATAAGAATACTTTATAGTGGTGTCCATAAGGATGCACTGTAGACTTTCAATTCTCAAGTACCAAGTTTCATTGAAAAACAGCTTCACATTTGCAAAGCTATTTATTTCAAACACATCCCCCATTCACATCTTATTTATAACCTAGCCACTACACAGACAGAATTGTCCTTCTTCCCCTCTTCACTTCCAACAAAGATACATCTATTTTTCTTAGCAAACTGAAGATGTTATCGTTTCTTTACAGGCATCCTGGCGAGAGCAAATAAAAAGTCAGCAAGTGCAGGAAGGCTGGCAGGAAACGTAAAGTGACCAAGTGACATTATTTAACAGTTTCCATGGGGAGTGGCCTGATTTTTTTTTTCCTGAATGTGTTTCACAATCCAAGTTTCTATGATGTACAAGACTCTTGTGATTCTCCTGATTGGATGAAGGGACTGTTTCAGACTCTGTTCCCCACCTGTGTTATATACTTGTGCTTACTATGATTTATATGTGTTTATTGGGTGAAATGCTATTCTGTGAACACAAGTGTGTTCAGAAAGCTGCTGCTGCTTTTAAATCGCCTATTTTTGCAACAGTGTGTCATCTTCTTGTGAGGAAAAGGTGCCACGCTACAGCACAGTTTTTTTACATAGTGCCACATCTGTTACTAACAGCCAAGCTGGAAATGGGGAATGCCCTGACAACAGTTTCATACCGGCAGACCAAACTTTAAACTGGACCTATTGATTGCAGAGTCAGTAAGAGAACACTTCCGATACAGACTGTTGCAAGATATCCAAAAACAAATGAACGGATTCATTCCACTGGTAAAGGCTTCTTCACAATGTGAATTTCTGAGAATTTTGGCAGCAGCACACAAACTGTTTATTTTATGTTACTTTTAATTATAAACCTCACAGTCCATCCTAGTAAAGCAGTCAGTATACCATTAAAAAAATAAATACCATGCATGTGTTAAATCTAGTTTTAACTAATGACTTTATACTAATAAAATGCAGAGTTTCAGTCTGTAATGAACTTGTATCATCTATTGGACAAATTAACTTTGTTTTTGTCTTTAGTACATTTTTTAAATGCAACTTATGTACTAAATGTTTTCTATACAGTATATGTACTGATATATGAATTTTATTATTGGCAGTGATCCATTCATTTATCATCCCTTTCAGTGTTGCAAAAAAGCGTTTGACAAATAGGTTACACCACTTAAAGTGCTAGAAATTAATAATAATAATAATAATAATAATAATAATAATCTCTTCACGTTAAGAAAAAATAATAATAGTATTACATATTTTAAAAATAATAATTCAGGAGCTGCATGACCACTGTAAACCATCTACATAACAAAACCTAGAAGAAATGAGTCTCACTAGTTTGGCAGGACACAAACTAGCCTTGCAAATGCACAGTCCCCAGTTCTGAAGTACCTCTTGGTACCCCGTGTCTGTGTGACACAGAATCCTTAGCCAACATCTCTGTCATCTCCACTGACACAACACCAGAAGCATCTGCCACATGGTGTTGGCAGAATGATGAACTAAAGACCATTTCACTGGGCCATTCTTTTCTTTGAATGGAACAATAACCTGGCTTCCCACTGTGTCAATTATTAAAGCTAAATTCTGCTTGCATGATACGTCAAAATCAGAACTGTAACGTTTCCTTTAGAAATTCCAGTCCACATTATTTTATTGATCTGTTATAATAAGTAACAGCTTAATTAAAGCAGTAGTTTGAATCCTAGTACTATATTGTAGCCTGCAGCAAGTCTATGCCTATTCTGTGTTCAAGCTTAATAACTGCATCTCTCCAAACATAAATAAGGTTTTCATGACCAGTGAAGATCATGAGGATGCACTGTTCTGCAGACTTTACTTGTGCTTTTGTTCCATCTAAACCATTCCACGTGACTCATGATTAAAGTTATCCTCTGTAATGGCTCAGTATTACAAGATGGATCACAATTAGCATACAATGCGTTTCACAGAAGAGAGCTCCTTCTGTAACAAAGTCTGTGTGACCCCTCTTCACTATGGTGAGAGTTACTGAAAGGATATTGTTCTGTGCAGAACAAGAAGTGAAGGTAGGAGAATGCTGCCATTTAATACCATGTATCAAATGGGCGTTTGAGTTCCCTGGCAGGACTCCAGCCAGAGACACTGTAGTACTGGGACTCAAGGCACCAAGGCAGGGATCTAGTGTTCCAAGCCACTGCACTGGCAAGACTTTATTGAACAAATATTTCATAGGGTCTCGTAAATAAAGGCTGATCTATTGATGGACAGCTCCAACTCCATACCTGGCTGACAGAATAAACGAGCGTTCCACACTTTCTATGTTCAGCTCATTCTGATAGGCTTCTTGGGTTGGTTTGCTAACCTGTATGAAAGGAAAGGGATTAAGGGGCATGTTCTTATAATTGGCATTTGACGTTTAGTGAATCACTGGAAAATGAGTCCTGATCACGTTTTTTTAAATGTTAAAGCCTGTTTTAAGTTCTGGTAACTAAAATAAAGAAAACACAGCTACTGACTCACTATTTCCTGACCAAGAGGGCCCTGTGACCACATTGCCATGTGTTTCAGTCCCATCCTGGTTGCGCTAAAATCAAGAATATATTGGTAAAGAATGGTGATTTATATCTACATTCAATGTCTGTGTTGTATCAATCTGGATTATATATCTACTACTAATATACTACTACATTTCTATATCTATGACATTAATCCATATATTAAGCCATATGCATTTTGCACAGTTATATCTAGACCTAGCCATGTAAGTGGTGGGGAAAAAGAATAAAAAATGGCCTTACCTTCATTCCAGCCAACGACAACATGTTGTTTAGTTTATACATTCCAGACTGTACAGGGGTGGTATACAACAGGCCATCATTAAACTGAAAATTATAAACATTTAAAAATTACCAAACTATACCGTTCTGTGATGTAATACAGTATAAAACCTACAGGCCAGCACAGACACAATAAAAATGTGGTTCAAATCAATACTGCACAATGGTTATTTTTATCTGATGGCCAGTATGAGCAATGAGTGCAGGCAGCCTCACCCCTGTTGTCTTTGGACAGCTATCCATAACCACACAGCAATTGGCACCAGTATTAACATAGCAGAGAGACCAGCCTGGAAATCATGCACTTCAAGTCATTGTGATTTGGACATGGGAATTTAAATATAACAATCAGCACATTAAGACACAACATTAATTACAATCAATCCTGCAATTAACCAAATCTGTAAACAATAAATGCATAGACTGTGCTCTATAAACAGTGGAGGATCTATACACATTTTAAATAAACCACAGATGGCTCAATTTTTACCACTAATGCATTTAGACTTGCTTCAATTCAATTTGGACACATTTAATTTACCACATTGTTTTTAAAGATACTAACTCTTAAAGTCCAAATTAAAATCTCTTCCATGTTGGGAGTTTATTCATGAGGACCCAATTTTGACTACCTAACACTGAATATCTTATTAAAGCAAAACCCCATTCTGCCAAACACTGACGCTATAAAGTGTTCACCTAGACCTAAATACACACTGGAAGAACAAAGTCACGGTTTGAATAGTCTTTCAGTGATGCATGGTAGGATGGGCTTCATCTGTAGCAGTGAACTCCTGAAGTGTACAAGCAGCATGGTTTCTCCCACTCTGTTCTTTATAATAAAGTCTATTTCCTGTGCACAATTCAACCTTAAAACTGTTTCTTACGACACCTGCTTCCAAGAGCAATGAGGCGGAACTCACCAGAAAGAACAGTCGGGGCTGCATGACTTTCCGGGAGAGCTTCATCAGGGTTCCTTCCTTGAGAAAAACCTGGCCAAGTCAAGCCACAGAGAATGTTAATGTTGGCTCTGTATACAGGGCAATATAAAAAGAACAAGAAACAAAACCACACTTACCCTTCCCGGCTGAACAATCTCAGGGTGACCGTTCAAACTATACTGGATCTGCATGAGCTTCTGAAAGTTATCCTGTGGGGCAATTACAATGACATGAGTGCACCAAAGAATAAAAGGGTTCCCAAGACTTGGAATTTTCCATTATTATTGTTGGACTTACCCCTTGTTTCATGATGTCATTTGCATGATTGGCCACTTCTATGACAACGATAAGAGCAGCTGCATGTAAAGGAACATGTTTAGAATGCGTTGGTATATGTAAAGGCAACATTGCAACAGCTTATTAGAATTGTTCATTTAAAGTTGTATTGCATCTTCAGAAAATTACTCCATAACAGCCAGCATAAAACCAAAGACAACTCTGACGTTCATTCATGTTTATTCACAAACTAACCAGAAAATACTGTACACCACACAGTCAGAGTAAACCATTAACCCACCTACAGTAGGTAAAACTGGGGTAAACGATGGTAGTTTGTGCGACCACAGCACAAGATAAACCAGTCAACACCAGGTAACTATTTTAACGCAAGTCAAGTGCCAAGCAACATATACTTCATTAAGTGTGGCTGTACACGTAACAGGTTTACCATATGTAAAGCTAAGCAGTATTGCTCTTATAAAGGTTCAGATAGCTTTAAAATGATGGTAGTGTGTCTTCAGGAATGGCTGGATTTATATCCAACAGCTAACTCTTTTCTTAACTGTTGTATATAATTATCAGGACTGGGATCCTAGTGCCTTGTGTTGCTGTGTGCTTGCTCCGATGTGTTCTTATTGAGCCCACAGTTAAAAGAAATCGTTTCCATGTACAGCAAGGTGAAGACCTGTATTTCAATCAAAACGTGTGGTTGATGGGTCAAAAGTCTTAGCTATTGGACTTGTATCCCCAACTACGTCATTGATTGATGTTGTGAAACCCCACCAAGAATGCTTTTCTAATCGTTCTCAATTCTGAGACCTGAGTGAAGCTGCTTGCTGTGTCAGTCCTGATCAGCTCACAGCTGTATGTAGTGGACACAATGCCAGAACAGAAATATGGAAGCCCACTCATTGGTCATTTAGCAGAGAATACTTCAGTTAGCAAAAAATAAATCACCAATTTATGTCCATATTATATTCCACTGGAAAGGGACAGTGCACACATTACAAAATGCAAAGCTATGGAAAATAAACCAGAAGAATGTAGTTTTTGCAGTACCTTGTGTATCTCTATAATCTGTGGAATCTGCAATGAGGTTTTTCAAGTAATCTGCAAACACAAAGTACAAGTTTCTGGTAAGAAAAAGAAAATAATAATTGTAACATTCACAGCACCTAACATTACAATTTCATTTTAGGAATAAAAATACAATAACTATTTTTTGACTACATGTTATATAATTGTGTGAAGTTTATTTAATTTAGTTTATGTAACATTATTAAGGCTTTTTTGAATGTAGTTTTCTTTGCATTCATTTAGTTACAATTTGAAACTTATTCCACTAGATGGCAGTTCTGCTACTTGAGGACGAATGATCAGCAGTTTAAAAGGATAAGCTACAGTACAGTATTTTCACAGAATGAATATTCATACATTAGCAAATAACAGCAGACTGTTCTATCGCCAAATCAGTTTTCTAGTGTGACATTTTTTTTTTTCTAAAACGTACAGACAATTGCAGCCTGAAGTGTCTAAAAGCTGGTGTGGTAGTCCTATCTTTAAAGGACACCCCTTGGATGTCTGTTTCCTGATCTCCCTGCAATTCAATATGATCTACCATAAAAGAAGTCTAGACAGCTGTACTGTAGTACACACTATTTTGCAGAGATCAGATACAAGGCATGGAATTTAGGGTGAAAAAAGCCAACAGAAAAGAAATAAAACAACACAGAGATGAAGTGCCAGACCGTTCCCTGTGCCAATATGTAACCTATGGAAGAGTGTTCCCTACAGATGATTCACTTATCTCCTGGTTAAATTAAAAAAAAAAATCTTACTGAGACTGCTAAAGACTGATTGTTGACAAAATATGCACACACCTAAAAATAAAAGGTGCCCTTCATAAAGCTTTGTTTCTTTTGTCTGGTTTTCCCCTAAAGGTCTTTCTGTATTGAGAGTGGGCAATATCAGTAACATTCATTGCATTTTTATAAAATTAATTAAAAGTAAAAGAAAACCAAAGATTGGAGGATTTGTTTCAGTATAGCTCTATTCCTCGATTGCTTGGCAATTAATGGGCATGGTATAAATATCAGGGTTACACCTTTCCACAGGAGCTACTGTCTACACGGCATGCATATATTAAGACAGAGGCTAAGGTAAAATAACTCTTGTGCTCTACTTCTGCTCTACAGAACTGCAGTTATGCTCTAAAAAACCACTATGATTCCTGTGGTAGTTTGTTTTACAACTGGTTTCAGAACAAGCGTCTATGACGTAAAATATGGTCACGTTTTCCTCAGTGACAAGTGGTCCACCCACATCTGGAAATCAATGTCTTGTGACTATTTAAACTGCTTGTGCAACTCAGTAAAGGAAGGTGGTTTTTTTTGTTGTTTTTTTTTTTTTGTTTTGTTTTACTTATGTTTTATTCAGCTTATGTTTATTTCATATTGTTGTATTGAACACAAAAACTCCACTGTTTTCTTTTAGCAAATATAAACTGTTAATAAAAAACAAGAGTGTCAGAGAATTGAGCTAGATCTTTCACGGACAGCTAGGACTCAGACCTGACATGGTTTTGTTATATTTAAAAAAAAAGGTGATTTCCTTAATACTGCTGGTGTTTAGCAATACTGGTGCCTCATGCCAGGGAAAAGGGAAAAGGTCAAATCTGCCTCCAAAACAATGATTTAACACCATTAAAGTAGGAGATAGCTTTCTCTTCTTAGAAATGCAGCTTAATCCATTTTTGTGGAATTATAAGATGCCTGCCTGAGGTAATGAAGTGGTACCTGTGAGCAGCAGTCTGTACTGTGGAATTCTCTGCACAGGTTTTAGCAGGTAATGTTTGAGTGCCAGGCTTGCACAGCGCGGGCTCATCTGAAAGCACAGAAAAAATGATATGATCGAGAGCAACCCTTCTGAAATTCAAAAATGTTTAGTTTAATAAAAACTGGTACAAACCCACTGTTTGCTTAAATGATCTCTACAGAGTGTTCAAACACTTAATCCACAGGCAACTGTTGGCTGTATTAGTGTACAGAATTAACATTTTGTGGCACAGGGTGCCTCATTAGGCTGGTTGACAAAACAACATGTCACTGGTTCTCAACTCCAGTTCACCAAAAGAGCAAGTTTTTGGCTCAATCAGGAACTAAATATAATGTTTGAAGCAGTTTCAACAGCACACAAAATACAGCACTCAGAAACAGTGTTTACAGACAGAGTCCCCAAGGAGGGAAATTAGACCTAGTTAAAAATGTAAACCTGGACAGACAGACTGGAGCCTGTAGTGGAGAACCACTGGTATATACAGCCTTATTATATGTCGCATTATAAAAGGTAACCTTCATCATAACGTTATATTTGTGGTTACCTCAAACTCCTTCACAACTCCAGCAAACACAGGGTTCTTCCTGCACTGCTCATCCAGCAATGCCACATTCTTATCAAATTCTTTGATATACGTGGAATACATTTTGAGGTATGGTCCCTTCTTCACAAAGATGTCAGCTATCCTTTGATTATCATTCCTACAAGAACCAAAACATACCACTTAAACGAAACAAACAAAACAAATACCAACACCACACAGAAAGGTCCAACTGAAAACAAATAAGGCGCTCCCCATTATAAACTCTGCTGGTGGGAGAATTAAGAGGCTGCATTATTTGTGTTCTACTTTATAACTAAAGGCAACAAGTGCTGGTAGAGTGGTTTTATGGGACCAATGACAGCCATGACCACAGTAACCAGTTACGTGGTATAAAAGGGACACGTTATTCAGAATTAAGGTAACTTTCTTCATGTACCTGTGTGGTTAGTGCGCCTTTATTCTCAGTAAATGTGAAAACTCCCCTTGTAATCAGCAGTGTTAGCGCTCCTGAGTTTGCAGGAGCATGTGACCAGGAGTACTGTGACAAGGATGTTTACCAGTGAGCCATTCGCTCCTCCAGCTCCCGCAGCAGGTCCCGGTTCAGCTCATACAGCTGGGGAAGGTAGTAGAGAATCTGGTTCAGTATCCGGTCCTCAATCACAGGCTTCCCAATCTGCCGGGAGGCTTTAGCCACAGCATCTCGGAAATCCTGCAGACAGAGAAATAGACCATGTATCTCAAGGACAGAAGTTTTAAAAGGTGATATTTCATTAAAAAAAAAAATTCTTTTTGGGGGTGGGGGGGTTGGTCAGTTTGTTCTCCTGGCAAATCGTGTAAATGAGAATACAAGACAGATTCAAGACATTTATAAGTGCATTATTTTGCACAAGCAATATTCTAAAGAATCAACTGAACTGGAGCTCGCTCACTGCTAAATTCATGGCATCAGAGGAATTTAGTGGAGACCCACATGCTCAACTACCACATCCAGTGTCTGGGATATAATTCAGCCATGATAATAAACACGGACGCAGTTCTTGGATAGAAAGGTATTTACCCTTGGCTCCTAAACTTCCAAGTTTTTGCTCACATGGTCTAATTTATAGCCGGAACTCAGAAACACACTCACAACCACTGACATGTAGAACTCAGTCACTGGGGATCCTAAAAGATTAAATGAAACTAGCTGTTCTCAACATACAAACAAGTCTGGTATGTTGTAACATACAGAACACCAACAACCTAGGCTGCATCTTTATTTCCTGGTTATAGACCGTGGCAGCCAAAAGTATATCTACCACTATGGCAGCCAAAACAACTGCATGGTTTAATCAGGGATAAACAAACAATCTTACTCTGATCAGGACAAATCACAATCAAATGTGTATCTTACAGTGCGACTGAACAATCTAGAGCAAGCATACTGCAGACATATCAATAAGAGTGGCAAACTGGCACCGCTATAGAACACATGCCATTCTAGATGACAAAACTTAGCCTTGGCTCTCTCCTCAACTCATCATCCCTGGAAAACTTCCAGTTAAACCTGCACAGTGTTGCCATCAATCAGAAGCACAGAGAACCAGGAGGGAGATTCACAAAGCCACTTACTAAAATTTATCATTTTCTCCCATTGAAGTTACATAACTTTAACTTAACCTCAAATTAAAGTTTGAGTTGTTTACTTCTAGTTGTGGAACATTAACAGATGGCAATGTGCTGACACTTGAGTAAAAAGGCTTGGTGAATTTTCCCCCCAAGTGAATTAATAAAATGACCTATTAATTTAGGTTGAATGAACATGTTGCTTTAAAAAAAATAAAAAATAATGTCTTATAACTTGATTCATTAAAATGAAAACCTGAATGAATCTTAATTGCACAAACGCTACTGTTTTATTCTGTCCCTTAATTTAATAAATCAATTAATTAATTGAATTACAAATTTTAGCAGTGTGCTTCTAAGCAGCTGCCTTAATTTTTTAACTGGATTTGTTGTCCTTCCAATCACTTAAAGCTCAGCTGTGCAACGGTAACAGATGGCAAATGCTTGAAAACCACCAAACAGGTGGTTGGCTAATGCACGTCTCCGCCTACTGCTGAAACGTAAACCAAAACACAGCACCTCTTCACTACTCTGTCCCTTACCACAGCTGAGGAACCAATACGAACAAAGCACTGAATGTTAATCAGGTTCACCTTGGTTATTAAGCCTTACTCCTTTCATGCTCACATCAGTTTATAGACCTTCCCAGGAAACCAGATTGGGATTTACATACTACGCATACATTTTTCTTTTTTAACTTTCAAAGCAACCACAGCGAGATGTTAAATCCCAAAGAAAACATCCTGATGAAAGCTCTCTGCTGTTGTGGTTCAACAATACCAACTTTGCACAAAACTTACAAAAAAAGGAGCAATTCAGGAGGCTCCTATTACACACCTGTCATTAAACGGAAACTCATTATAATATTACACCACCTGTCAGGTCCCAGGGGTGGTGACACAAGACATTTGATCACTTTACACTGGATACTTTTTACTGTGTGTGTGCACTCATGTTTTGAATGAGGACTAAAAAGATGATTTGCTATAAAATGCATGCAAAATATATTAGTTTTTTTTTCTTGCAGTGGTTCAGTAACCTATGTAATGCTTTATCATTTACATTCAAATGCAGTGTATGTGCAATACTGCCATAGACATAGGCAACATAGGTTAGATCAGCTAGTGTCTTTATATTAGTGAGCACCAGCACCATAAAGTTCAGCCGTATAGTGCCAGCTGGTTCTTGCTTCTTTATAGGCTTGTCTAGTTCCATATGTCTGACAGGAAACTAGAACAGAAGAGCCACTTCTGATCTCATGTAAAAACACCTTAACACAGACTCGTCGTCATCGTCACCCCCCCGCCGCCAAAAAACCAGAAAAACACACACACACTACGAGCCATAGCAATAAGAACCATACAGAGGACTGTAAACTCAGAACTTTAAAGACAATTTAGGAATTGTATTTAGAGTAACAAAAATATACTTACAATATGAAGGAGTTTGAGAACATCCACAAACCTGTTAAAAAATAAAAAATACAATAGAATATATATATATATATATAGCTCAAAGAGCCAGCTGCCCTTAAATAAATAATATCTCTTTCTAGAAAAAAAATATATACCCACACTTTCTCTGAACTCATGATCTCCTTGGCGATGTGGACAACTTTCGTGTTCTTGCCTCCTAGCTCATCATGCTGCAATTGAAAGAAAACCGATTGCAACCACCATGTATATACAATTATGATTCTAATTCAATCATCATAATCATTATTACTAGAGGTTGCGCAGGTAGAAAAATCCGGAACCAGGTACCTAGATCTTTTTCGGTAATTACAAAAAAATAAAAATAAATAAATCACATATATTAATGTCTTAATGTGCATGATCATATTTAAATATTATACAGTACAAAAACATTTAGTCCCTTCAGATCTGTAGACTAATGTAAACCTTTTCAGTACTTGAATAATAATAATAATAATAATAATAATAATAATAATAATAATAATAATAATAATAATAATAATTGCCTTCTTTGCTAATTTCTTATAAAGACATACATGCATGTTGTTCATCACGGTTTTCTTTTGGTTTGACAAGTTTTCAAAACTCTCTGGAAACGAGTAACCACCGCACTGATAAATCAGTGAAATTGGCGGAGTATGGGATTTGTAGTTTTTATTGTATGATTAACAGTGCATGGACAATGAACACCATAAACTACATTCCCAGAGTACATTACGATTGAGATATGAGAATTAGAGTGTGTGTGTGTGTGTGTGTGGTTTTATACTGTCAGCTAAAAAAAATAATAAAAATGTACCTTTATTTTTATAGTCAATCTTTAGGAATATTTAGTGCGCCCAAATTAAAAATTTCGTTCGCACAAGCACATTTTGTTCTGCGCTGTTTTTTTTTTTCCCGATTTAGTTCTTAAGAAGAGTAGTCGCCACAGTTCTTATTGTGTTCTTATTATAGGTGTACTTGCCGCTCACTGTGTGTTATTGTTTCCTGTAAAACATTGTTATCCTCTCAGTTAAGAAAAGGCTTAATGCAAAAGCTTGTTTTAACGTTGCCTTTATTATGCCAGCCAGGGACCCACGCTTACAACTGTATTGTCATTTTCTACATTTGCTTTAAATTCTCAAATTGATCAATCGAAACCCAAGTAGTAAAATAAGAGACCCGGGTAGTGTCATGTTGACCACTGGAGGTCCAAATATATATATATATTATATTATACTTATATATATATATATATATATATATATATATATATATATATATATATATAAAACAGTATTTTTCAAGCTGATAAAAGTGAAGACATAACAAGTAGGCACACTTACAGAATATACTGAAGTAGGCACAGTAATTCAAACTATAAAACCAGCCTGTACCCACAGTAGAAGAATGTCATTCATGATAGCCAACTTCAGTCTCCAATTCATTCATCCCACAATGCACAAGACCAGAGGTCAGCCAATTTTTTGAGTGTGCTGAGCCAAAAACAAGAGCTACTTATTTTTGGAAGTTGTTCAGCTACACATATTTGATGGTCCAGATACAATATTATAGTAAACAGTCTACATTCCTTGACAAGACCAGATCATCTCTTAAACCCCTAATGTTGACCTGACTGTCAACAGTGCAAATCTAGATCCCAAAATTCTAAACACTCACCCTCACTGTCGGCCTCACTCAATACTTTCTTTTGTTTACACCACAAAGAATTGGAATGTAATGATGAAAATACTTAAGTATGAACTCTAAAGACAGGAATGTAGATGTCTTCACAATCTTGAAAGAAATATTGGGTTTTTAAAAATTAAGAATAAATAAATATTTTATGGCCAAGAAAATTACAGGCCTGGGCCATTAACAAAGTCCTCATAGATTACCTCTGTGCCTTTCCTTTAATAAAATAAATAAATAAATAAATGCTGGCACCTGGCTTCCTTCCAGCAGATCAAACTCTCCTTTGCTGGAGGCTGAGCTGGCATCTTCTTCATCCGAGCTGTTACTGACTTCCTCTTCGTCAGAGTGGACATCCTCCAGATCAGGATTCTTGTCCTGCGAGGGTCTGGCAGAAAAAAAAAAAAACACAGGAAAACCCAGTCACTCACTCCCACCTGGGAACTAGGACAAACGCCTAGACACAACGCCTTAGAGCAAAGCCTAATGAACAAGGGATAGAAAGTCACTCTGACATTATATGTATACACAAAATACAATCCTCTAATTACCACTGTCACTGTCACTGCAAAACCCATGAGGGAGACCAGATATCCAGGACATAGCAGCATGCATCGAATGAAACAAAAGAAATAAATTATATATACATTAGCAATAAAACCATAATATCCAGAGAATCACTAAAAAACGATATTTCTTTTGACCTAAGCGATACACTGCTGATACACTGCTGTCACTTACATAGCCATTGACTCTCAAATCAAGTCCAGTGTATGATTTGCTATAGCTCAATACTGCTACCCTGGCCTGAAGAAGTGTCTGCTTTCCTTCAAGGTGAAGCAGCTGTATATACTGTACATTCAGCCTCTTGTGCTTGTGCTGCCTAAAAGGTTTTGTCCTGAGGACTACTCTAGGGACCAAATGAATGGAGTGACTAACATGGTAAACACAGTCAGGAAATCCTGACTCAGATTTTTTTTATTTATTTTTTTGTATTTTCAGTTCTGTTACTGCTTATAATACTCAGTTTACCAGATGCAAAAGGTGAATTCACCCCCTTTCAACCTGTAGGATCCCTATGGCTCCTACAGTAGTTCTTAGACCTAATCACTACATTTCCCTGCCTCACCCTAATTTACTTTCAATTGCTTGATTCTGTAGTATTTCCATGGGAACCAGGTATCTTTCGTCTGTCCAGAAAGAAACTTACTGCTAAATACAGCTGCTTTGCTCTTACAAAGAAAACTAAATGGCCACAAACATGATAAACTCATTTATTATTAAAACGACTTAAGCCAAGAGTACAGTACATCAGCTATAGAAAGGCTTTTTATCCTGACATGGTCCTGAGCAAAATTATTAGGGCTGACACACTACAGTAGGCTGGAAGCCATACAACTAGCATGTATGAACAAAGACCCAGAGTTAACAATGTATCACATCAGTAAAAAAACATGCACATTGCCCGACCCAATTATTTTCTAGAAATAACCAGTGCCAAGTTCCTCCAGTAGGTAAAGCAACTGGTGGAGTATGGTACCTGTGGAAAAGTAGACAGGGGGTTTGATTGGCAGCCAGAGCTGACTCACTAGTCTAAAATGGGCACACCAAGGCAGTCATCTGTCTGGAGGCTACTAGGCAACTGCTTAGACATACAAACTTCTTTCAAGACCAGTTAGCTGATTTATTTTATTCCAGCTGGAGAACAACTGTACACAGACACTGCAAGGCTTAAGAACGCAGGAAATTCAAAAGGCAATTATAACATACTGTAATGATGAAGTTATATCAGACAATATATAATTCTTTCTCCTCCACATTCATTGGCTGCCACTTTAAGTGCCGAACAAAAACACCTGACCTATGACCTGCACAGGCAACAACAAACAGGAAGCCTCTGTCTGTCATTCGCTATTGTGAACTGGATACAGTACAGTAAACCATTCTGGGTTACACTTAATCTTGTATTTAGATTCTATACCACAATGACTACTGTAGGCTTAGATAGGCATTAAAACACTTTCCCCTTTTTTATGTCTAAAGATCCAGGGCATAACAGTGAGTAAGTGGCAATACACAGGGCAGTATTTGTAAAGCATCAGTGTGCCAGTAAATGCATTGCCTCCCTCTTCCAGTGCATCCTGAATCAGTGTGCCAATGCTTACAGCAACATTCAAATAAAATGTGTACAGCCACTGATTTTTCATCATTGAGAAAAAAAAAAAAACAATAAGGATGACCAGAAAGGTTAAGTTTCTTTCCATTAATATAACAACATACAAATTTGTTTCCTGTTTTTCCATTCCAGTGACTTTGACAAACAAGCAGCACATAACCTTCCAGCACCCGGCATTCTGTATAAAAACAATTCTGTGCTTCATTCCGGCACTTGCTCAGTTTGTATACATACTCAGTATCAAGCCAACTAAACATCTTCTTTTTATGATTTCATTTCCATTTTATTTTTCCAACTGACAGATGACTCATGTTGGCTATAAAACTGCTCTATCCATAGTTTAGCAAAATCAGCATAACACAGTATGAGATGATTTGAATGAAAAAAAATAGAAACTAAACTGTGGGTACCTATAAAATGGGAATACATTTTACATCTTATCTGTTCAAGTTAAAATAAACAGTTCTCCATTCTAATGTGAAAGGCACTGCATGCAATAGGTAAGTAGTCTGTATTAAATAATCTTAATCTTACTCAAGTGAAATATCAATGAAGGAACCACTCAACTTGACCAGCTAGACCTGTGGTTTTCAACCTGTAGAGCGCGTACCTTTACTGGTATGCGACAGGCTTGCCACTGGTACGCACAGACATTTCTCTATGACCATGTGATTCCGCAAAACACAATGCTCTTAGCACCATCATGTATCAAACTTTTTCAGGTGTTAGGCTCAAAAATGCCGCATCTCCCTTTAAAAGCAAGTGTCAATATATACGAATGAGAGATGCATATATATATATATATATTACACACACACACACACACACACACACAATGAAATTCTCTATGGCAATACAAGCGTTCAGATTTCTTTCAGCCAAACTATATTGAAATGGCTTACCAAACAAAACTCATAGTTTTGCTTCAAAGAGGTAAATACTTGACTCCCGCTTGTTTATATTTTTCATGAAAATCTCTTTAGTGATTTTAAAAAAAGGGCACAGTTGTAAAACAATCATCGCGTTTCGACACTAACGTGTCTTCCTCATTTATATTAACACCCGAGGGTACATGAACCCCAGTTTCTTGCAACAACAGTGATGGTGACTTGTGTAAAAAAAAGAAAAAAAAGTAACTAAAATGAACAATTGTTTGGGAAATTTAGAACAAGACCAGCAACAAATAAAAATACCTTAAGGTTTGTGTCTTGCACACGTGCCATAACAAAATGCCCTGAAAACTTAACGTAATTAACGAAGGCCTGTAATGCAGCCAAAAAGAGCACAAATTAAATAAATATGGACGTGAAAGGTTACCGTACCAAGTGAAAAACGTTGTCTTTGTGAACTCCAATGAACCAATGTTATGTTTCGCCAATCAAATCATTGAGTGATGAGTAAACACGAATAGATTTTTTTCGTCTCTTGAGTCCCAGAAGATTTTGTTACATGGTTTACCGTCAGGAGTTCAATTGCTTTAATTGCACAATATTCCATGGTTAGACGATGAGCTGATAATATCTCTTCAGCCAAAGAATCAGCCACATTAATTTAAGCGCAACGTTACCATTATGTAAAACAGTTGCTTTGTACTAAAGCCGAGTCAGCTGTTGAACAAAGTTTATTTCTCAAACTGACCATTTTAAAAATGTGAAAGCAGAACACACAGAAACGCGTGCGGTCAGCTGGCTTGTATTCCCTTCCCTTCTCCAGCCATGCCCTACAACAACCTTCAAAGTTGGTTATTTGCTTTATTAATGCTTTAGGGTCAAAAACAGTGTAATTAACCCTTTCCAGGAATCGGGTCTGAATTCTTCTACAAGATGTCATGCTTAGTATGAATAGTGAAACACGCTTCCTTCCTTCTGGTAGCATACACTCATCTGGAAGCACTCACACTCCAGTGAATATTACTTTCCAGTAGGCCCAGAAGCCCTGATATTAGTCCTCAGCAGGTGGTCAAGAGGGTCACCACCCTCTCCATAATACTGAAATATATTTAACCCCTACAGCTGCATGAACAATGCCTAGTAGTAAACCTACAGGTCTAAGTGAGAATGAATCATGCTATACAATCAGTTCAGACTAGATTTACTGCAGCAGCGGCCTGACGGCAGAAATTCTTGGCACACTGTCATTTCAATAATAGATCTAAATAAGGGAAATTCTGACACCCAGTACTGTGTGTAGGACTAGCTTGTGTTTCTACAGTAGCCCTGGCAACCTGTTCCAATCTACTGTCTTGTATGTCATAACACTTAATCATACTAGTATGATTATTACATACAATACCACAAGTAACAGTAACACTATACTGAAAGTGGAACTTGCAGACTCCACAGTATGGTTTTTAACATCAAGGCACCTGCATTTGTAAAAGAAGTAGGCAAGTAAAAGTCTTGTGTCTAAAACCTCTTTTAGATCAGAGGGATTGTACAAATGCTTACA
The DNA here is from genome assembly GCF_017654505.1 of Polyodon spathula. Lineage (NCBI taxonomy): Eukaryota > Metazoa > Chordata > Actinopteri > Acipenseriformes > Polyodontidae > Polyodon > Polyodon spathula. The sequence goes on along the minus strand of NC_054540.1, from coordinate 18,043,282 downwards.
ACTTATGCTGTTTTTATTCCCGCACTTTATGCATCCCTGGATAGCATCAGAAACATTTTAAACAGCCAGAATGCAGGGTTTTATCTGTCCAAATCCACTTCTAAAAGAACTTGACCCAAGACCATGTGGAGGACATGTGGTCTCAGTCTGTTGACCACATTAAACAAGTAAAACTATAAGAAAGTGAAGACGACAAAGTTTCATCTGATACCTTAGTCTACACGCTTGTGTGCTTGACAGTGTCTTATAATAATACTTCTTAATTCAGGATTGCGTGCTTGACGTCATGTGTTGACCCAGCAAAATGCTCAGTCTGTGAAAGCAGCTGGGCCGGTTCACAGCATCTGTCAGTCCACAATTTAAAAAGGTACAACAGAAATAGCTTTTAGGCTGCAGAAGTGTTGGTGTATTTTTTATTTAAAAGGTATTGTGCCCAGCTCAGGGATGGAAAGAAGAATCCTGTTGCATAGCAGCTTCACCCATGTCAGGTTTTACTACAAGCTTGATTCTCCGCAGTGTACAGGTAACACGCTCAGGTGTGTCTTAATAAACTCTTAGTAAATCCAGGAATGGATGAAACTGCTATGCTAAAGGAGCCTTATTTCCATCCCTGCAATTGCAGACAGATAAACACTGTGACCCAGTGCCAGCAGAAACTAAACAGAATATCTCAGTTGGGAGTTTAGGTGCCAATTGAAGTACAAAAGATATGTTATTGAAAAAGACCCTATTAGAGAAGTGGTCCTGTTTCAGTAAGTCTGCGTACACCATGTTGAAGTGCAAGAAGAGGATACAGTGGTGACAAGACAGAATCAAAAGCTGAAAAAACATACTAAACGCTTATTTTCCCAGGAAAATCCATCAAGCCCACTGTTTTCAAACATTTCCTGCCCAGCCACTGAAAACCCCACAGGAAAGCGTTTGAGTAGTATGAATGCTTCTTTCATCATCCTAACTTCAGGTTCAGCTTGAACACCAATGTACCCAGCGAGACACCAGAGAGGATTTAGATTTTAATACAGTACAAACAGCAATCATAAAACGTTTTCATTTCAACAGCTTTCCAAAACAGATTTGTTAGATGTTCAAATGTTACTATTGATTAAAAATAATAATAATAATCAAAAGCCTTCGATAAGCCTCACAGTCATTTCATTTGCTTGCCCAGCTATGAAAAATACACACCCTCTCATTATAGTGCCTCTAAATTCCAAGGTCCACCCAGGCCTGCAGGCTCACAGCTGTTCATTTGTGTCACCACTCTACAAGGTGACATGGCCACCTGCCCAACATCTTCAGAAGAGTTCACTACTACCCTGTTTTTATACCATTACAGGGCTGCGGTTCCCTGAAGAGGTGGATGTATTGTAGTTCAGGTATCAAACATCTAGATAGCTTTTTTTTTTTTTACTACAGTAAATGTAAATTAAATCAGACCAACTGTGTAAACCATTCTGATATAATACACAGGGATAGAGTTACTGTAGGACTCCCATTGCCAGGCAACATGAGCGGTAGTGGCCACCAGGTACAGCTACAGTGTTGGGGAATCCATTACAGTTACAAGTTACTCAAATGTATCAGATTACAGTAATGCACTTCTCCCCAACACTGTACAGGCACTATGACAAGCAGTTGCTAAGCCTGAAATTACTCAATCTATACATTTGGGGCTAAATTCCAATCCTTGAATATCAGATCATATTATCCACATTGATGGGAGGTGCAAAAAAAGTTTTTTCCCCCTTTAGTGTTTACAAAGCACACCTGCTCCTGAATAGTTTCAACAGCATTGCAAGGGGTCCCCACATCTGGGGCAGCTGCTCTCGCAGAGTTACTCCTCTTAGACCCTGTTCACACTTGTGATTTCTCATATGTGAACGCTCCGAAGAAGAAAAGGCAGCCCAGGGTCAGGGCCGGCCCAGATTGAATTATTTTATTTTTTATTTAATTAAATTTAAAAAAAATCTAGTAAGTTAACATTCAGCTGGTTTCTTTCACATAATATACGAGCTGCGTTGATTTAATAATTATGCTTAATTTGTCACAATTAAATTTTCTTCCTATTGATGCACCATGCGAGACCCTCACTGTAATATTTCAATGCCTGTTATTGTTAATGTTATTTTACTGGTGCTACAGCAATGGTTTATTATGCATCGTGCATGTTGTTGAGCAAAGTGTATTTGACATGCGACGGTGTGACTGACTGTCTCAGTCATGGATTGGAGGAGACGTGATTGCACTCGCTACCAAAGGGGGCGTGACTGAAGGTATGTCAGGGGATGTGGTCGAGTGTACGCTTTGACCGTCACCCCATTACACACCATAACAGGAAGTCAAATAGTCAGACAATGTTGGTGGTTTTTTTTGTTTGTTTGTTTTTTTTTTTTAAATATATACCATAAAATTGTTACTGTGCTGCATTCAAAAAAGAAGAAAAAGAAACACCTGCTACAAAAGCATTATTGTATATCCCGGTAGCTCTTCCATTCAGAGTGCAGGCTATCATTCCATTAAAAAATAAAAAATAAATTTTAAAAAAAAGCAGTTCGACATATTTTATGCCTGCTTTTCAGTCACATATGTGAATGCGCAAAGACGCCTTAAATGCAAATGTTAATGGGATTGCAGGCCTAAATATGGCGCAGACCTGAGCCAGCCCAGTAATGTAAAACAGGGTCTTATTCTGCTCTTACACGCTAAGGTTTGTTATTTATCTGTTTTAATCACCCCCAAACACACTTTTGCTAACTTATCTACATATAATGTGAACAGATATGAATACAGAGAGTGGGACTAGTACTGTTTTGCAATATGTACATTTATAACCCCATTAAATCTACTGAACAAGAAAATGCTCACTGCAAAAAACAACCTAAAATATCATGAATGCATCTCATTGACATTCCAATGAAGTTTAACAAAATGGGTAAACGTACAGTGAACCTATTGGGGACAAATTCCTTTGCCAATTACTTAATCTGTTCTAATGAGTTTTTGGCTTCTGGGTTTCTCACACACAATTACAGTACACTCAACTCTGTCATAGCATGTGTCTAATGAAATCAGTGAAATTCAAGTTGTTGAGAGCTAACAGAAAACTAGGGAAGGCAAAATATTACTCATGGTTGTAGCAAAGTCATTTTAAGAACAAAATACACTTACAGCTACAGTAGGTCTGAGAGTGTTTCTATATGTAACCTCACCTGATTAAGAAAATTGACAAAGAAAACAATTCTTCAATACCAACTGAACAGCACTATGAGGTGTGTAATGCCCCTTTCACACTGGCATGCTCTACCCGAGTCGGAAGCTACCAGGACCCGCTGTATCCCCCGGAAGCAGCTTGTTACAGACGCTTCCACCCAAGCTTCTCTGGGTCCACCGTGGGCCCAAATGTTGATTAGAGCAAATGTTTCTTCAGCCCTGCTGCAATCTGTCTCACGGTGTGTCTACAGCAACAACAATATGGCTAAATAGAATAATCAAAAATGTTTCTTGCAAAAGTGAAACCTTCACGCAGACGTGTCTGTTTGTTATTTCATCATCTTATGAACCACCGTCATGCATTTCTTCTCGCTCAACCCGGGTCAAAGCGTGTCAACACACATCATGAGCTGGGTCGTTGGGACCGGGTACAGCCCAGGTACAGTAAGTGTTTTCATACTACGCAAGATTGTGACCGGAGTCCGGACCCGGGTATGAGTGCCAGTGTGAAAGGGGCTTAAGCTTTTTTCACATTTATATTGTCAAGAGAAAGTACTTTTCAGCAGTATGTCAGCAACTGATAAAATTAAAACCACACTATAGTAAAAAGTTAAATGGAAAATCAAGGCAGGAATAATCTGGTTGATGCCAACTCCTCCCATTTATAATCTCTGCTGCTTCATTAGGACACTCCTAGGGCATGTGTGACTGGAAGGGTTTTAACACTGTAGTTGTCAGCACTTTTCAATTTCATCAAGAGTTTTAATTCCATTTTGAGAACATTTAATCATTTACTGTATCAAATTAAAATTGCTAAATGCTGGCAAAAAAAAGTGTCACTCAATATAATTATGAATCTTAATTGACTGAATTATGGTTTTAAAAAAAACAAAAAAAACATTATTTTCATAATTACTATTTTTGCTGTGCTTAACCTTGATTATCCTCCACCATGTATACAACATTACATATATTAAAGTATTGCATTACCTGCGGTATATGTTCTTTTGCCTGTAGGTAACATAACTCCTCGCGGGTTCATAAGGTTCCTGTACCTCATATATGCTTGTCTCCGAGTCTTCCAGGCTGCTGGAATTTTGCCAGCCAAAAGCCGGAGACTGTGGGGTGCGGTTTCCAGAAGCATGTAGGAAAGGCAAATTCATGTATTCAGGGATTTCCTCATAATAAGGCAGGTTCTCATATTCAACAGCTGATCCTTGACTTGTTAATGAATGCGTCGGTGAACTCCCCTCCTCAGAGGTCTGTAAACAAGGGCCTTCGGGTTCATCCACTAAATCCCATTTGGCAGGCCTGCTACTCTGCATTTCAAACTGATCTTTCAGTTTCATCCCATGCTTCTGGGACACAGGACTGTGTGATTCAGCAGAGAGTGATTTAACTGGTTTGCTTTTCCTATCACCTTCCAGCGAGCCTGGGTTTAACTCACCATCTGCCTCATTTCCTTCCAAAGAGATATTTCCTACTGCTGTGCCCCTGTCTAGCGACTGGCTCCCCTTGGTAAAGAACTTGGGAAAGTCAAACATTTTCACAGCAAGCTTCATGCCCAGGAACTTCCTTAAAGAGTTCTTCTTTTGGCCTGTTTTGGGAGAGATCTCAGATCTTTCCATGTCTGCTGATGAAAATGACTTTGCCCTGGTTTTTCCAAGACTGATATGAGGAGCAGTGCAAGAAACATTCTGAGCACTGCCATTTTTTAAAGATTCAGGATTACCTAAAAAGGGTACAATTGGGTGAGGCAGCTTCCATGTTGGTTTCTCCTGTTGCTGCCCTTGTAAATGATCTGTGAATTCAGGATTGCTTTTTTCTACTGTTGCACTGGGACTCGTCTCGTTCAACTCTGCCGATAAGTCTTTTTTCAGCAAGCCTGCTGCTGGCAAACTGTGCCTTTGGGGCTTCTTTGGAGCCACTCTCGGGGACCGTTCTGCTTTGAGAGGCAATTTCTTGTCGCCATTTTTCAATTCTACAACAGCTGGGCTGTTTGCTACAGACAGCTGCACATCACAAGACAGTTTGAGTTGTTTGGGCAAACTCAAAGTCAAAGTGCTACAGCGGATAAAATTTCTATTTTGCTCAGTCGCAGTGGTGTTTTCACTTTCAGTTTCTATATTGGATTGTTTACAAGCTTCATCTTCCACATTCCCAGATATTTCAGAAGCTTTGTCCTGTTCAAATGATGGAAAATGATTACATAGCACATCAGGCGTCACAGGTTTTTCAACTGTTTGAGGAGCACTGTCTGTGTCAGGCAGTTCAGGAGTTTCACTGCTCTTTCTGGTATACGAAACACTCTGAGCATGAATAGAAACATTTAGGGACTTTATTTGACTACACTTGACGAGTCTATCTGGTTCATTTAGCAATAGCTCACTCTTATCTGTTTTTTCATCCACAAATGTTTCAATACAGTTTTGTCTGATAAGACCAGGATTTCTTGGTTTTCTGGGTTTTGGCACTGGAAGAGCTTTAGTCGGTGCAGCTGGTGGTACTGAAGAGTCATGCGGATGTCTGGTCTCCTTGCTTAGTTCACATCTACTCTCAGTTGATAGGACTGTGTTGTCGGCACTTTCTGGTCCCTCTTGATGCTGAATCACATTGGAAATGGCCACTTCACCATTCTCCGATTCGTCAGGGTTTTTTTCTGCAAGATCACCAAAATTAGCTGTGGATGAAAACTGTTCAGTGTCAGAAGTCTCTTTCATGGTATTGGATTTCTCCAGAGGTTTTTGCTTTATGTGATAATTATTAGGCGACACAGCTTGGACCAAAACATCTTTGAGCTTTTGTTCCAAAAAGCTGGCCTTCAGGACCACCTGATTCGTGTTCAAAGCCTTTTCCTGGCCAGTGTCTTGTTTGATTCCTGTCCGTGGAAGAGGAGGACTCCGTTGTCCATCAATATTTTCAATTTGCCAGACCTCCAGCTTTTCCAGCTGACCAATGAACATTTCACTTTCGTTGCAGTGGTCCGTACTATTGCATTTATGGCTGAAATCAAAGCTGCAGGTGCATGTTGGTATGATATAGCTGGAATTAATCTCATGTAGTTCTTTCTGCAAGCCATTTTTAGAATTAAGGACACCCAAGTTCTGTGACAAATCAATCTTCTCTTCCTTTAGATTTTTATTGTTTTTTTGAGGGCAAGGTTTCACTTCAGGAAAAGAAGAGCTTTTCGGAAGTCTTGGTTTTGGGGCTACTATTGGCTTAGTTTTCTTCGGCAAAGGGGCAGAATGTGACAGAACAATATCTGGCTTGGGTGCAACTGGTGGAGGAAGAGGCTTCTGGGTCACAGCAAACTTGGGTTTGGGGGCCACTGGTGGCTTCTTTATATCTACAAAGAGAAAAAAAACTGTTAGTTTCCTGTCTTACAAAAATAAAAATCATACACTACTTTTGGACATTGCCTAAAGCATGGACTTTTCCTAAGGTTGAACAGTTATTTAAATACAAATAAATGTCACATTCTATTCTTTATCAAGTTTCCAAAAATGTGTAATGTGATCAAATAAGCTTATATTTTCAATGCTCTTTTGCAATTCATGCACTGTAAATACATTGTTTTTCCCCTTTTGTTTTGCTTTTAACTTGTTATCAAAACAAAGTTTTGAAGTTTTTTTTATTGGAAAGTAGAATATTTATAAGGGGGCCACTTACAGTAAAACAACTTGCAATCCATTGTGCCTACTCAAGACAACAAACCTTAAACGAATACAGCAATAGATACGTGCAGTAGATTTTTTATTATTTATTTACTGTATTTTGAGGTTGTAAATTCACATTTTTTGGTTCAGTATTAAATTCTCATGAATAGCTTATATATTCTAACAAAACATTTTAAAAAGTGAATTTTAAAACGTCCTACCAAATAGCCCACAAATACATATCCCTTGCGATTGACTGACTAAGCATATCCCAATAAACAAAGCATGTGTCTGGCACAAGAGTTTAACGGCGTGAATGTCAAAAAAAAAACCATCATAGGTTGTTTAGATCTTCTGTCTTGTGTATTTAAAAATAAAAGTCATAGTAAATCACAGCAAAAATAGTCAGTTTATTCTTAAAAACAAAAAAAAAGTGTCCATGAATCCATTGTGGCAACTGGAGCCCCAAAACTACTCCTTGCACATCCCAAAAACAAAATCAATGGTGGAGCGAGGAAACTGAGGAGCTTCGGGGTTACAAGAAGGTCAAACGGAGCCTCTCCACCACAGCTGTGCTGTGAGGCAGAGAAACAGAGACAGTAGACAACTGCTAAAAAGGTAGAGTAAGCAGCCATAGAAAAAGAAGTCACAGAAACAATGCTTTATTTGTCCTTAAGAAAACTTCAGATGGAATGCAAGACATCTGCACTGAAGTTTTTTTTTTTTTTTCTCGGCTTCAAATTACAGTGGAGCTTGTATAACAAACATTGTACCAATGATTAAACAATCTAGACCATAATAAAGCAAGACTGTCCCCATTGCTGAACAATCTGCTGCACTGCACCTACTGTCTGCTCTATGTAATTCAATCAGAATTAAATTATCTTGCCTATCTTAGAGACTGTTTATTAGATAAATGATCACCTTTTATTTTTATTTTAAAAGCTGTTTTTTTTTTTTTTTTTTTTTTAACAATTTGTAACCCTGTTTTTTCTACCTATTACTGCAGCCCAGTAGATGGATGACTTCCTGATGTCAAGCCAACTGTTCCTTTTCACCCAGACTTCTCCTGGACCCCTCAGGCACCTGAACAATAGTGGTCACTGGAGAATGAGGTGAACTATCTTGGTCCACTTTTTCCTCCTTAACCCCACAGGAGTGCAATGACCAAAGCAACTCCCTGTGGATCTTCAGCCAAAATCAGGGTGAGCCACACTTAATTGCATTAAACACAAGTAACACATTGTCATTCAACAACTGTGGCTAATTGTATTAACTACCACCATAACGATGTACTCTGAAAAACAATTCTTCAAAATGCAATGCACACATTTACAGACAAATCTGCAGTGAATGGCTTTAGCCACCCCCTTATTTGCCAACTTTTATTTCAGCAGATGTCATACTGTACATCTGTTGTACCCAATGATGAGAATAAGAGATTAAGAGATTTCAAATGCTACATGGTTATAATTTAATGTCACAGTCCTTGCTACCGTTTCTGAAAATGTCATCGCTGAAGTTAAAAATTGAAAAAGAAATGTGTGTTTATCAAATTGAATTCCAGTAGCTGAATTGGCATAGCCTAGTCAAGATAGTGTTCTTAACTTATCACGCACTACGCGTTTAATTATAAACTTGGTTCGGAAAATGAGGCTATGAAACTTTTGAAGATGCCTACATTACAGTACAATCCTATCTACCTTGAGTCTAAAAACTAAACATGTACATACTGTATACTGTAGTCAAATCTTTCAGTCTTTCCTTCTGAATATACAAAAGATTTAACATTCAGTGTTTGATTAGAAAAGTCTTCCAGTTTTATACTGCAAGAAACTTTAGGCTCAGGAGGCAGAGAAAAAATAGACATCTTAAAAACGCAGATGGGGTTTACAGCTTGACATTAAATACAACACTCTGTACCAACATCTGAGAATTTTTTCCATCCCTAAAGACTTCAAAGGTAAATCGGCTTATTAAAAAACATAAAATCAACACAGTATATACCTGGCTCCTAACCAAAATAAACTACAAGCTGGAGTTTTCTGAACAAAAACAAAAATTCCTCCAAGGGGCTTAATCTAAGGGGAATGTTATATCAGATCGATGGGCTAAATGCCTACCAGGCAAACTTGAATGACAGAATCACAGAACACAGTATTATGCCAACATCTTATTAATAGATTAATACATACCAACTGGCAGTAGCTCATATGTTAAAAGAATGTTCTATTAAAAGATCTAGAAAACTTAAAATAATGATTTAATAAAGTAGTTTCTGTAAAATATCCTGCACTGTAGAGCTGTCCAAGGCATGTTGCGCTGTTCTGCTGAATTGTACTATACAAATCAGTTAACACCCAAGTAAGACTCCACATACATTACTGGATTCCTATATTTGTACAGCTGTGCTGTGCACAGAAAACAACAAATAACACATTTAGTAAGGGGCTGGCCTTGTTCCCATGCCATGCTTGTACAGTAGTGTATTGTGAATCTTTTTCAGTGTCATGGCAAATCGTTTTCAAATGCATGTGCCTTCATATTTAATCTATAAAGTAAATGTGTCGTTTTTCAACTTTTCTGTGATGGTTGCCTTATTAGCAGAAGCTATTCCCAAGCTTCTCCATTACTGAAGATAAATCAAAATGCTAGGCAAGTTATTTCCATGTTAGGTACATCGTCTTGAAAGTATTTTTTAAGAGGCTGGCTTGTTTTTATTAAGTAAGGGAAATAGGTTTTGGAAAAAGTTAAAAAAAACAAACAAAAAAAACAAAAAAAAAAAAAACACTTCTGCTGTAATATAGGCTAGTACTTCCGATGAATTCAGCAGTTTTAAATCTAGTCAACTTACTTTTGGACCCTTTAGATTATTCTGAAATATTTTTCCACTGCAAGCAATAAGCAATGTGTCCCACAGCACACAATTAAAATAACGTAATGGTGCACTACAAAATAAAATAGCTTTTTAATACCGTATGCGCGCCAGTCCCCTAAATTAAACACCTTATTTGCTTGTCTTCGGTAATACATGGAACATAAGAAGAACGCGAACCTACATGTTTACTTCAAATAATGATACAGCCATGGAATAAATGATACATCAACAAATTTATTGGTATAATGGAACAAAGTGTTTCGAAATTAAAAGACGTGCAACAGTAACTGGTGGTGATTACACAACTGTTTTTTTCAATTACACCAATAACTTCTCGATTTTGTTTAGGTTGATTTGCCTTGCTGAAGCCCTGTCCAATATTGATAACATTAAACATAATGTATGCATCAGGTGCGTTTCAGTAAACATTCGACACGATGTCATCCTGATTTTGCAGTTTCTTGTTTCAAACCTTGTTATTAAAATAAAGAACAATATAAAAGCAATAGGCTATATAGCATCTTTGTACTGACACATACAATGCCTTTGAGCAAATAAATAATGGATCACTTTTCTCGTGCAATCTGAAAACACGTTGGTAGATCTGAAAACTAACTTACTATAAACACAACTGTACTCAATCTGTTTAATGTGGCCAGGAGGCGTTTAAAACCAAAATAACTGTTCAGTTGCTTTTGCTTTGTTTTACCAATTGTGTTCCGTGGGCACGACTGCCCGTAGAAGACTCTGAATAGGACTTGCACATTAATTAAATATACTCATTATTAACCAATATACAAATGCTGTACTATATACAACAAAGACTGGCGTTTTATTATTATTTTTTTATGTTAACAAAAAAGTGTTTACAGTTTCCATAATCTACTTTTTGTATTATATTAGCCTACTGTAACGTTAAAATATACTGTGAAACTTGACGACTTTCTTTCAGAATCGTTACAGTAATGCTGGTTGTGCAGTATTGTGTACCAGTATAACTGCTGACTATACTCCTCAAAACAGTTTAAATACGCTTAAATCTGGAACTAACGTAGGCTAATAGTATAATTTGCTCATTATTTTAATGACACATTTTTCTCATTGGGACCGAAGGTACGGAGCCAAGATTTGAAACTAACCTGCACTCATGATTTCGAAGCTTTGTTCTTAGTTCATTCCATGTTCTTTCATTTCACTCAAATTGTTTTTTAATCGGGATATTCATTCCATCGTTTCCCCCTTTCATCTCAAACTCCAAGAAGCAATGGTAAATAAATGCTGTCCCCATGGGATGATCCGGTAGCCCAACAATCCCAACGGACTTTGTTCCTTTACCCAAATATATGACTTCTCTGTTCTCTTGGTCTTGCGAATTCCAGTCTGCTACTCGCAGCTGTACTTTCCTACTAGCGAGTCTTTCAAGAATATTGCCCCTCAATGACGTTTTCAGAAAGGCTTCATAATTACAAATGAGCATGCGTTTCATTCAGCGACCGCCCAACTCTAACGGTTATCCCCTACAGCGCCTGCGCCTGAATTGGACTACAATCCCACAATGCTAAAGAGTTGGAGGTCCATGGCGGAGAGCAATGACTGAGGAGTTTGATGAAGATGTGGTATTCGAGGTTGGTGCAATGTTTCCAGATGCGTTATGCAAACAGTTGTAACAGATCACCTCTGTAATAAACAACAGAAACATCGGAGTGACAGTTTTTGCGTTATACATTATGTTTGATTGCAAAACGTTTGAAACAGTGTAACGCAGTGCTGTTTGAATGAATGTATTCGTGTAATGTCAGTCTGTAGGCTACTGCTGTTGTTAGCGAGCTATTTTAAACATTACATTTTTAAAACGCGTATCATATTTTTTTTTGTTTGTTTTTTAAGAATTGGAAGATACCGAATGTTATTTCAGTGTTGTAAGAGATTCATAAGAATACGCTTGCATGTGTTTACACAAATACCCGTTTTATCTGGTATATTTGTGTTAATCACTTTAATGTGTAACCCAAGCACCAGGTACTATAAGCATTTTTTTGCATTTTAAATTGGCACTGTGAATTGGGCGGAGACTGGAAAAAATAGGTCAGTGTATGTATAGAATGACTGAATGTATGTGTGAAATTAAGTTGTATATTATAACATAGACCGCTCTTTCATTATACTACGTTAGTCATAACAACATATTGCTGCTGTTCGGGTGACATGTTGAGAAATGACATGTCGTGATTCACTTCAGTTGAAAACAATCACTTTGCATACAGAGGTCGTTTATCAAACTACTGTACCTGTAATTAAATTAAATAAAATAAAATGCAATGCTGGATTTAACAGAAACGAAACATATATGAGACCTTATTCAGACTTTTTGATTATTAGATAGTGTAATACTGTTTTTACAGCGTAGTTCAAAGCAGGGGATCAGAGTCATCATTCTAAATTATACTAGAATCAGTATTTAGTGCAAGCTATTGGTCTGTGCTGACAGTCTCCAGGCAATACCAGACTTGGAACACAGATACAGTAGCAATATTCACAAATTCAAAACGCATTAAAATGAGTAACACGTACACAGCATCAAAATGCAACTGAACAATGCTGTGTGTGTGTGTGTGTATATATATATATATATATATATATATATATATAAATATATATATATATATATAATCTTAAATAAATAAAGCAAGAATATTTTATGTTTTCAGAGTTTGTCAGTTCACATAGATGCCTCTTATCGAAGGGGGTGTTGTATTGGCTGCTTCATGGTTGTAAAATAATTAATTAATTGTACAATCTTTGAGTGATAAACCTGTCATGTTTATTACAGTATAAAAACCTTTGAATGATTTTCACAGACATTTTCTTTTTTATGATAAAGTGCAAAAGTAGATTTCATACTTCAAATAGTGGTGCTCTTTTTCCTTCTACTCCACAATTTTGAGAAATATGTAATTACATGAATTGAATATTTGTTTTTATACACTTGAATGTACATGCTTATATATTTAGAATCAAAGAGACCATGTGTAAAGATTTTTTTTTTTTTTTTTATATATACAGTTTTCAATAAGTAACCCTTTCAGGCAGCATAAAACATATATTTTTGAATACCAGCATACTGCATATCCTTTTTGGACTCTTGCTTTACAGTATCCAGTATGCATGTCAAAGGACCCTACTAGAATAATGTATGTTTTTCAGTCAATGTGCAACCCCATTGATCAGTAGCATGTGCTTCTTAATTGGATTTGCAGCAGAGTTACTCTTTCCACTGGCAATATGTAAATCCTGCCATGCTGTTGCAATGTAATCCATTTTGTGCCAAGTTTATTGATTCGTTATTTTAAATCTAGGATACAGAACTGGTAATGATTTAGCAGTAAAGTGAAGCTTTCACCTCTTAATTTAAGCTTTTATACTTTAGTCCTCAGTTGATTCAGTGGGTCAAGAGGCCAGGAATCAGATGTTAAGAACTTTATTTTATTTTGTTTTTCCTGCAGTGGCAGGAGCTTGCTTTCTGCCAGTGGTTTGGCAACTGGATAACGGAAGTAAAATGTTTATCTCTTTATAGAAATCCTTTCATTATCTGAGCTAGAGTGTTTGTGTTTTGCTAGTATGATGGTGCTGTTGGCAGCCAAGAGCTTTGTGTGTTTCAGTGAGGAAAGCAGTATGATCTGTGATTATTACTAAAAAGATTGTCATTTTAATTGGTATTTACATGTTTTTATATGATATTCCATAAGGTATATTTACACATTTGTCACTTGGTTCATGAAAAGTTTTATTCACTGTATTATTATTATTAATAATAATAATAATAATAATAATAATAGTAATAATGATAGTAATAATGATAATAATAATAATAATAATAATACTACAGTGGACCAGGAATGTGAAATTTCATCTTTCAATAGTACAGTATTTTAGACCTGAGAAACCAAATCTTATAGTTGTTAACATTATTTGTTCCTAAAGGTCATTGATAACATGCTTGAATTCTTGTGAATTTCAGTAATTTGTAGATCTAACTTTAGATTTCTCCCTGTCACCAGAATTCCCCGCTGTTCCAGTACTTGCAGGATTTAGGACACACAGATTTCGAGACATGTGCAGCTGTGTTCCAGGAGGCAGAACAATGCCCAGGAGAGGAGGGGCTCCACCAACAGGATTTCCACACCACACCAAGAGTGAGTGCTGCTCATGAACCACTGCCCTGTTCCTCCAGGTCATGCTGCTTCAGCTTTCCTCTTTTGTAATTTGGTTGGCTTTATCATAGCCATTACAGTAGCATAATCCTTTGCGTAATACGTTGCCATAGAATTGTGTTTTTTAACTAGACCTTTTTTTTTTTTTTTTTTTTTTTTTTTTTGGTAGTGGCCATGGTTTTTAAAACCGCAACTGCATAAAACTGACTGTAGATAAAACACAGTTTTCTGACCTGCTTGACTACACCCTGAATTGTCTAAAATGTAAACTTGACAAATCTAAATACTATCACTGATTTAATTTGTGTGTCATGGTTATGAAAATGAAACCTCTAATAGTGCATGCATATCTCATTTAGTGCAAAACAATGGGGACTGCCTTTTTTATTATTGATTTAAAGGAAGGCATTATTTAAATGTGCACCCTTATGATCAATTGCATAGCCCTACTGGCTTTTGGTTGAAACTCAAGCCTTTCTTTTAATTGTGTGTGTGTGTGTGTGTGTGTATATATATATATATATATATATATATATATATATATATATATATATATATATATATAATATATATATATATATATTATTTTTTTTTTTTTTGTCTTGCTCGTTTGTGGTCAGATTGTTTGTTTGATTAGGAGTTCAGTCTTATGACTTTGGAGGATGATGACTTTGAGTGTTCTGTGTTGTTCTGTACATTTTCAGCAATCAACTATGATTTCTTCTTGCTGCATTTATTGTATCACATGACCTGTCATAAGCATGAATCTCTTTTAAGGGAGAAGGGAACTTCTTCTACAAGCAATGCCGGCCAGTACTGCACATTTAAGCAAGACTGTCCGATGCAGTTCCCTCAAGTTGAAACCAAACAAATGTTTTTTGTGTATTTCTGTGTAAGTCCCTTTAGAGGACAGACACTGTGGAATAATGTATGCTGTACTGGAAACCATTGGCTGAGATCAGATGAGGTTTATAATGAAAAGTTTGGACACTTATTAGGGAAGGATTTTATGTTGCCAAATTTGTAGTATGGCATCTTTGCATTTGGTGGTAACTTAATACAAAATGCAAGTATTTGATTACATAGCTACAGTATATATTACTGTGCTGTACAATCTGAAGATTGTGTGAAGTCATTCTTGTACAGAAAGTACATGTCCAAGTTGGTCTTACCTCTGTATACTAGGGAAACTGCAAGGATCAGACACATTTCTGTCCTGAAACTCAACAACCTCCCAGCTGCCCAATGTGCTATCTGTTGACCTGCGCATGTTTCTTATTGTACTAATGTACACCTTGTTAGTTTAACTGACCCTGGATGGCCCTGTTTTATTCAGATTAAAAGGTTACATGCAAAATACATTAATGCAAGATTGGCTCAATCACCACTGTATTCATACACATGCTAATACAGGAGCTTGGTACACTAAATTGTATTCATCCTTTTTCAGGATGTGAGTAAGTCTAATTCCTTTTCTGACTGGCTGGGATCCAAACTAAAGCGTGGCTACTTGCCAGAGCTCAGTAGTGCAGAGATGTAATGGCACGGGCAAGTCTTCTTTAGTGATTGAGTAAGTGACTGCCCTCCAGGGGAGGGGATACAGAAGTAAAGTGATCACAGGGAGAAGCTCGACCGGCAATTAGGCCTTTTGAAATGTATTTCATAGGGCTAAGTGGGTAGTCCAGTTCTTCTGCAGGATTTACAAGAACCCGACTGTTTCTAATCACATGCCCTCAGAACCCTCTGGACAAAGTGGTGAACTAGCAGGAGCTTCTTTATTGCCATGTAGGATTTTAATGTACTTTGGCACAGCTTATTCCCGAGGCCTTTTGTTTAAGCTGAATTGGTTCTAGACAGAGGGTGGTGGGGTTAGGGGAAGCGTTCATCACCTATGTATCATTTTACAAGATCCAATTAGGATGCCTAACTAGTACGGCTGAAATCAAGAAGTTACAGCATAAACTAGCCTGTGTGTCACTCACAGCTAAATTAATTAATAAATACATGAACAAATTAAATACATAAAAAAAAAACTTCCAGTTGAGTTAGAGTGTACAAAATGATTAGCCTAATTATGGGAACACTCCCCTCCCAATAACAATGTACCTGAAATGGGCAGATTGAGTTTGTTAGAAGAGTATTTGAATTAAGGTGTTATTATTTTTAATATTCATGCATTTTAAGCCAGGGAGAAAAGTGAGTGTGAGCTGCATCAAACACAACAATTGGGAGAGGAGTGAACATGGTAAGCTAATGTAATTTAGTCAGATGAGTTTAGCATGCTAACAAATACAGCTTTCAAGGCCAGGACCAGATATAGCATTTAAAATAGGATGCATTCCTAAATGTGGAATTTCTCTTTCCTGATATGAAAAGGCAAGGGCTGTGTTTCCTTTCACAGCATTGCCTGCATGGTCAGATTTGTTTTTCTTAATTATTATTTTTTTTCTTTACTGGGTTGACTTGGGTTTATATAATGTTCACCAGCAAATGAAATTACGCATCTTGGTCTAAATGAGTCAGCCAGAATAATGCAATTGAAAAGATAAGCATGCTGTAACAAAGCTTGGCAAAAGAGCTTGCATAATGTTTTTTCCAGTACACTTTATTTCCACAAATGACTCTGCGTCTGTGGTGGAGATGTAATTATTTTATTTTATACTGTCACGCTGTACTAGAGGCTTCTGTGTTTTGCTCTTATCAAATACCATTGTTTCCATAGATTTAAATAAAGGTATCATATGGGATGTTCCTCTTCCTAAATACAAAAGTCCCGCCAGTTCAGTAGAATCCTTTTCCTGTAACTGTTTACTTGGATATAGTTGATTTTCAGCCCTGCGTTTAGAAACCTCCACCCCTGTCACGAGAGACAAAGGGAGGCAATGCCAGTTTAATGTTTTCTGCAGTGCTGTCATTAGTATTATGAGTTTAAAAGTGACTTCAGTGCGCATGGTAATGCTGTCTGCTGGGGCACTTAACTAAAGAAAACCTACATTCTCTGAAACAAACAGTAGACTGAGGTTCTTTGAAACAAGTCAGAGTTAGAGTAGATTGATAATTCAAGGTCAGTGGGAGTTGATTTTTGATGTGGTTGATGTGCATGAGGTCTCCTGCAAAAGTTCAGCACTTCTGTGTTCTGCAGGCTAGTCCTCTAATGATACAGCTATTTGTTTGGCTTGTATTGTGGCTTTATATTGATGTTTTTAAATCAGTGGGCCCTATCCGAAAGGATTACAATGTTTTGTATGCTGTTTTTCAGCGAGGCCTTTTCTTGAAACTGGCTGACGCTATTCTGAGGTTGAACCCCTTCCAGCAAGGCAAAGCATCAAACAGCCCAGAGATGCAGTTGGTGAGTGTTATTATTTCTTAATAAGTTGTAACTAAGCCAGTACACACCCAGCTTCTCTCTAGTCTTCCATGTCAGGGAATGTTGGTGTTTTAGCACAGCCCCATGCCAGCTGTAGCTTATCAGACTCGCGGTGATTAAGCACACCTTCCATTAGCCACACCTGTTGTTACAAAACCTCAAGTGGAGCACTCTGCTTCCCTGGAGCCCAGGGCAAATCATGCACATGGTTAGAGAAAGACCCCACAGTTGGTTTCAGGCTCCTCTGGGAGCCAATGAGTCAACAGTGTTGTGTTTTTTTTTTTTTTTTTTTTTTTTTTTAATCTCGCCTCTTTTTTTTTTTTTCTCCTTTAACTAGGATGTGGGATTTCGGCAGTATTCGCTGCATACCATCCTGGAACAGGAAGTGCTGCTACAGGAGGATGTGGAGCTGATTGAGCTTCTCGACCCCAGTATCCTGTCCACAGGACACTCTGAGCAAGTGGAAAATGGCAACACTTTAGGCCTGCGCTTCATAGCAACTCTAAATTTTTGGTAGTGCCTTGAAAATGCTGCTTCTATCCTATCTCGCAGACATGTTTAACTATGCTTTGGCCAGAGCACTAGTTTCTAGGTTAATCTGAAAGTAAATAATACACTGAAAGGTTTTATAGGACAGGGTGGTAGACTTCTTGAGACAAGTATGTTGATTGATATGCACAATGGACTTTCTGCTCTTTTTTTGGGGGTGGGGGGCGGCTTTAAGTTGGTTGCTCCTTCCTTTTTTTCAGTACCACATGACTTTTACTGGCCATTCCTATGGTATTCTGGAATACCATCCTATAAACATGCCTGCATATGAATACTGTTTTTTTTATCCATTTATAATATTATTGTTGTATGTTTAGAGATTCTCCCTCTTGCATTCTGTTTGTGTCCAGCCTATTCAGCTTTATACCCCATATTAACACAGAACATTCTGACCTTGTGGTTATCTTTTTACCTATAATGTATAAAACTCAAATATTACTGCCAGTTGGCAGCCTGGGTGACATGATCAAATTAGTTAAAATAATGTAAATTGTAATCTAAACTGAGAGCAGGTACAAGCAATGAAAAACTAATCATAAAGTATTTTGTCTCCTCAGGGACCTCTCTGTGCTGGCTGCCTTTATCGGGGTCCTGATCGCCCTGCACCTGCTCTGTGATGATGTGTCCTGGGTGGCCCTGGGGCCCGGCCTCCTCGCTTTCACCACCTTCATGTTTCTCAGGGGGCTGAGCCTCTGGAAGACCGCCAGCCTGCGGATGACTATGAGAAAGTGCAACGTCCAGCTGGAGGAGCTGACAGCCAACAGCCGCGCCTTCACCAGCCTGGTGAGGAAAGCACTGCGCCTCGTTCAGGAAACAGAAGTCATCTCCAGGGGGTTCACCCTGTAAGTCTCTCTTCACTTCTTTTTTTTTTTTTTTTTTTTTTTTTAAATACCATATTTCCATGTACAAAATAATACAACTATACACACACACACCTCCCTCTGAAAGCTGTTCAGGTTACTTGGTAACAGACTAGTTAAAGCTTCTATCTCTCACCCCTGTAAAGTAGAACTGTGGAATTCCTTGTATTTTCTGTGAAGTTTGTCATTCCATCACTTTATCAGGTCTGCATTGTGTAGGAGAGAAACAGCAGCAGATGCTGGTTTACAGAAACTCCAGTCCTGATAAGATTACATTGTTAGGTATGGAAGATAATCCTAATCTGCATGCAGTCATCTTTTCCAGTGCTGTAGTTCCATATTTTGTACCAAGGTTTTATGCCTGTTTTCTACTGTACAGCCAAGCCGCGCCAGGGACGTACTGAGCCCTCACGGTGTGGTTAAGGAGAGCCTGGGTTGTTTTTCCACTGCAGAGCTGAGCCGCACTACTGACGTCGCAAGCAACGAAAGACAGTTGTTATTAATTAACTCAGTTTGCCAAAAGATGCACAAAAACAAATGCTGTTCAAAAATGAATAGATCAGCAGTACAGCTGTATCTTGTATTGCTATATTTTGTAACTATATTTAGGAATGTCTTTATAAAAAAAAAAAAAAAAAAAAAAAGCTGCGCAAGGGCAACGAGAGCCGTATCTGTATGTATCACAACGTGCACTGTTGACTAAAATATTAATATATATGATATATATATATATATATATATAATATATATCTATATATATATAATATATATATATTACTATTATATATGATTTTACTGACGGAAAATCCTTAATTGGCCCTTGGCTTGCATCCGGATTCATTCAGAGGTCTTGTGGGGCTGGAGTTTCACGGTTTGGTTCTCGCTCGGCTCTACAAATAGCCAGTGGAGGACCACCCATACCCGTACCGTGCCAAGCCCTCACGGGTCAGATGTGCCAGTGGAGAAGGGGTATTAGTCTATTGATGAAATGTCTCTGGCTACACAAATTTCTTTAAATGCAATCTTTGCATAACTGTTTAATTATGTAAGATAAAGAAACTACTCTTTTAAAATTTAAAATTTAAATTTAAAAATATGCAACATCAAAGAGTAATTTTACAACAAAAAAGCCATTGGTTCCACTTGGTTAAATATCCATATGGTGTTGAATTTGCATTTTTTCCAGTTATTCTTCCTCCAAAATAGTTTATTTACATCAAACAATATGTAGTACTCAAAATTAATAAAGACTGAATAATTCTTAAGAAATTCATTGTGACTGGAAAATTGACTTCTTGTACTATGAGGCACTGTCTGAATTGTCATCTTCAGCAGTGTAACTTTTTTATATTTAGAAAGTTGACAACCAGCTTGCTCACTATGATATACAGGAGTACAGAGAGCACAGACTGAAGTGCATACCAGACCCCTATCCATTAGCTTCTTGTAACTTGGTGAAGCAAAGCCATTATGCCAGCCCCTTCAGCCATCTGTTTTGTTGTTGTGTGTAGTTCGAGATGTTCTGGGACATCTGTACAGTTGTATCACATTTCACTTTTCAAGTTTGCTTGACAGGGTCAGTGCTGCTTGTCCATTTAATAAAGCCGGGCGACATCGTAGCCAGCAGCTGATCGGCCTTCGGAAAGCAGTGTACAAAGCCCTGAGAGCCGCCTTCCGAGCCTCTCGGCTGGCCACCTGCCACATGCTGAAGTCATATCCTTTTCATCTGAGGCCGCAGAGCGGTTGCTGGGTAAATGAACAGCAGAAGAACACAGACCAGGAAGCTGCTTCTCATTAATCTGTCCACTATGCTGTTTATTGTAAGACTCAAGTTGAATTTTACTGCTAGGGGCGAGGTCTGCTGTTGACCTGGAAAAGACAACAGTACTTCTGTTATCTCAAGATTTACTGGCTAATGTCTGAAATAAACATGATGGCGCTTTACTTCAGGCATTTACTGAATGACTGAATATCTCGCTTTCGTGCATAGTTTGTAAGGCTTCGGGAGTCCTGTGTAACTCCAAGTGCCATAAAATACTGCAATAAGTAAATATATCTATAAACGACCTGTCATGACCAAAGTATGATTTTCTGTTGGGGAAAAAAACAAAGGTCCTAAATGATTTAATTTGCATTTAACAGAGTGTTATTTTTATTTTTTTTATCAAACTACGGATAATAGCCGTCAACACCAATGTGAATTGTTTTTTACATTTATGCTTGTTCAACATAAGTGGATCCCAGTATTGTTAAGTGACATTTTAAACTAGTTTAAATTGCTCAATTGTGCATTATTGTAAGCTCACTAATGATTGTTTTATTAATGGAAAAGGTGTATTTACCGTTAAAACTTAAGATTGACCAGATTCTGACTTTTACCGAAACATATATACGAACAATACCAGTGGTATTCTACAAGTTATGGAGTAGACTAGAGAGTTGTTTTTTTGGCCTATGGGCATTACAAATCTATAGCTATAACTTTTGTTTTCACACACATGCTTGCACACTTTTTTTTTTTTTTAATCAATGTCTGTAGTACATGGGAAAGAGACACATATTTTCTGATCTTTCCTTAACCCCTTCCTGCACGTACCCCCTGAACTCAGAGATAGACAATGTGACGAACTATGTGTCAGCGGTGCCCCTGAAGGAGCTGGGTTTAGGGTTGAGCGAGGAACAGCTGTCAGATGAGCAGGCCCAGGAGCTCACCGACGACTACAGTCTCCCCGCGCTCAAGGTAACGGGGCCTTTTTTTTTTTTTTTCACTAAACCCAGAAAGGAAAGGTACAAACGTTATGGTAGAACAGTATTTATACTAGTTTGATTTGACCTATAATATATTATTTGGAGAGTTTGATGACTTTATATAGCTCTCATACCATTTACATCCATACAGATAGATTATTTTGCAATAATCAAGGAGGCAAACTTTTTTTTTTTCTGCTGTAAACAAGATGTTGCATTCTGCTTCTTAAATATCTCAGCAGAATTTAATGTCCTTGAGGCAAACTTCTCAGTGCTTGCTTTTAACACCAAATATCACATATTTTGGTAATACCCTGAGGTATGTTTTTGCTTTGTGCTTTTAACAGGTACTTTTTCAGCTGTGGGTAGGGCAAAGTTCTGAGTTCTTCCGGAGGCTGGCTTTGCTCCTGTCCCCAGTGCACATGCCCACAGATTTGGGTCTAAGCCCTGAGCATCTGATGCACCAAGTAGTGATGGAGGTGTCAGGGCCGCTGCACCGCACGCTGACCACATGCCTGGAGGAACTGCGCCGCAGCTATGAGTTCCACCGCTACTTCGAGACACAACACCAGCCGCAGGGAGGGGGAGAGCACTCCAACAGGGCCAGGCAGAAGTGCAAGGAGCTCAACAGCCTGTACACTGCCGTGCGCAGCCTCCAGCTCCATCTCAAAGCCCTGCTCAATGAGTACGTGCTGCCAGCTATCTTGTGGTTGCAATTTGCTATGTTTTTACCTTGGTGGTAATAGTGGGCTTTAGGCCCACAGTTACACGATTTTGTGATCAGACATTACTATTTGAGTGTGACATGTAGCAGATGTATTTCTTGGCCCTTTTTAGTTTTTTTTTTTTCATTTGTTTGTTTTGGTGTCATCTACAATCTGCACCTTACATCTTCATTTAAGCCAGGTCTATTTAGCACACCACTTGTGATTTCAATAATTTGAAAGCATTGTGTAGCCTTATTACCCATTTTATACACAATTATTTTATTTGGGAACATTTATTATTACTTTTCCACGTCATGCTTTTTCTTATTTTAATTGTTTGGATGTGGGTTTATTGGCATATTGGTAGGAATTTTTTTCTGTTTCCTACTTTTTAATTTTCCTTCCTTATTGCAGAGTGATCATTCTGGAGGATGACCTAGAGAAGCTGATGGTTTCCGGGGAGCCTCTGGAGATGACTTGCGCAGTGTACCAGGACCTGGAGCAGAAACTGAAGCTGATCCAGCCACACATGCAGGCCAGCTCAAGCTGCTGGGAAGAGGCGGTGTCCCAGGTTGACAAAATGGTACGCAGAGCCACGAACTGCAAAGGTAACATTTGCTTTATAGTATAAATATTAAGCATGACACAGAGGAGTTTAACTAGCTGGTGCCCATTTGGTAACCTTGTGCAGGGATGCCTACCTAAAGAGGAATTCACAAAAACAGTAATATCTAAACAGATCCTCTGAGTTGAGAAGATTGCACCCGACTGGATTCTGTGATGGTTTGTGATCTGGGGTGCCAGGTAAATGATCATTTACTGGGAAAAAAAACCCAAACAAAATAAAATTCCACACAGACCCACGTCACTTCCATTTGCTCTTCTTTTAGCTCTGACAGGCAGTAAGAAATTTAAAGAGTTCTGGCTTGAAATGTGGACATTTTTCACATAGTTCTTCTGCATTGATAGTAAATGGATAACATTTAGGGGTACCACTAGCTTAAAATAATGTTTTGTATGTGTTTGAAGAGTGACTAGTTTTGAAATGTCTGCTCATTTAAGGAAGATCACTCAAGTGAGTTCTGGTAAAAAGATGATCTTGCCTATGACTGTTCCTATTCAGTGCATCGGTGGTCTATGTAGCTCTTTTGTAGTCATGGGCCTATGAAAGGTTAAGTTAGTTCATTGGAAATAACTGTGACTCATTTCCTTACAACTACCACTGTTGCATTCCTCCATATCACCTGTTGGGAGATTAGGCAACAGATGGGAGATCTATTCATATGGTAAACAGGCCAGTTTTTATGTTCAGTCAATGGTTATCTAACCACAAGAGTTCACCCATTAATTAAAATGTTTGTCATAAGATGTATAGTCCTATAATAAAGATGTGTGTGTATGTATATATATACACACACATACTTACTATTTACTAAGATTTTAGTACTCGGAATACTCCTCTAAATTTACAAAACCTTAAACTGTCTGCTGTTCTGTTTAACGTGCCTTACTGAACTATTTTTCTTTCTAAAATCAGGCTAATCCTGCACTAGAAGATAAACATTGGAAGGTTATGTAACTTCACACTTGTCCACTGTACCCTATCAATCAAGTTTATTATTAAAATAATCAGCAGCCAGGAGTTTGAGCAGTAAGGGTCCTATTAAATAAAATGTTCCTCCTCTATAGCTGCATGAACAATTCCTAATAGTAAACCTACAGACTCGAGTAAGACTTAATGCTGCGATCCTGTAAGTGTGGTCGGTTCAGAGCAGGTTTAGCAGGGACCTGATTGCTCAGATTCTTGGCACCTGATGATGTCAACAATATACATTCATTGAGGACTGGGTGCAGGGACTTGTGTTTTATTGTAATCGTGCTGCGTTTTCTGAACTAAATATATTTCTGTGTTTTTATTCTGTACAGTATGTGGTATTCTAATCAATATATTACTGCTGATACAGTCAGCTAATGTTTGCTGCCCTCTAATATTCACTGCAGGAAAGCCTGAAACTCCAGATGAGAGCTTCACTCCTATCCTCACTCCCACGTCCCGTCCTGTCACACTGATCGAGGACAGAGATCCCGTCCCAGAGGAGCAGGTACTAAGTATGATGGTGTTACACAAGCTGTTTGAGAGAGCAGGAACAAGAGGGTCTACTATATAAGTAGTCTTATTACCATCTAAAAACCACTGTGTTTCATCATCACATATTTAATTACAACTATTGACAAAAACAGGGATTTTATGAAATGTGTTTGAGGTGTCATGATTTTGAGTCAGATTTACTAAGCTTTTGCTTCAATACTTTTGTAAAGTGATATAAACAAATTGCTGCTGTTGAAAAGAACAAATTAGGTGTACGTAGAAGCTCTTACAATATACACAGGGTTGTTTTGTCTAGTTCTGAAAGATAAGCAGTTTTTTATTTGGAAATTGAGCAATTTTGCACTGAGAAAGTCAGGCTCTTTGCTTTATAAAGTCAGAGCATGTTGTTGTTGTTGATAAACTGGAAGCAGTAAGTGACGAAAGAGGAGGCAGGTCTGCTCCTGTAGACCAAACAGGAATTGCATAAAGAGGGGACTCTAGTCAGAATCACTGCAGTTTTTTTTTTTGTTTGTTTACTGAAAAGCACATTTGCCTCGTCAGGAGCTGGAAGCCTATGTGAATGACTCCGAGTCGGATGGAGAGGGCGGGGGGGCGGGGTTTGACTACCTGTCTCTGGAGGAGAGAGAGCGGCAGAAGAAGGAAGGCGAGGAATCCAAGAGGGTCTTACTGGAGCTCAAATCAGTGCTGGGTCTCCGAGCCTCCGAGATGGAGAGGCAGAAGTGGAAGCAACTGCTGTTCAGCGATCAAGGTCAGGGTGATGCATGAGATTGTGTTAATTACATGACTGTAATTTTGAGTGTAGGTGACGTTGAACATTTTGTAACTTTTGTAAGGACTGAATAAGGCACATGCATTAGGTCGGACAGTTTCGAATGAGTCATCCCTACTTGCGGAATACTAAACATAAAACATGTCTTTTTTTTATTATTATCATTTGTTTGCTTTTTAAATTGAATTTGGAATCCCCAATTATTCAACCCGACTCGCCGCTGCAACCCCTGCACTAACTCGGAAGAGACGAGGACAAGCACTCGCGTCCTCCGAAACGTGTGCCGTCAGCCATCCGCTTTTTTTCGCACTGCAAGCCCGCTGTGAAGCCTTTACAGGAACTACAGTGTCAGAGGAGCACGCAGTTCTGAATTGCACGCTGGTAGGCCTGCAGGCTCCCAGCCAGCCACAGGGGTCGCTGGTGCGCCAAGGATTCCCCAGCTGACCTAAACCCTCCCCGCTCAGGCAACGCTTGGCCAATTGTGCGCTGCCCCAGGGATCTCCTGGCCACGGTCGGCAGTGGCATAGCTTGGATTCGAACTGGCGATCTCCAAGATGTAGGGCACATCCTGCACTCTGCGTGGAGTGCCTTTACTGGATGCGCCGCTCAGGAGCCCCTTGTTTGCTTTTTTGTTTGTATTTACTGCATTTCACTATTGACTGTGGTTATATTATACATAATTGACAGAGGAGTTGAGGACTTGCAGTGGTAGATTTGGAAAAAGAAAATTAGAATGGAAGATGCATATATCCCTCCCATATATCTATTGCAAACTACTTTCATGTCATCCACATCCATGAGAGGTACAGTATATGAAAAAAACAAGTACAAAACTTGTATAAAAATGTTAATTTAATGCTTTGGAAACCAGCTTCTAATGCACAAATACGGACAAAATATTTGTATTTTCACACTGAACAAGGCATTTTGTGATGCTGTTTAGCATGATCATACTGTAAACACATTGGAAAAAGCTGTGGGAACCAGATGTTTATTTATTGAACTTGAACTTTAAAGTGGAAGCATCTCGGTACTAACTATGGTTTTGTGCCGAGGAGTTAAAATGGGATGAAATATTCTATACAGTAAATGCTGCCAAGAGGAAGAGGAATCTAATCTATGTGAAGTGAATGACCCAGCTGGACACCCAGCCTGGCCGAAAAAGCTTGCACATAGCGAAACGGTCTGTGCTGATATTCTAGATCCTAAAAAGGCAATTCCACCAAAGTGTGTGGGAGAGTGATAAAGACTGTGGAGGTGGGTATTGGCAACTCAGATGGTTTTTCAGAGTGGTGCCGGCGTTTAATTTATGCCCAATGGCATGGATTTAGGGGTTGCAGGTTCATGCTACAGTTGCTGAGAATAGGAATGAATAGGTTTTGAGTGGTCACAGCCAGCAGCATTGGTCCTTTCAAACAGCTTGCCACATACTGTAATGCAGATATGTCAGTTTGTAGCCTGTATTGAATGGTTTATAGTCCTGTCTATTAAACTTTTAATGCGTTTTACATATTTATTCATATACATTTAATTTATATTGCTTTCCAGCTATTTTGAAGCCTGTAGTGCCTGCAGAGACTTTGGAGCCTGTTGGTACCCCCGATTCACCCCTGGACACAGCCTCCCCTCCACAGGAGTACAGTCGGTATAATCATGTCCCTAAAGAGGAGGGTGACTGTAGCAGTGAGTTCACTGGCAATGCTGCAGACTGTCAGACAGAGTATTGCTGTGCTCTGCCAGAGGGGGAGCAGAGTGAGGAGGACAGTACAGACAGGGAGACATTGAACTCCCACAGGGATGAGGGACTGCTGCACTATCAGTACGACGGGACGGAAGCAGATACTGAGAATGATGCAGCTGCTGCTGAAACCATGCCCTCCCAGGACGTTTTGGAGAAAGTTTTGCCAGCCACTGTCCACGAGAGGCTGAGTGGACTGCATGGGTCTGCAGCCATTAGTTTCAGCTCTGCTTTAGCTGCTCAGGCAGCGGCCAGATCGTATGCCTTCTCCAGCATGCAGGAGCAGACCTTCGGAGAGGATGAGGATGAGGATGGGGATGGGAGGGAGGGCGGAGGAAAACTGAGCAGTGACTCTGAGGAATAGAGAAGGTGGAGTTGCTTTACTGGCACGCATTCTTGGAAACTGTACAAATGGATATTAATTTAATATTTTCTGTAATTTATAGAAATCCTGTAAAGTTATGTCTGTTTAATTGTGTCATTTTAAAACACAACTTTTATTTTAATGACAGAAAAGTATTGTCTTTTATGGATGAACAGAATATGTAACCAGAATGCTTTAATATTCCTGTACCTCATTTCCACTGTCCATAATACTGTTCTGGAAATCATTCTTGATTAGAACCCCCTTTCTAACTGTACCTCTTCCCCTCTACATGAGGGGGGGGTGGGGTGGGGGGAGGGTCAACATTGGCTGTGCAGTTCAAAAGATGAATACCTCATAATGGGTCAGGATGGCTCGGTCTTCCCACAAATGCGTTCTATACATGTTTATTGTTTGGTAGTATGTCTGAGATGGTAAGAAACCACTGTGAGCGGTTTAAGAACGGTGGTTAACAAGAACTCATTAGAGCATGCTTCTGTCTGAGCTGGGCAACACTGGACAATGGAAATGTAGTATCAAAGCACCTTGCAAGGAGTAGATCTGCCCTACCGTCCACCCAACGGAGCAAGGTGCTGAAATTCAACAGATTTTCTCTCAGTATTTTGATGGTGGGTGACAATATCGGACAGACAACTGAAGCAGAGACATACCATGCTGCTTTAAACAATGAAACACACTTAATCAGTGATGGGGATTGATCTGCAGTGTCTGACCAGAGTAACAGCTGCTGAGGCCTTGCCTCTGTCACTACACAGTAGTGGTGTTTTGTGTAGAGAACAAAGCGTATGCCAAGTATAGTTGAAAGTACAGGTTGTGTTCTTGGGTATGGTACCTGTACATTTGAATGTATTTCTAAAACCTGATTGATTTATTTCATTAAGGTGTGGGGTTTTTTTTGGACACTCATCTGCTACATAACTGTGTAGCCTTCTGTAAACCAAATGCAGTGATACTGCATTCATAATGTCTGAGCCAACATCTGCTGAACGGTTTACAATTGCATGCAGTTTTGTGTTTGTTATATGCAAATGATGAGATGGGAGGAGTGTATTCAATTGTATTCTAACACAACATTCTATGCTAAAGGGAACCCATGATTGTGTTTTACCAATATGTACATACTAGGACTGTGTGCTGCTGAGCAGTCATTTGCTCACAACTCAGCTCACAAAAGGCAAAGGGGTTTTCAATGATGTTACAGAAAATAGGTTGTTTATTGCACATCATGCTGTTTAATTACAACACAAGGATGAAAGGGTTTTGATGTCATAGTGCGGGTAAAATGATATGTTGCCAGCTGGTTTCACAAGCCTTGATTTAAATCGCTTGATTTAATTTAAAAAAAACTTGATTTTAAATAATTCTCTCATTTACTACCCATTTTATATACTTTCTCAAGGAAAATACACAAAAACTATGTTTTAAAAACATTTAATTAACACAAACAACTTAAACTCTTGCCGTCTATAAATTAAAACTCTTAGGACTGTATTCTGATCACAGCCCAAACGCAAGTGCAAGTGTAAAAATGGAGCGAAGACGTAAAAAAAAAAAAATACTGCACTGAAATGGTATTGTGAGGTCTTGCCCCGTTATAGACAGCCTGCCCCTTTAACATATTCGCTGAAGCGATTCTGATGACAGCGCAATGGGGTCCCAAACAGACAATTGAGTGCTGTGTTAAGACCTGCTGAAACCAGGTTTATTTAGTGGGGCAATCAGGCACTTTAACAACTGAACACACTATAAAAAGCAAAGTAGTCCTAAGTAACAACTGAGTGTGTTTGGACTGACACAGAAAGAGGAAATCAAAGAAAGAAAAGTAAAAGAAAAGAATGACTCCGCTGAGGGATATTTTTCTCTGGCGTACATCGCTACATTCTTGTAGTTCACATTCAGAGGATGCCACAATGATAAAAAACTTGCTTTATTTATGTATTCATTTAAGACTGAGTAATTTGGTATGTAACTGTTCGCAAACCACCATTTCCAACATTCTTAAATTTACAGTTTGGAGGGACGGTAGAGCTACAACTGCGGTACTACAAAAAAATTCCATAATTAAAGAGCAATTATAAAAATATCAATTTAAATTAAAAAAAAAATCTGATTTAAATCAAATAAATCAGACTTATTTAAAAAACAATTTAAAAAAAAAATCAGCAACCCTGGTCCAAGATTGGTTCTAATCGGTCTGTGAAACCAGCCCTAAAACTAATACAGTAATCCATCACATATCCACCCGAGCTGTTTATCCGCCATGATCAACCTCTTCAGCAGTGTTACTTTATTACTGAACAGAGAAGATTAGTTCAAATATTGTAGATCCTACCAAAGTGTTCGTACACTGTGTCATATGTGATCCGTGCATTGTCATTGCTGGTAATGTCACATGAGCTGTTCAGTGTGTTGATATGTAAATAAATCCTGTTCGCCTGTGAGACGTATCAATTTATCAACGTCAGCCTCCATCTCTATCTCCTGTCTGTCACTCAGCAGCGAATGCATGGACCCACATGGCAGACGACTACTCTGTCACAAGCATTAACACCCTGTGTCTTTCTAAACGGGATTTAGGGGAGCTCCCTAATAAAAGCTGAATCTCAAAACAGTAATTGTGTAAATATAGTAATTGTTACAGCTGTGTATAATGGTATTTAAAACATGATTAATTTACGCACCCTTACTCTGGTTCCACCACAGTTGGATATGTGACGGATTACTGTATTTGTAATCTAATGTAAACCAAAAACATGGTACAAGGCTCTGTATCAGAAATGACGATTACCATCACCAAAGTTGTGATATTTTGTTGTTGACAATACATAGAGCTCCAAAAAATGTTTGATTTTTTCTGTCACAACTTATTTTACAAACAGTTTTACCATTTTGTTCACTGCAAATACATATTTTAGCAAGACTGTATAATTCCACAATTGGTGAAAAAAAATAACAATTTTACTTATTAGATTTGTATGATGAAATTGACCTTTTATTAAAAATGTTTTTTGTGTGTGATCTAAAAGCCCTCCTTACTGTTGTTGCTTTGTGATATGTTGTTTGAAGGACGTTGACAAGGCACATGTACTGTTTGGATTGCACTTAGTCACCACAAACCACTGACTCTGTTCTGTTATCTGATATTTTAAATAAATATTGCACTACTCCTGTACAAAGTATTGATTCACTAGTGATTTGTCTTTGTTTCCACACTCCATGTCCTCTAAACACTACAGCTAAAAAAAAAACAACATATTTAATATTTAACATCTTGTAATCAAAGAAACTACAAAATGATATCGCAAAAGTCTACCAAAGCCATAATAGTAGTACAGTATTTGACTTTATGAAGCACAATTTGTTACTTCTATAGGGCGATGCAAAACTTTTGGTCATAGCTGTACACTTGCAACACTCACTAGTCCATGCCAAAAACATTTGCATTTTGGGAATCCAGATTCTTTATCTGTGACTGGATTAATCTGCTTCTGCGTTGCTGTTGAATGTTTTAAACACTGATTGAACTAGAACCTTAACTACTGCTGTTCCAATGGATACATTCAAGTTTTGTTTAACAATTCTCATCAGATCCAGGTTTCTGAAATGGCCCTTCAAAGTGAAAGATGGTTGGTTCTTTTTCTTTCTGTCACAGAGCAGGTAGCTCCTTTTGAACATATTAAACGTCACTGATTCTTGAGCTGACACTGCTCTGTAATGCAAAGAAGCAGCGAACATCAGCGCCTGTTCATGTAAACCCAGACACAATGTATCCATTCTGTTTCTGAGAGTACATTAAGTGGGTGTGTCAATCGCTGGTGTGCGAACACACCAGAGCACTGTGCTTTCAACTGGGCCCCCCGCATTCAATCTTCATGTAAGTAATAGGACAGCGTCTGAGATCATACAGAAGCTAAAACCAATTGTTTATGTATATTATCTGTAGTTTTGCATCTATTGTTAATATGACCCGTTTCAATGATTTTTATCAATCTTTTGATTCAGTGTGCTGGTGGTATTACTAGAAAAATAATAAATGATTTGTCTTTACATACCAGATGGTACAGCTCTGTTAGCAAAGGGCTGGATTCTAAAATCCCCTTTAATGTGTACAGATCCAAAGTCAGGGATAACACACATGATAAGGCTGTTATTTTAGCCATCTTATATAAACACATCCAGTTCCAAGGCATAACTGTGTTTTTATTTTACTGAAGGATTCTGCTGGTTATTTTCATTTACTCTGCCCTATCCTACAGGACAAAATGCAAATAATTGCATGTCTGTACCTGTCAGCAACCTGGACTGTGCTCTCGTCTTTGTGAAGGGGAGTTTTTGATTGACATCTGTCACGTTGTGGAGATGTGCTGCACTCTCCCTGTTCTCCTTGAGTTGTGGAATTTCCCGATGAAGGCTGTAAAACAAACAGTAATGTTTACTATTTAATTGTGGGTTAATGTTCAACAACTGGTCCCATGCAGCTCAGTGTAAAGTCTGCAACAGCTGTTGAATTGAAAAGACCACAGCAGCCCTTCTTTTATCACTTGCACAAGCCTTGGAAAATGCTAGAAGCTGTCATGGTGTGCAAGGAAAGGTCATAGGTTACACCCTTCAGCATGCTGTATTTAACGACACACTAAGTTTTGTAGTACCCCACTGTTGGCAGTGCAAAAATTGCCCATCTGCTTTTTAATCATATGTACACCTTCATAGCATTGATTCCTATTCCTAAATAAGTAAGCAAATACATAAATAATACAAGTTATATGGAAAAATGCTAAAGAATACCTGAATCTGAAATCTGAGGGAAGACTGAGGCTCATGCGATAGTTGCCACGTTATAGAAATCTGCTTTTGTAAGTCTTTAATAGAGCTGCTGTACCCATTAAAAATATAGTCCGCAAACAGCAGCTTTCCACAAATGTACATCTGTGAATAAAGGTGTGGAAAGCCATTAGTGAACTGCAAGTTCAGTGTACTTGGATTTCTACCCCAGCAGATACCTGGGGAAACAAAACAGAAGGGTTATGATCCCCTTCATCCCCTCTCTTGTCTGTCCACTGAATACATTTTATTTAAAATTAATGAACACTGTCCTGTTACTATGTAGCAATGTGATAATTAACCCCCGTTTTGGACGGCTTAGTCAATATCATGAAAACATGAAGAGGTTTTCAAAATAAATAACTGGAAAAAAAAAACAACAACTTTATTCTATACAATGTCTTGAGGCATATCTGAATTCCATTTCCAGGCACTTCAAACATCAATATGCAAATCTGGACGCTGTGGGGTGCAACTGTATTAGTAACATCTGGACCATTTCCTGGAATCTGTTCAGCGGGGGAGTGTTGGCTGATGTTGGTCAGAACATTTTTCAGCGCCTTACAAAAAACACTGAAAACTGATGACGATAACGTTTTGGGATTTCAATGGGCCTGCTTGGGGTGTCTTCTTGGGTGATGCATTATGGGTGGCTACTGTTTGTTACCATTGTGAGAACTGATTGATTTCTGAGGCACAGGCTAATCAGTTTTCTGGGTATAATGGACATTGGCTCACACTAAACCACTGGTACGGAAAACAGTTTAAAAAACCATGCAACCTACAACATTTTGCTGAAAACGTGTTTTTAAAAAGGAAACCAGTGTTTATAATGTTTCAAAGATCTCTGGTGTTGCTTCAGTAAACCCTCGCTGTTTCTGTTCTGTTTCTGTTATGCCAGAAATGTTTTAGAAATGCAGAAATAATCCATTTTAGTTCTACAATAATATTTGCCTTGGACGATTCAGATTAAACTGTAAAGTCCATTCTTTTGAATGAGTCTGCTGCCTCACTTAATATGACAAAGCCATATCTTCAACTACGAGAGTGCACAGCTGGACGTGAACTAAGCTCGGAGGGGTCTATGCTCAATACATAAACCAGAATAATACAAACTCCCAGCCCACCTGGAAGAGGGACATCTGGACAATCCCTTTGATCGAGACATACTAAGACTTTTACAGCCAAATAACCCTTCATTACAGCTTTACAGCTCCATATTAAAGCAGATATGCCCTTCTGATAAAACAGCTAGGATTTTATGTTCGTGACCTTACCACCAAGAAAGGAACATGAAAGATTAAAGTCAGGAAAAGCTATTTATTTCCCCTTTGAAACCAATAATAATCTTGATCACAAAAATGTTTTTAGATTAGTTTAGATTCATTTTGCTTTGAGTTGTTTGGGTGGGAGGGCACTTTTAATACAGCAGATTGCTGTAACTGCATTCCTTCATCTAGATTCTGCAGGACACGTCATTTTTATTATGTTATAACAAAGCTATATATTCATGTTTATGTTTGTTTATGTAATAATAACACTAGCCTTGATATAGAATTTAAACAAGATATTTGCATTTTTACTGTAAGCAAAATAACTATTAATATATACAGAGAGAGAAAGAGAGACTCCATGACCATTTTGTAGGTACATATACATGTAAATAATGTATATTGTTGTAAAACTGTTTATACTGAGAAACTAGCTTATTGTTTATGAATTCAAGTCTGCTGATGTAAAGCAAAAATGCAACAAACTGGTCGTAGAAGCTGACATGTTCATGAGTACACACATAACTCTGAAGTGAACTATGTTTTGTACTGAGAATAAGCAAGCAGTGTTCCACTGGATACCATTTAGGAGTCTGAAGGAAGGCTGATTTGCACGTGTCAGGAAGACTTTGCCAAGATCAGAAAAAGACAGCTGCCCCTGGGAGTCAACTACATTATTACAATTCCTCTCTCCAAAACACTGGGTGTGCTGTAATTTGAAATTCACAAAATTTATGTTCAGGTATTACTGAAAATAACTCAATGTATGGAGTATTATTCAATATACCCTGCTATAAGAATGAATATTAAATAATGAAATTCACATGTCCTGGGTTCAGCAGAGGACCTTTAAATTCAAAGCTATGTCAATGAAATTCAACCCGGCGGCTGCAGTAGTTATGCTTAAAATGTACGCTGGGCATCTATATGCTAGTACTGAAGCTTACATTGCTGCCACATAGTCTATGGCCCGAAATTTTACTCCAGTGCTGCATCTGCAATTTTTTGTTTTCAAGTCGCAAGTAAGTTCCAATGCAGTAAAGAAGACCATTTACAGTATATAAGGTGTGTAGAAATGCTCTGGTCACCTACCAGAAACATACCAGGAGCCACATTGAGTTTTTGCAGCAGTAGAGAACCCTGCAGGACAGTTTGCGTCCCCGCTGTGGCGAGGTCATACTTCACCAGGCGGAATGAGTCTAGTTGACACTGGGGGCACAAAAGAAAATACAGCAGCCGCTAAGTGGTTTAACAGATTAATGTTAAATATAAACAAGACTTCAGTAGTCACTGTATCCCTGGCCTCAGCACTGAAAGCCAGTTTCAAACTGTTGCATGTTTGGAAAAAGTTTATGGAGGGTGTAACCACTTTTTCTAAGCACGTCCCACAAAACCTCATACAAAAATAAAGAGTGGAGGATCGTAAGGACACTTATTTTGTTCTGCAGGCTCAGAAACAGGTTTTCATTGTACCAGATACAATTTCATGAATTTCCTTTACAAATCTTTTCTTCTTTGAATATAAACAAACACTTACACAAACTGCATGTTCATTTACATACACCTCTTTGAAAGTGATTACAATTATAAAGGGAAATAAGCAAGACTTACTTATCAATTAAACTTCTTGATCTTGTTTGGACAGTTTGTCACCAGCTGTTACAGTGCTTCCTAATCTTTTGAACATTACTTCCACATGTCATTGTTTCACCAGGACCAAAAAAAAAAAAAAAAAGAAAGGGCAGTTTCTGAACTGTCACACAATTAAAACCTGTGGATTTTCCAATTAGCATTTAGCCTGGGATCTTGAAATGCAAATGCTACACTTAAGGGGACAACAGTCAGCTGTTAAACAGAATTAACCCCAAAAAGCAACTTAAGGAACTTAAAACCGCTGTCTCCAGCTCACGTAATAACTCTCTCACAACAAACTGCATTCTGCTACAGCAGGTTGTAATGGCCTTCTAGTCTTAACTTAGTCACAGCAGAAATCTTCAAAAAGATTAAAACAAGAAGATGGGTTGAGAAAAAAAAAATGTGATGAAAAATGTTCGTCTATTTTGATTATCTAAATACTGTCCTAGGTGTTTTTATCCCTGAATTACTTCTTTACCTCTTTATTAATATGTGTATTACTGCTGTGTCTGTCTATCTGACTCCTGCGCAAGCACAGTTTTCTTATTTAGGCTCATTGTCTCAGCACGTGTACACAAGACATGCTTCTGTTTTTGTTTTTCTTCTCATACAGCTTCTCCAGTATGTCCACACTGAGGCTGCTCTGGGGGTTTGATGAGGAGACCACACAAACAACCACAATCTGCTTGATGCCTGGCATCTGCCCTGTGATGAAGGCATCATACTCCAGGTCTGTCAGGCAGGGGGTCTGATGGTTGTTGCACCTGCACCTCTTCTTCTCTCCCTCCCCCATCATCACACCTCTAAGAAGCACAGGGCATGGGGTTGTGAGAACTCAGCAGTGGCCTGTAGTTTTTGAGACTTTTGTGTATTACTGGCCTGGGGAGCAGATGAGCTGTTTAAGACCCTCTGTTATCCAGTGAGTATTCATGATTTCCCACACGCTGGGTAAAGAGGATTGAAGTTTCAGAGAGGGTGTTCAGTCAGGCTGTGAGGTTAATACCCTTGCTTTAATTTGACAAGCTCAATGGGATTTTAAATTTCTTCAGCATAAAGGATCTTCTTAGTAGACCACAGCAACACTGTCAGCAGAGCTACCCCCCCCCAGCCTGACCATCCCCCCTTCTCTCCTGTGCCTTTATTGTTCCTTACCTTTGGTTGAACACATTTTGATTTGAGCAGCATGTTCTTAGGTAACATGTTCAGTACAAAACACGTTTGTGTCATGAATCTATTGAAAACTGCATTAAAAATACATTAGTTGGTTGATTCCTGTAAAGGGGAATCTTCTAAGTAACCCACCTCCTGGGGGAGAGAGAGCTGATCACTCTAACTATTTACTGTCCTTACCCCTATAGTACAGTGTTCTGTATCCTGGTTGTGAGGTTGCCTGTGGTGACAGTGGGCTCCTCCTTCACATTCCCACTTACTGAAAAAATGGTCCTATCACAGAGGGGATGAACACATTGACAGCTGAGAGCATACAAGTTAATATTACTGTAACCAAAGCGCTTATGGCATTCATTAGGATTCAAACAAGGATGATACACTTTTAAAACATTTTGATCATTTCAATTACAGCTGACAGAGAGTGGGTATGTGTGCCATGTAAAATACGTCATTAAAATGAACAGCAATTACAACACTTGCCAAGTGGAAACCAATCCTATTACAAGAAAAAAGTATTGTAAAAAAAAGTTATTTTAGACATAATATGCAGATATTGGGATACACCTAGTACTGTAAGTCCAATATAATTAACACATTTCTCTCCACTCCCTACCCAACGGGAACAAAAAGTAACGTGAATCACGTATGGGCTGAATAGGTCTCTACACAGTTGGTTTCCCTGTTACATTGATGATGGAGAGCTTCTGGGAGGATCCTGCAGGATATTCCGTGCAGGGGCTGAGGGGAAACGGAAGGGGCTTGCCTCAGGATTGTTTCTCTGCAGCTTGACTGCTTCACTCTCCTTCCAATCCATATCAAAATGGGAACCAGTGAAGGTGACACAGCTGACTTAGTTTTGCGTTTCAGGATGGTCCTTTGAGGTGTGCTAGACATCCTAGAAATATCTGGCGAACTGATCTCTAAGATAAAATCAGACAATAAATGGCTTCTTATATAAAAGAAATGTGATCAATTATTTAATTTAATTAAAAAAAAAAAAAAAACATAAGCCAAACTGTACCTAAGTGCACTAATTAATTATTTCCTGAATGGCAGCTGATGTACTAAATTAACAATGTCACCTTACGGTACTTTACACTGAATGAAGGAAAACAATCTGTTCTGGCTTGCCTGTAGCTATAGGACAGGGTTCCATCCAATCATCCTTGATCTTCAGTTGAAGCTTCCTCAGTTCCTGTGCTGCCTTCACTCGCCGCACATGACTTGGTCCTTCTTCTGAGATTTCTAACATCTTCACAAGCTTGGAAAATTAATTTGAAGATTTTGTGGCTTCCTGTTACATAAAAAAGAGCCGCAGTTCAAAATTCTCTTTTTTATTGTCTTCTGTTACTGTATGTTCTCTGTTTAGCATATAAAACAGATGATTGCAGTGAGCTGGTATTTGTATATGTAAACATATGTAAAATTATAATATGTTACTTGATTTGTAGGCATAGCTTTTTTTACATTAGTTAGGAGAGAATGTAACCCTAGGATTACTGTTTAATTACGTCAATCGTGCACATAATTAACCATTTCTTGGAAGACATTAGTATTAAGCCTATGAATATAAGCAATTCAATATACTGTAGAAACGTTTTCAAAATAAAAAAGAGGTTTAAAATCTTATATCTGTAGAAAAATGTCAGTTATCAGCATTATTTTCTGATACAGAATTTTTTGCCATGAATTTCTTTCGTGCTTCTATTTCCATCACTTTCTTTCTGTTTGCCTTTGAAAGTTCCTTAGATGCTTTTGATGAAAGTTTTTCCTCAGTTAATATAAAACCCTATAAAAAAAAAGGTTTTGTGAAATTGTTGATCTCTACTATGACCCCTTATAGATAGGTATTGTGCTATTAGACAAAGTGGTCGCTATCTTGTGGTGTGGATCACTTGTGTAAAAGGGATGCACAGGTTTTCCTATTAACAGAAACAATTAACTCTTTCATCACTAAGTAACTTTAAATAAAGACTAAGAATACAAACTCATTTATGTTTTTCTAATTAGATTGCATTTGTAACCTAATTATTTCAGCGTCTTATCCTTATTATTAGATAAGATTACTGGTTGGTTACTTTGAGTGGAATTATCTTCCTTATACTACTATAAGTGGTCTGAAGCTATTCTAGATCTGTATGCAGGTCTGCAGTGTTGAAAGACTTAAAGTAACTTTTCTTGTATAAATATAGATCTTACAAGGTAAGTTGCTCTTCTAAATGGTCCAGTGGTCTATCTAGCCATGATCTGACACAGGCTATATTTACATCGACTTTTTAAATCCAGAATGGAAGGCGATTGTTCTTGTTTATGTCATCGTACTAGTATAGTGCCAGTTTGGTGCAATTAACATCATTCCATAGGTCAAAATGGGTCACATTCAAGGGACAAATCGAAGACGCATCATCTTCTAAGACAGAAGTATGCTTCCTTATTTCCTGTAAATCCCGTTGCAAAATCTCGTGTTATTGCACAACTTGAAAACAAATAACGCACGGGCCAATGACACGGTATACAAATAAATAAACCCAACCCGGGAAAAGGTAGAGCTAGCACACGATTGTCAAAAGTACATTTTTAGGAAATTCACAACACACTTATGAAAACAGGTTAATCCATTTACACTGGAGTTTTTTTTTTTTTTTTTTTTTTTTTTTTTCTTTTTTTTTTTTAATAATAGAAATTACAAATATAGTCTAAAGTTAAGAAATACTTACCTTCAGACTTCAATCAATAAAGCCTTAGATTGCAGTTCTTAAACTTAAGGCAATTTGGCTAAAATGACCTAAACTTACTGTAAAGCATGCACAGGAGACTTAACTAGTATAGTAAGCAAGCATCAAGTAATTTATACTGACACTGCAGCTTTAAATCCCCAAACTTCATGTACAATTTACCAGCTCGTCAGGTCATGGAGGGATTACGTTTGTAAGTGGAGAGGGACACTTGCACTCTCCTGCTGCCACCTATAGGTAGACTGATTGAGGTCGGGCACACAACTCGAACACTAGTAAAGTCATTCACCTGCAAAAAAGAAAAAGGCACCTATTTAAACTTGCACAGCATTAAACCTATCTGTGTGAAACACAAAACCTCACCCAAACCCTGGCAGTTATCTTATTCACTTTGAGTGATCACATTCTGTACGAATAAAAACAAGGAAATTATTATTTATTCACATAAAATAGTATGATAAAATTCTAAACAATGTTTTGTATCCATCAGTGTTACAGAGGCCATGTCTGAACAAGATCAGGTACCAACTAATCGATCTGCTAGTCCAAAGTGCTGTCACCTTTCAGATAGTATTTCTGCATGTGTCACATTCAGAACGCTCTGTTGCATTGTTCATTACTACACAAAGAGTATATCAGATAACTGATAAAGATATGTCACCTCAGCCTGAATTATCACTCTTAGAATAAACTCACACACACTCACATACTGTTGCATGTCCGTAGCTTCATTGTGTCACTTGCTTTATCAGTGTTTCTTGTTTCTTTCAAACTATTAACACCAATGACTAATGAAACAAAATAAAATGGAATGATTTTACCTGTATCAGAACTCTCATTCAGTTTCACTCCCTGTGCCCAATTCCATTCTTTCTTGACTCTGCCTTCCTCATCATATCTCCTAGTGTGGATTTAATTGGCTCCCTACTTTAAAGCTGCGTTTGCATCACTGTATTAATATTTTGTAATAAATCTGTTATTTGTGAAATAGAGAAAAAACAACACTTGATGGTAAGATAGTAAGCTAACATTTTTGTCCCTTTGTTTGCTGTTTACTGTGCACACCTTTGCCCCTTTCTATCCCACTTTCGGCCAGAGTGACTCTCTTTTTTGTTTTACATTTTCCATGCAGTTGTTTGTCGGTAAAGCCTTCAGAGAATTCGTTGGAATGCTCAGAACTTCTGAGCTATAGGTATACTTTTGCACGCGAGGGACTGCTGTTGTGTTTTGTGTACACTGCTCCTTCAACGAGCTCCTTCCAGCTACAGTTCAAAATATTTAAAAGACCTTGTAGGAAATGTACTTCTTCAACCCTTCATACTCCACTAATAAGTCCCCCAGATTACATATGTTTATAAAGTATATTAATTGCTAATATTCTATCGAATTAATGAAGAATGTTTTCTTATTTCTAGTACTTACCTATAGTTTGCTCAATTGAACAACATTTCACATAATTTTACTAGCATCATTAATTTCTGCATAATTAACTGTAAGTAGCAGAGCAAGTAACTTCATTGGAATAACTGTCCTGTGTTCTACTTACGGTATATATTTTTCAATAAATCTCTTCAGCGCATATCTACTGTGCAGTGGTTGTGTGTGTTTGTTACTGTATCACTCACACAAGCATACATACACTCATTCCACTTCTGAGTTTGTTGGCTTTGTTGCTTAGCTACAGCAAGCTTTCTCATAGTGTACTCTGCAAATAACCTTTCCTTTTACAGCACTATTATTGTAACCCAAAAAGGTATGTACTGAACAATGGCTGTTAATAAAGATAACTCTGAAAAACAACAGCGACATAGAAAAGCTAGAAGTCACACGGAAATAATTACACCTGATATAGAAAAGTAATTCTATAGAAACATATCTAGTTTACAGCTAAAAGTTAATTTATATGTTAAGTATGTTTTCAATGTGTCCTTATTTGTGCTTTTAATTGTCTTGGGTCTACCTTGGTATTTTGCAGTGTAAATTAGTTTTTTTTTTTTTTTCAGGAGTTGTCTCAAATAGAAAACAGTCTCTGATTCAAATAACATGGGGGCAATACTAATAAAAATATTTTGATGTTTGTTTTTAATTGATTTTCTATCCAAGTACTCACCAAAACATTTGAATAAAAGACAGCAGACAAAACACACTGCTGTTGAAACCTATCAGTCCTCAGAAGACTTTATTGCTTGTTTTGATCCAAACATTATTACGTTTATATTGGCTACTGGCAATGCAGTGTGCACAAGACGATCCAAGTAAGTATGACCCGAGCTCTTTAGAGATGATGAATCTGGTGTCCTGAAACCTTACAGTATTCTTCCCTACAATATAAACAATAGCTTGGCTTATTGAACTGTACTGTACGCGCATGCTCACCTCTCAAACTCTGATCTCACCAAATAGTTTCAGACTTAAAGAGAAAGAAAGACTTACATTTACATTTACAGTGTGAAACAATATTTGACTACTAATTTAAAAGGGAAGCTTTTTATTGGAGGGGGGGGGGGGGGGGGGGCTCTTTATATACTCAATATCCAACTCATTATCCTTCTGCCCAGCCAATACTTACAAGCCTATGCTCTATGGTCTAATGGTCTGGCACCCTACCTGATATGGCGGACCAAAAATAGCTTGTATTGGTTCGTACTCGCCCCTGCTCTGTGGAGGCCAGGCAGGCCCTAATTGACTCCCAGCAGTCTTTGCGCTCCCTCTTTTGCTGTGTTCCATCATGGCGGACGTGGTGGAGCAACAGGGGCAAGAGAAAAAAATTGAGCAAGAGAAATACCAGAACGGGGAGCTGGAACCCGAAGACAAGGAAGCGGCAGATACGACAGAGGAAGCGGCTAAGAAGAAAAGGAAAAAGAAGAAGAAAAACAAGTCTACTGCTCCCGGTAAGAGTAAAAATATTGATAGTCAGGCCGTGATTAAACAGCACGTTGCTAGCCTGTCAGTTCAGTGTGCCGATGAAACATCCAGATTATGAGAAAAGGCCACATGAAAACACGCCTTGCAAAAAAAAAAAAAAAAAAAAAAAACACAGACGGGTTCTTTTCCATATTAAAAAGCAAAACACGAATCGGCTCGCTTGCGCTATATATTTGTTCTTGTGAACTTTATTTTATTTTTGAAAGTTTTCACTTTTAAAACGAGTTGCGGAATTTAAGCATACATGTAGTACGCCTGACTGTACAGCAAGCAGTACGCTTGTGTGCATTGACTTCGGTTGTATTGCTTGATTGATCGTATGATGCAGTGAAGCTGTTTTTTAATGAACAAAAATATTAATTGAAAAAAGATAACACGTTATACGATTACTTGCATACATGCATATTTTTATATACGGTAACTTATTTAATTGTTTTTGACAAAGCATGTTCATAATTATACATTTAAGAAAGTAACTGTGTGTTGTCCACCCAGAGGTACACATGGTATAAAATGCTGGGACTACCTTTACTGAAAATTAAAACAATTGGCAGTTACACATCTTAAAATCTTTTAGCAGGAAATAATGAAAATGAGAGTAATGCCAATGCTGCTGGTGTTGACAAAGTGAC
Organism: Polyodon spathula; assembly: GCF_017654505.1. Lineage (NCBI taxonomy): Eukaryota > Metazoa > Chordata > Actinopteri > Acipenseriformes > Polyodontidae > Polyodon > Polyodon spathula. The sequence goes on along the minus strand of NC_054540.1, from coordinate 18,000,905 downwards.
AGATCAGCTGGAGAAACAAGCCCTGGAAGACAACGATGAGGAAGGAGAGGAAGGCAAGTGGACACTTCAGCACTTAATGGCAGTTGTATTTAAGATGTGTGTTTCGTGACTTCATTTAGTATTTCAGTTGCAGAAATTGCGAATTGCAGAATTGTACGCTGACTGGCCAAAAAATATATATAATGTACATTTTTTTTTAATCCCTTGGACTGCAGTGCATGCAGATTTGGGTTGTCATGTGATCCACTAGACCTGCATGCTGTGTGTGAGTATTGTTATGAACTATTTGGTAACAATCATGTGAAAGCAGAAAGATCTCTGTGACTAGATAGTGGCTGCCCGTGCAACTAGCTTGTCTCAACGTATTTGGAGAGTTTCCCAAGTGTTTCTGAAATGGCAGTGTTTGCAGAAAACAACCACTGGGAAGCACAGCTTTGTTTCCAAGTGGGGCATCATGACTTAACTGCAGATGTGTGCAATATATTTATTTTTTTAGTAGCAGGTCACTCAAATGTTTTAGCTAGTCAAGTGTACAGCAACAGCCATTTAGTAAGTATGCATATGGGAAAACTACAAAGTGGTATACAATTCAATATGTTAACGTAACATTATTCAGCAGATTTCATTTGACTTTATGAAGCTAAATGAGTTAATTCTATAGGATGATGCAATTGTTTTGGCCAGTGTAGCAGTGTGCCCAGCCCCTGTGTGTATTTGTGTGTTATATGTTGTGTTGCGTGTGGTGTGTTAATGTTGGTATATAAGTATTGGTGCGTGGGATATAATGTGGGTAATGAGCACGAGTGTTTAAAGTGTAATTTTATATTTACGCACAAAGATTGCACATCACTTCATGTGCAGATAAAATGTGCATAATGTGTGTCACGGGAGTACACTGAACACTCCAACCCCGAGAGAGTGAAAACCTGCACCTTGTATACATCTGCACCGAGACTCGATTGCCAATCAATCATTCAACTGGAGTCTCGGTACAACTACATGTGAATTAATTGGTGTACTCCCTTATGTTATTGATTCACAATTCACAGGTATTGTAGTAATATATATATATATATATATATATATATATATATATATAATGAATGAATAGATGAAAGAATGAAACTGAAAAGTTTTTTCAAAAATTATTTTTGTAAAAATTTTTTGGAAAAAACCAAACACGTTCTTTTAATATGCTATTCAAGTTATGTATACTGCATATTATATATATATATATATATATATAATATATATTATATATATAATATATATATATTTATTAATAAATATAAAAAAATATATGTCTACCTCTCCTTCCTCTTTTAAGACGACCAAGAAAAAGAAGAAGAAGAAAAAAAAGGGATGTAAGTAATTTTTTTTGGCCTTATTGGTTCATTGCAAACTTCACTTTTAATATTACTCTGCTTTTTATACACACAAAGTATTTGAAAAATTATGGAGACTGTTTGACTGCTGGATAGAGAGTCAGGAGTGTGCAATTCATGTGACCGACACCCGGGACAACAAGATTTGTGTAATGATTTGTGAATGAAAAATGAAAAAAAAAGCGTAACTGTCAAAGCAAAAGTATATATAGAGTACACAAATACACATATCCTTTTAATTCAGAAACCCTCAGTCACACACAGTAACAAACGTACTTAAATCAATGTAACAATACTATTAAGTTGCCTTTGTGAGAAAGGATAGGGAGATTCATGAAATTAAGTTGATGAGAAGCAATTATCCTCTGCAGTCCGATTTAAAATGGTGTGCTGCTTTTTTGTATGAAAAAGCAGGTTAGTAGAGGATTTATACTGGATCCTGGTGCTCCCGATAAAACGAGGGAGTGGTTGAACAGTATTTGTTAGCCTATTTGTTTTTCTATGGCTCGCTTCAATATCGTGGCCCTCGATATATAGTGGATTTGTATTGGACCCCGACACCTGCTATATATCGAGTGGGTGGTGTACTACAAAAAAAAATATATATATATATATATATATATATATATATATATATATATATATATATATATATATATATATGAGAGAGAGAGAGATTATATATGTAGATATAGATATATAGGGCTTCTGTTTTTCGGGTTTCATTAGTTGTATTTTTTCGGTGCTTATTTTTAGCTATTTTTGAGTTTCATCTAAATTGTTTTTTTTCAGGGCTTTCGTTTTTGATATACTGTATGAAATTAGCGTTTTTGGTTACTTTCCAAAATGCTTGAGCGTTTTTTTTTCTGTCAAAGTATAGTAGTAGTAGTAACTCGACAGTACTTGCACACTTAAGTTGTACCTTCTTTCCTTTGCGGTCTTCCACAACGAAATCCCTACGGTCACAGGCACATTCTTCTGGGGGTTTTGTATGTAGGCATTTTTTTGTACATTTCTCCACAATTCTGTTTTAAATCCTCTATCTTAACTGTAATAAAGCTTTAAATCCCTCTAACTAACAAACCTCCATCCTGATTGTAGTGTTGTTTTAGAGGAGTCTCCAATAGAAATGTAGGAATGTGCTGTCGCTCAGTAGTTGGGGCAGGTTCAAAGTATTCGGAACGAAGCAGTGATAGATGCAAGTCAGGAAGGCGGGACACTGTCCAGCAGCACTGGGAAATGTATTTATTATTATTTTTGCAGTAAAAAAATTTTTTAATGGGAAAAGGGTAAAGTCAATGTGAATTGATGAACCACTTCCACGGATTTTCTGGTGTTTTCCTGTGTTTATTGGCTATCCACCGATTTCATTTTTTTTTAAAAAATTAAATTGACCCCCCTCCCACCCCAGTAGCCAATTTTGGAAGCCTTCGGGATATATATATATATATATATATATATATATATTATATTTATATATAAATATACTTTTTTTTTTTTTTTTTTTTTTAAGTACGCTGTTTACCCAGGGTCCGTGACACTGTGTCAGTACATTTATTAACAATCCAACTGTTTCACTTCGGAGTATCTTTGCTATTTATGAAACGCATTACTAAAACAATGACCATGAATTTATCTTCTTACACAATAACGTCTTGTGATTGACGAATTAACAAATTGTTTATATATTGATCAATATGTCACACACACACACATACATATATATATATATATATATATATATTATATATCTATATATATATATATATAATATATAAAAACCTTAAAATTTGAAAACAAGATTTATGATAGTAAACTTGTTTCACGTCGAGTTATATAATCCGGACGAAGACATATATATATATATATGTACATATATATATATATTTATATATGATACTATCACAAGCCACTATGAAAGTGACCGTAAACCCAACCCCCTTGGCATTTTTCCTATTTTGTTGCCTTACAACCTGGAATTAAAATGGATTTTTATTTGGATTTCATGTAATGGACATACACAAAATAGTCCAAATTGGTGAAGTGAAATGAAAAAAATAACTTGTTTAAAAAAATTCTAAAAAATAAATAACGGAAAAGTGGTGCGTGCATATGTATTCACCCCCTTTGCTATTAAGCCTCTAAATAAGATCTGGTGCAACCAATTACCTTCAGAAGTCACATAATTAGTTAAATAAAGTCCACCTGTGTGCAATCTAAGTGTCACATGATCTCAGTATATATACACCTGTTCTGAAAGGCCCCAGAGTCTGCAACACCACTAAGCAAGGGGCACCACCAAGCAAGCGGCACCATGAAGACCAAGGAGCTCTCCAAACAGGTCAGGGACAAAGTTGTGGAGAAGTACAGATCAGGGTTGGGTTATAAAAAAATATCCAAAACTTTGAACATCCCACGGAGCACCATTAAAGCCATTATTAAAAAATGGAAAGAATATGGCACCACAACAAACCTGGCAAGAGAGGGCCGCCCACCAAAACTCATGGACCAGGCAAGGAGGGCATTAATCAGAGAGGCAACAAAGAGACCAAAGATAACCCTGAAGGAGCTGCAAAGCTCCACAGCGGAGATTGGAGTATCTGTCCATAGGACCACTTTAAGCCGTACACTCCACAGAGCTGGGCTTTACGGAAGAGTGGCCAGAAAAAAGCCATTGCTTAAAGAAAAAAATAAGCAAACACGTTTGGTGTTCGCCAAAAGGCATGTGGGAGACTCCCCAAACATATGGAAGAAAGTACTCTGGTCAGATGAGACTAAAATTGAGCTTTTTGGCCATCAAGGAAAACGCTATGTCTGGCGCAAACCCAACACCTCTCATCACCCCGAGAACACCATCCCCACAGTGAAGCATGGTGGTGGCAGCATCATGCTGTGGGGATGTTTTTCATCGGCAGGGACTGGGAAACTGGTCAGAATTGAAGGAATGATGGATGGCGCTAAATACAGGGAAACCTTGAGGGAAACCTGTTTCAGTCTTCCAGAGATTTGAGACTGGGACGGAGGTTCACTTTCCAGCAGGACAATGACCCTAAGCATACTGCTAAAGCAACACTCGAGTGGATTAAGGGGAAACATTTAAATGTCTTGGAATGGTCTAGTCAAAGCCCAGACCTCAATCCAATTGAGAATCTGTGGTATGACTTAAAGATTGCTGTACACCAGCGGAACCCATCCAACTTGAAGGAGCTGGAGCAGTTTTGCCTTGAAGAATGGGCAAAAATCCCAGTGGCTAGATGTGCCAAGCTTATAGATTCATACCCCAAGAGACTTGCAGCTGTAATTGCTGCAAAAGGTGGCTCTACAGAGTATTGAGTTTGGGGGGGTGAATACTTCTGCACGCTCAAGTTTTCTGTTTTTTTGTCTTATTTCTTGTTTGTTTCACAATAAAAAATATTTTGCATCTTCAAAATGGTAGGCATGTTGTGTAAATCAAATGATACAAACCCCCAAAAAATCAATTTTAATTCCAGGTTGTAAGGCAACAAAATAGGAAAAATGCCAAGGGGTCAATACTTTCGCAAGCCACTGTACTTATGTAAGCTGATAATCATCAGTGAATTGCATTCAAAGATTTAATTTTTAAATGAAAATGTAAATCTTGTTCATTTCAATGAAATGGTCACCCAAAGCAAGGGGATTTCAGTCTGAAGCCCAAGTCAGTTGAAAGTCTGAAATATGTATAACACGGTGTTAGAACACTGGCCTAAGTATAAAAGTGTCTTTGTTAGATGTTCTCTGAGTTAACTACCATGTTACCTAATTAAACTTTTGTCACCAATTATTGTTAACAGGTGAAGGTCCATGATTACTATAAATATAGGTAGCATAGGCACAAGTATCATTCCTGAATGTAAGGGAGCAGAAAATGGCAAAATACGCTCTGTTAAGCAATGAAAAAAAAACAGTCCGTAATTACTTTAAGAAATGAAGGTCAATCTTTAAGACAAATCGCAAGAACTTTGCAAGTGTCTGTAACTGCTGTGGCCAAGATCATCAAACGATTTGAAGAAACTGGCACTCGTGAGGACCGAACAAGGTCAGGTAGGACAAGGGTGACCTCAGAATCAGAGAATCAGTTAATTCGAGTCACAAGTCTGCGAAAGCGACGATTAACTGCCCCTGAAATACAAGCTCAGCTAAATGCTAGTAGAAGTACAGATGTTTCCACATCAACTGTTCAGAGGAGATTGCGTGAAGCTGGCCAAACTGGAAGAATTGCTGCAAAGAAACCATTGTTAATAAGAATAAGAGGATGAGACTTGCCTGGGCCAAAAAACACAGAAACTGGACTTTTGAGGAATAGAAGTCGGTCTTATGGACTGATGAGTTAAAATTTAAAATATTTGGGTCCAACCGCCGAGTATTTGTAATACACAAAGAGGGTGAGCGCATGAGTTCTGCATGTGTGGTTCCCACTGTCAAGCATGGAGGAGACAGTGTCATGGTCTGGGGTTGCTTTGCTGGTGACAGAGCTGGTGATCTTTACCAAGTCCATGGCAAACTCAACCAGCATGGCTATCCTAGCATACTTCAGAGGCATGCCATTCCATCAGGATTACGGCTAGTTGGGCAATCCTTCATTCTTCAGCAAGATAAAGACCCGAAACACACCTCTAAGTTGTGCAAGAACTATCTGGCGAAGAAGGTAAGTGAAGGACTACTCAATCTAATGACCTGGCCTGCCCAGTCTCCAGACCTCAATCCCACAGAACTTGTATGGGACGAACTGGACAGAAGAGTCAAAGCAAAGCTACCCACAAGTGCCCTACATCTGTGGGAATTGCTGCAGAAGAGCTGGAAGACATGTCGGGTGATTTCCTGTTGAAACTTGTTAACCGAATGCCTCATGTTTGTGAGGCTGTTGTTAAGGCAAAGGGTGGCTATTTTGAGGAATCCAAGATTTAGAGACAATGTTCAATTTTCTTGAACATTGCTTTGATACTCCTTATGTTTTGTTTTGTATACTGAAAATGAAAACGCATTACAAGTATTTACAGAAACGTATACGACGTAAAACATTGTCAGTTATGAAAACCTAGTTTCCAGCAAGTGTACTCAAACTTTTGACTGGTACTGTATATATACTGACAACCTCATGCAGCTGCTATAAGTGTCGTAAGTCTTTGTCTGAAGCAAATTGAACACTGTTAATTATTTCCTTCTTACAGCAAAGGTTCAGACTGATCCACCTTCAGTTCCAATCTGTGACCTTTATCCAAGTGGTGTCTTTACAAAGGGTCAAGAATGTGAATATCCATCTACTCAAGACGGGTAAGCTACATGCAACTTGCATTGCAGTGAAGTACAGTAGTTTTAACGCAACACACAGTATGTTTCATTGTATTTCTTCTCCTTTTCAGACGAACTGCTGCCTGGCGCATGACCAGTGAGGAAAAGAAAGCATTGGATAAAGCCAGTGAAGAAGTTTGGAATGATTTCAGACAAGCAGCTGAGGCTCATAGACAAGTAAGGAAGTATGTCTCAAGCTGGATCAAACCTGGAATGACCATGATTGAGATCTGGTAAGATTTTTACTTTTCTCAAGTTGTCTTTCAGTGATTATTGAGGGCACCATAATCTGTGTATTTACAGTATTCTTGTGTTTAGCAAGCAAATGTTCTGTTTTAAGTTAATCGAGTTGTAATCCAACAATTTTTCAGTAACTGCTGTGGTTTTAGTCAATTTAAATGCTGGTTTTGAACAAAGTCTCTGTTTTGCCATTTAGTTTTCATTGGTCTTCTATCTTTAACTAGCTGTAACAAAACTCTTTCAGTGAAAAGCTGGAAGACTGTTCCAGAAAACTGATCAAAGAGAATGGTTTACATGCAGGCCTGGCATTTCCAACTGGCTGTTCTCTGAATAACTGTGCCGCTCACTATACGCCCAATGCTGGAGACCCGACAGTTTTGCAGTATGATGATGTCTGTAAAATAGACTTCGGAACTCACATCAATGGTTAGTCGCAAACTTTTCATTGAAACACAGCATATGTAGCTCAAGCATTTTCAGTGCTAATCTTGATAATCCCATTGTTTATTTGTCAACAGGTCGCATCATTGATTGTGCTTTTACTGTAACGTTCAATCCAAAGTATGATAAGCTTCTTGAAGCTGTGAAAGATGCCACTAATACTGGAATCAAGGTATTTAAGATTACCCTCTGCCACCTTTGTGTATTGTTCCTTTGGATTTTACATTTTATTTGTTTTAAAAAAATATTACATTGTACCCTTGTACTCTGCAGAAATAAATAAAAGGTAACATTGTAAAATTCAATCCCCTAAACAAAATGTTGTGATTTCTCCAGTACATTTATTTTAGTTTTTGATTATTGTTCTAGTGTGCTGGGATAGATGTCCGCCTTTGTGATGTTGGTGAAGCTATACAGGAAGTCATGGAATCCTATGAGGTTGAAATTGATGGCAAAACATATCAAGGTGGGCTTTTTTTGTGTGCTGGTTTAGCTGTAATGGAGGTCATCTCTAACTATTGAGATGGAATATCTTCAGTAATGGTGAGCTTTCCTGTTATTATTCTGGTAACAGTTTTAGCTACTCCACTCATTTTGCTTGTGGCCAAGCCAGCCACAAAGTTGAATTGCAGTAACAGGCTATTCCACCAAGTGTAGACAACTACAGTATATAAATACTGTTAAGACTTTTTATCTGTTTATTGAACTCTCATGCTATTGTGGTTAAAAAAAAAAGTCACGAAATAACGAAGTAATAAACGCTCTTCCATATTTGCCATAGGTTTGTTGAATTTACTGTGTTTTCTTATAGTGAAGCCAATACGTAACTTAAATGGGCACTCCATTGGACAGTACAGGATACATGCTGGCAAAACCGTTCCCATTGTCAAAGGAGGAGAAGCAACACGAATGGAGGTAGGTTGACTTTATTAAATCTGGTATATTAAGTACACCTTAAAACATACTTAATTGCCATTGATGCGAGTCTGAGTCATTTTTATTTATTTTAATTTTATTTTTAAATACATATTTGAATAGTAATCGGCTTTTTCTAAGTAACAAGGAGCAAGCAAAAAAAGGGAAGTGTCCAGTTTGTGACCCATTTATTAAAATACATGAACATTAAAAAAATATTTTAAGATGGTTTAAACATGCATTTATATCAAACTGCTAAATTGTAAAAACTGCATAATACACTGCAGACTAGTAGTTGTCTATATAAAAAACAAGCAATCGGCATGCTATATTGTGGAAGTATTCTCGGTGGAATACAGCCTCCTAGTATTGGAGAAAATGAAAGCCATGTGTAGTGTGCTTTATGCAGTATTGTAATGCTAACTGACTACAGTGTTATACATTTCTAGCTGCATGCTGCAAGGCTTACTGATAGACGACTTCTGTGTTTATCAGAGTGCAGTTTCAGGGTGTCCTCAGTATCGTTAAATCTTTAGCTGCCAGGTGCAAAGGTATACAACCAATGATGTGTGTGGCTTTAAACAATTCTTAGTGGAGTAACAGCTGTTCCTATTTCCACATTTAATAGCTATGCCTTTTAGAAACCAATAGAGTAATTCTAAATATGTAGCTCTAAGTAATGCGTGCTTTGCCCCTCAACATACAAGTTGTTTAGGACTAGTGAAACTGACGAGGGGCTTTGAGTTGCTTATGATGCAGACTCTTGTATACCTTTTAATGTGAAAAGGTGTGAAATAATGTCTGAAAATTCTGGTATTTTTGTTGGCACTTTAAGGTATAGTAAAACTCTGATACAACGTACTGCCTTGGGACCTTAAAAACAGTATGTTATAACCGAGGTATGTAATAACCAGATACATGCAAATACCCACCAAATCAGCACAAAAATCAAAACCTAGTACAGTATTAATTAATGTACATATACAATGTATGTAGTATAAAGGTTTATTACAGAACAATATAAAACAATGTAACTAGTACTATACAGTATGTAACATTCTGTATTTTCATTCAGTAATTCTATGTTGCCTTGGATAGATGGTCATCTAAATAAATTATAAAAAATAACAAAAAACATGTAACTAATGTACTGAATAATACTGTATTGTAATTAGTAAAATAAATTAATCAATAAAAAATACCATACAGTAATAATAAAATAATAAAACTGATAATAAAAATAATATACAAATCAACAAACCTTGCCATACAAACTGGCAGTTCAGGTGCAGTACAGTAATCATTGCCTGTACGCTATTTTAAGAAGTCTTTTAGGCCCTCACCACTTTAGCGTTTTAGAACCGAGTTGTTAGTAACTTAAAGGTCTATTTCGATTTTTAATTAAATTGAAGAACATCTTATCGGCCCCAGATTTTCCCTTTGTGCAAATGCCCATCTAATTTATTTACTATGGCGTGGGCATTTTTTCCCCCATATGTATTATTCCCCTTTTGATTCCCTCCGTTCTGCTCCCATGTTCAATGAAAATAAACAACAACATTTACAAGGGGAAAAAATAAGAATGTGTATACATTACAGTGGTTTCTGGGATACAGTCATCCAGCCAAGTTGGACTAGCGTTCAGGTAAATTGGTTTTGAACTTGGTTGTCGATTTATTTTTTTTTGCTCTTTTGTGGGCAGGGCCTTAGAAGACTGCCTCAGTGACTGCTGCTTTTTAAACCTGAGCTCTTTGACAGCATAATTCTGACTGCTTTCGTCCCTTAAAGATTTCTCTAACAGTGTAGTTTGTCCTTAAGTGAAATTGACGATCATTTAGCGCTGGCCATGATAATACTGCATCAATTACAGTAATAGAGGTCAAGTTCAAACAGCAAGAAGTAGGCCTACGAGTACGCAATATGTGCAGCACAGACCGCTGCATACCATCGTGGTGCGTGCATAATAACAGGAAGTATGCATTATCAGAGTACGTACTAAAAGTAGAATTTAAACAGGATTTAATACGATTTTATTTGGTTCCATGATACTGGTTCTTTATATCAGTGTGTAAGTTATATCCCAGGTACATTGTAAATGGGTTTGACTGTATTAATATCTTTATTTTTTATTTTTTTTTAAAGGAAGGAGAAGTTTATGCCATAGAGACTTTTGGCAGCACAGGAAAGGGGGTCGTTCATGATGACATGGAGTGTTCGCATTACATGAAGAATTTTGATGTTGGACATGTGCCAATCAGGTTAGTCATTTTTCATTACAAGTGGCTTTGTTCTCTGTACTATATAATGCTGTTGAGTGGAGATGCTAAGTTTACACCAAATAGTATAATATACATGTGTAACACTAACCACTGTATAACCACTAAATTATAACATGCTTTTTTAATGGTATAATACACCTGGTGTAGGTTTCAAAATAGAGTAGGTATTTTGGTCTTTTATTATCTATGTTGTTTAGAAGACCATTGAACCTAGTTACAGTTCCTTCCTATGATATTTTGCATATGTATTAAGGCCATATATACATAGAAAAGAAATGTTAATGTTTTATAGTCTTTCATTAAAAAACATGTTTATTTTCATCTTTGTCTTATCTTCCAGGCTACCCAGGGCTAAACACATGCTGAATGTAGTCAATGAACATTTTGGCACGCTGGCTTTTTGCCGCAGATGGTTGGATCGTCTGGGAGAGACAAAATACTTAATGGCTCTGAAGAACCTTTGTGACTTGGGTATAGTGGATCCATACCCTCCACTCTGTGACACTAAAGGCTCCTACACAGCACAGTTTGAGCACACTATTCTGTTACGCCCCACTTGCAAAGAGGTTGTGAGCCGTGGAGATGATTATTAAGCTCTGCAATTTTTCTTTTGTTTCTTAATTTTTTTTTTCCTGGCAAGCTTTATCCTTTCTTGCTTTGGCAGAAACTGATTAATCAATTAATCTGAAGCTCCATGTCTAAGCAGGGGACTTGTGTAATATCTGCCATGTTTTGAAATAGATGGGAAATAACTAAAAACAACATACGTTTGTCACCTTTTGTATATTTGTTTTTCTTTATTTTAAAGCTTTCTTGATATAGAAATGATGAATGTAAACTCATCCTTTTGCTGATTATAACACCTATGTCCAGTGTAGGATTGCCTTTTGAATTTTCTTGAGTTGTGTGTTTTTTTTTTTTTTTTTTTTTTTGTAAAAATAAAGATGAAACTCAAATCTGATTACTGTTTCAGTGTTAATTCTTTGATTTGTCTATATCTTTCTCCCGCCTCGCTTACTTTTAGAACAGAGCATTTTAATTTGTTGTCTTTCTGATTTTAATTGGGCAAGTTACACTTTTTTAAATGATTTAATCTTGATTATATTTACCAGTAATTCCACAATCCTTGTCACAACTTCCATCCATGATGCAGTACACACTGGGAAAGCATCCATAAACCAGAACTGAGTGTTAAGGATATTTATGTAGGTAGTAAGGAACGCGTTCAGGAATGTACTTGTGTTCACACACACACACTACTACTTGATTATTATTATTATTTTTTTTTTTTTTTCACTCCCACTACAATTAATTTGGTACCAAAACTACTTTTGGGAGCAGCAGCCAGGATTACATGAAGTCCTGTTACTAATTTCTTCATGTGCAAAGATGAACAGATGTGATTCTGGCCCAGGTATGAACTTAGTGTGAAAACAGTATAGGGTTTCTATAGATAGCCTCACTACTGCATAACTGATATTTGAAAACTAAAGATGGTAACTTTTGGTATTTGGTATTTTCAATCTGGGCTAGAATAATGAATAACTGGAAAATAAGGCATGTCCACAAACCCAATGCATAGATCATTTAAGTTGACAACAATATGTCCATGGCTACTGCTATAAAAATGAAATTAATGACCAGTTGATGGACCTTTATCAATAGTAACCTCTTTAAAATGATATTTGTCAATGAGCTTTTGGCATGATTCTTTAGTAATTTCTGACCATTCAACACAAAATTGTTCCAGTTCATTCAGATTCCAAGGACTTCCCTTGTGCACAGCCGCCGTCAACTCGTTCCAAAGATTCTCAACTGGATTTAATTCGGGACTTTGACTAGGCCATTCCAGAACCTTGATTTTATTCTTTTTTAACCATCCTGAAGTTTTGTAGCGGAGGGTTTCAGATGATTGGCCAATATCGTTTGGTATCCATTTTACCATGTACTGGAACTAAATTTTATGTGCCATTAGAGATAAAACAGCCCTGTAGAAGTATATTAATACCTCCATGCTTGGCAGTAGGTATGGTGTTTTCTTTGTGAGCCTCACCAGACTTTCTCCAAACTAACAATGCCACTTGTAGCCAATTCACTTTGAATATCTTTGGCAGTCAATCTCACAATTTCTTTACTTGTTCTTGGTGAAAGAACCTTCCAGATCAAAGGAGCATTGTGACAGTACCATGAGTCTTGTGCTTCTTGATAATAGACACAATAGTTAAAATTGGAATAGTGAAATGCTTGGAAAACTTTTTGTATCCTCCAGCTTTATGACAATAAATGTTCTGCCTAAGGTCTTGAGGTTCTGCATTATCATACTGAAATTTCTAGCACCTTGTAGACAATACTATCATAGCATGAAAGGGTATGAAGACTTGAATTGGCATTTCTGGAGTTTTGCAAAAAAAAATTGCCAAAAGAATTGTATTTCTTTCTTGTAACTTTTTCCCCCTCATCCACAAAAGCAAAACTTTAGGGGTTCATAGCACCTATCATATTTTTTTATTCATGTTTGCTTACTTAATAAATATACTAAGCAAGTGTATGCATGAAGTAAATAAACTGCATATTACATGCAGGTCACACTTAAAAGTATTTTAAAAATAACAATTGCCTAGGTACAAGAAGGCTATACAGTAATCATGGAACACAAATGTCTGGTATTAAATTAAGCAGAATAAAATGAGCCAGAATGCAAAGAACTTGTTTTTATTATTTTTATTTTTTGTAAAAACGTTCTCAGTTTGAGGTAAAGTTATCTAAAATTGAGGTAACAATTTGCATAGTATTACTTCCAAAGATTTACATCAGAAAAAAAACAAACAAAACAATATACTACAGGACACTGAATTTTTACAAACATCTTAAAAACAAAACAAAAAATATTGCCAATAATTGCCAATTTTAAATATGACTAGAAACATATAAACCATAATGTGATGTTTTGGTATTCCGAACTAGAAACCTATAAATTGCAAAACATGGACATATTGTCAATAGTATTCTGACATAGTGTTTTGAATTAAAATGATCTAATTTTAGTTAAGGCTACCCCAAGGCTGAATGCAAGGTTGCAATACAGATTTCAGATCAATATAGATAAAAATCACAATATATAAAAATCGCTTAAAATTTCTAGGTGAAGACAATTTGATTCTGAGCTTTATTTCCGAAAACTGCTGTTTTGCAATGAACAAGCTTCTTTGATGAGAGTAAAAACAAAAAATAAATCCTGGAGGGTCAAACACCAATCTGAATACCTGGCAAGCCCTGTGGATTTGTGCACTGCAATCTCCTAGACAGATCAGTACACCACGTTCCCTGAAGAGCATATCAAAGACAGCAAAACAAACAAGAATTTACATCTACAAATCTACACGTACATCAAGCCACTTGCATTATTAAACTAACTACCTCTTAGAACTGTTTTTATGTTGCATTACCAAGAGCTTTGGTTACCAAAATAAATAAAAAATAATAAAGGAAATACCTTGTGTTTCAAAAATGATTACACCTATGAAGATTGAGATGCTAAAGCACTTATGTAGATATTTTGCATCCCCCCTTCCAAGACACTCCTCATTTATATTGGGATATCAAGTTTTCCTAACACAACCCTCAATTATTATTTTTGTATTGCACAGCAAGAAATGCATGCAATTCCTTTGTTTGGAGCATTGTGTATTCCTGCAGTACATTGAAACAAAAACAGTTTTGGCTTCATGGGAAAAGCTGCTTAAGTATACCACAGGTTTTAGAACAACCCTTTACTACCCAGGGTATGTTCACATCCCCATCTAATGCCTATTTTCTTAATGTCAAATATATTGGACATTAAGCAGCAAAGGGATCAAATTACTTAAAATATTTCAGACCTGTTCTGAGAAAACAGCCAAAGTATAGGGACAGAGTAATTATAGGTGTTATCCAGCCTGTAATAACTTTCACTTGTATGTGTTCAATGTATTAATTACACAGAAAACATTACACTCTCTAAAACACTCTACACAGGTAACTATGTAGGAGTTTGGCATGAGCCTGACTGCTGGCACATTATCAGTTTTACAACACATTTTATAAAAGCCATTTGAAACCCAGGACTAGTTGCAGGACTTCTTTAGATTTTGATTGTGTACTGAATAAGTCGTGTGTCCGCCCCCCATCCCAGGTAGGGAAATTTCTGTAATAAAAAAAAAAAATCTTCCCTGATTGTTAACTAATATTAACAAATATTCCGGGAACATTCAACAGGAAGTCCACAAGTAACAGATTGTTCAGTTGAAAGGCAAGTATCTAGATATGTATTTATTCTCAGAACAGTATTATAAAATGAATACTTTCTGAAAGATCATAGCAAAACAGACTACAGAATTTCCTCATGGCAGTTCAACTCGTTTAAAATGCCTGAACAGTTGCCACATACATGCAGTTGTTATTTTTACCAATTTAAATCAATTACCGCCATATATACACTATTCTTAACAAAATGCAGTTTACAAACATTGTATTACAAAACGTTATAAACAAAATGTACATTAATTCACAAAAGGAGGAACCTTAAACTAGTGTTGTATTCGATATTTAGTATCACTACTTCATATTCACAAAGAAAAGTCTAAACAGTGTACAAAGACTAAATGAGCCTGATTTTCCCTGTGGGCTAACTGCCCATCCAATCCATTTCCTATGGAGTGGGCAGTTTGCTCACAGTTTGCACACAGAGGAAAATACAGCCCAGTGTCTTTGGATGTGCTGATGTTTTCAAGTGAAGGGTTACCCTTTTCAATGCCATGCTGGTGTTCAGCTGCTGGAAGATTGCTCTGGTGAGGCATTGTTTAAAGAGATGGTCCTTTCTCCTGAGAAACACGCTGGGTATAAAAGAGTATGTAGGCCTGTGCCTTACACACTTCCTCCACAGTGCAGATGTTTAACTTGGAATCATTACAATGCACCCAAAACCCTGTGGGAAAAGCACAATTTTATTATTTTATTTACTTATTTATTTGGAAGGCTTTTGAATCTCAGGTCGAATCAATTTATTGCAAGGTCATTAATCCTATAATTCAGGATAAATTAAAAATAAATAAAAAGTACTTAATTCTCTCATTACATTGGTACAGGATATCAATGTCTATAAAGTACTCCTTTTTTTTTACCTCTAGCATGTAGCTCAGCTTGTTTAATAGATTAAAAAGCAGGCAAACAGTCTGTTTGTTTTAATTCCAGGTATATAAATTCCCTATTTACACAGGATTCATAAGGACATTCAAGTGTTCAAGGAACAGCCCGGAGACAGTTTGAGATACATTCTGTGATGCATGTAAAAGTCTATAACTGTTAACAGATAGAGTGGTATTTTAATGCAAAAAAAAGCAGTTTCATTGAAGACACATTTACTTTATGGTAATGGTTAGTGCTGTAATGGTTTTCTACTGAAAGCAAATTACAATTTGGCAGTGCAATGAAGCTATGAAAACAAAATAGCACCTGTTTTTTTCCAGCTGAAATGTATTTCTGCCTGCTTCATCTATATGCTTTTAAAAGAAGAAAAAACAACAAACAAATGATTGCACTTCAAACAGTAATAATTCTTGCCTACCTCCTTCTGTATTATAGCAATATGAAGTGTAGTGTCCTGAGCCAAATCCCTTTCCATGATGCATCACCACAGCAGACAAGTCATATATGAAACAGTCTGGTCTGAGGGTCCCTGTGGAATCCCTACAGCAGTAGGGCTCCATGTTCAGTATCTGATCAAAGCTGACATGGACTCCAATTTTCTCACGATGATTGCGACCGGACCACCTGAATGACATAAATTGTGAATAGGGTGAACTTTAAAGCACTCAATGAGACCACTACAAGTATCCATCACCACAACTAACACTGTACAAAGCTACAATCAAAACAATGAATGAAGCAATTTTCTTATGATTTTCTCAAAGATGATTAAGCATTACTACAACTTCTTGATAGACTACTGTAGAGGCCTGGCATAGTCACTCAGCAGATATCCTTGCATGACACCTACAATCTTCATACTGGCACAGAACAAACCATGGGAAACACAGGGAAGCAGTAAAAATAAAAATGCATGAATGGGCTTCAATATTTTGTTTTTATTTTTGTCATATTTAAATCTGAGAAACATTTAAAACCTGTATTTAATCAT
The DNA here is from genome assembly GCF_017654505.1 of Polyodon spathula. Lineage (NCBI taxonomy): Eukaryota > Metazoa > Chordata > Actinopteri > Acipenseriformes > Polyodontidae > Polyodon > Polyodon spathula. The sequence continues at coordinate 17,984,160 of NC_054540.1, read as the reverse complement.
CATTGCAAACATTTAAAAAAAAACCAGAGACCTTAGCAGGTGTTACCTAAAACGTTTAAGGTGCAGTCTCAAGACCTGAGGCAGTTTGTGGACCACAAGCTGTTTCTGAGCTTCCGTCAGGATGACTGGTTTAGAAGAAAATCTCCTGCGCTTACCTTAAAAACACAAGGGGAGAAAAAGGAAAGTTACCATGTCTTACCACATGATAACCGTAATCATGTCTTACTGTTAATGATTAGCTCGGTATCCTGTTCTTGACAATACATTGATGTGAATACAGGCAACATTAAAAGGTGTAGTGTTTTCTTCAGGTATACAATATTCCTAATGCCGGTCTACTAAACTCTATGTTTATTTAAAATAAATAAAAATAAATAAACTGGATCTGCATGATATGAGGGAAAAACAGACCCACATACCATTAGTCAAAGTCCACATTATTTATCAGACAGTGCTGTGCGAGTAAAGACTTAGAACAATATGTAATCTGAAAGAAATAATGGCAGTAACACAATCTGAACTGAAAGACGCATAAGGTTCTGTTGCTATTATACTAAAGAACAAGCTTAATTGAAATACCTTCTAAATACCAAATTAAACTATGTGGAAACTAAAGCTTCACAAAGCTTTAACTCAGGGGTTATTTAAAGTCTGTTTTGATTAGATAAATACAATTTAAATAGTGTGCCTTCCGCCCTTTGTAACAGACACACACACACAACTGGGAATTTATTAGATGGTGTGAGTTGGTGGGGGGGGGGTATTTATACATTCCCCGTACAACTATGAAAACAGTTATTTGTGCATATTATTTATGTATTCATCATCAGAATACATATTAGCTACTGGACTGGAGTATTAGTTCTAGGTTTATTACTCTAGATTTACAAACCAGTAACTTTGAATCTGCACCCAGTGGGTATATGTGATATTGCATACATACTGCCTTTACTCACTGTTGCACTGATCACATGCATATATCTTCCCTTCCAAGGCTTCTGTCTCTGTGAACTTTGCTAGCATTTCAGTCAGCAGGCAGGGATACTGCGAGGCAGTTTCTTTTCCGTAGCAGTGGTACCTTTCAGGGAATTCCAGTGACAAGTCCCAGAATGGCTCTATGGTATTGGACTTATTGTCACAGGCAAGGCAGGTAACCTGTCAAAGGAGAACAGAATAAATTTAGTGCATTTCTTAAATGGTTGGCATTCACTTTACCTCAGAATACCCTACAGAAGAGTTACCAGTATTCTTCTAGTCTCTCCTGTTTCATCCAGGATTGACAGAGGAGTGGTTTCCTTTGATCTTTGTTACACATACATGTGGTCTATTTTAATATACAAACAGCGACAAATATAAATACCAGCCCATTTTTAAATCTATTCTATATTGTAGTAGTTCTGCTATTAGTTGACCCATACAACTACACTTCCTTAAAAGCCACCCAATGTGTACCACAACTGGTCAGAAACACTTGTTTTCTTTTTGTGAAACTATGTGGTGTTGCATGCCATTTTCATCCCTACTGCATTGATCTGCTGCATAATGGGATAATCTAATAACATAACTAGTGAAAAGACACAGCACCTATTTGTACAAAACAATTTGGAGTGGCATATTTCCATGAAAAAAACACCACCACACATTTCCATTTACTCTGGAGAAATAGTACCCTGTAATGTAGCTTCAACATCAATTTTTGTGGGTCAACAAGCAGTGACAACTATTTAACTGTTTTTGTAAATAATTGCTTTGCAATGTCAAAGCAGCAAATGCTTCTGTAAACTGTCAATAAATCAAACTGACATGCAAACAGCTCTATAAAAGTATGTTCTTTTATGCAGAGTAACAGGAAATCCAGCTAGGCTTCGTTACTTATCACATTCAAAGTCCCTTGTCCCTTCTATTATACATCTGCTGTTTTGTTAAACCCAGTTTCGTTCTGTGGGGTTTGTTCTGTTGGTACCACTAGCGCTGCAAACGCCAAGAAGCCCTTGAATGTACTGTAGATTGTTGCAATAAAGGTATTAGGCAATTCCCCAATAATAAAAAGATAATTGTAACTGAAACCCAATTTCCCCTTAGGTAATCTTATGCACAGTATTAAAGTGTTAAATACAGTAGCTTACCATTCTGACATAAAAGCGTAAAGGCCAAGAATAATAATGTTAATAATTTACTGTATTTTTTTTTCTGGCCTACAGGATCACATGTCACAGACACATGTCTACTGATTACATGTCACAGACACCTGTTGATACCATATTCAGCAGGTAGGTTTTAAATTTTTTTGTAAGCAATAAAACAAAAATAATGTCATCCTTTCCTGAGTTGGGTCATCACATTTGTTGTGCCTAAAAAACAAAGTAGAGGAGAGGCCTTACTTGGACTGGTGCAGAGCAATGTAGCTACAGTAAGGGGTTGTATATCACGACAACTGTTGACTGCTGTCTTGCCAACGTATTAATTTACATCCTTAAATTTAGCACATTTAGAAGATCTGCAGCACAAAAAATAATCACTCTGCAAAAATAATTATTAGGAAGATAATTTGGGAAAATACTGTGGCAAACCCTTAGTTTATATTTTCCAAATGGGCACAGAGCCCTCACATAAAAATAAAAAAAAACTTATAAACTGCAGATGTTTCCAGTACATCATAATAACTTGAAAATAAAAAGCAACAGAGAAGCAACCACAGAAAACAGATGTTTATTCAATCCTTTCTAAACATAACAGCTTCTAAACTTTAATGAAAAAAAAATGTGTACAACACAAAAAAGGAAACCCTTTTCACATAGAAAGAGTATATTCAACTGATTAAAGAAATGTGCTCTGTCAAAATGTTTTAATCTCTTGAAAAGTAATGCCATATAAACTAACAGCTGGAAATACTGGTTAGAAGTTTCTTCCTGTTTTTTTTTTGGAAAACATTTAATTGTATTTAACTCATGATCTCACAGACATTAGAAAAAAAGAAACGTAAATGTAATACTTTAGTAACCTTAAAAACAAAAATAAATTTAGGCTACTGCTATGCTATGCTCTCCCTAGGTACTGAATCCCTCCATGTTAATCTGTGGTTTTGCAGAGTCAGGCTGGGTTTCATTCAATTAAACTGCAGCATCCTGTAAGCTGAATGAATGCATCCCATGGGGGCTAAACCCAAGATAAAGCCCATAAAGAGGTGAGGGTGGGGATATACAAATCAGCTCCAAAGCTTCTACTTCTCTAGAAAACAGTGGGTTACAAATGTATCTGTTTCAATGCAGGTTTTGGACCACCTACTCTCCAATAATTTCTCCTTTATTTCAATTATTTTTTCAAAGAGTGAGTGGGGTGAGAGTAAAGAAGCGTTACAATGCATTTGCACAAGGCAGAAACCGTTTTGATACATATAATTTATAAGTCAAAGAAGAAATGTGTTTTTACCTGGATAGCCCAAATGTGGGTCTTGCTATTACACATATTTTACTGTCACAAAATTCCATAGCTGCAATGGAATTCTAACCTAGGAGATCTACTACCAGCTGTTTTTTCAAAAACAATATCACTACTTTCTGGCCATTATCTGTATCCATCTCCAGTATTCAACTCATAAAACTAAAAATATACATTTGTTGCCAAATGTAACACAGTAATGACAATCATAATTGAATACTGAAAAGGGAAATGCGATCAAGTATAAAATGAAAAGAATAATTCATTTGTGAGCAATAAGAAAAGGGTTTATCAATATGTATATAGATCCCAAAGATTAATTTGATGTTGGCAAAAAAGTTACCATACTGAGCTGCCAGTAATTTTTATTTAAAAAAATGTACCTCTATTTATGCACCAGGTATCGTTAAGAAATATTTAAATCTAAAGAACCTACCTGACTGAGAAGCTGCCCGTGAAATATAGTGTTGACTACATTCAGGACCTGTTTGATAAGCTTCCTCTGGGAGGCAGGCATGTGGGCAGGCTGTATAGTGCCTGTGGTCTCCAGTTCCCGCTGCACTTTATCCAAGAGCTCACAGAGGAACTCCTGAGCATCCTGTTGGGCATAGCCCCTAAAGGCTGGGATAAGCCTCCATACCGAGTGCAGCATGGCGAAGGGGGACACCAGAGCCCACTTCCCCGACCACATCACCTGGAAAAGGGTGTGCAGCTCGTGGCACAAGGAAATGTGTTTGGAGCTGGGCTCCTTGGGCTGGATAAGCTCCATGCTCCTCGTACGTGAGGCTCCCCCGCTCAGGCCCGCTGATAAGTTCCTCCTCTTTAAGATGGGGGATGAGGGTTTGTGAGCACTGCCATTGGCGGCGCTGGCAAGCAGCTCCAGGGCTTGGTTGAGGTCAAGCTGCAGGAAGCACTCGCGGAAGATGTGCAGGTGGCTCAGCACTTGCAGGATAGAGTTCATATAGCAGGTGTTGCCCAAATTGCGCAGGCCTGTCACACCAGGGGTTACTGTGGGCCTCCGTTTGATGGGAGAGTCTCCAGACTTTAACTTGCCTGTTTTGAGCGAGGTGGATGTGGTTGTTTTTTTCCCCCCTGTGCATATCTTCCTTTGCTTATGAATTGTTGTTGTTACTTTTCTTCTTGCTGCTTGTTGCTGTGGCGGCACTGGTATTCTGCTAAACGTCTTGGGCAAAACTGCCTGCACATTCGTTGTGGGGTTGCTTGTTTGGCTCTGCTCCTGCAGGCGGTAGCTCTTCCTCGGAGGGGTGCTTTCCAGCTCCTCCTTCAGCCGACGCTTCAGCTCCTGCCTCCTCTCCCGGGTCTTTGTCCTCCTTATCTCTGCCTCTTCCCTGAGCCTCTCCTCCTCTGTCCGCCGCTTGCCTCCTTCCGTCAGCTCGAACCAAGAGCGGAAGACACGGCCCATTAGGGAGCGTCTCCGGTGCCAGAGCGCTGTGAACATGCGGTCCTCATCCCACAGCAGCTCCTGCACACTGCCTGCAGAGATGTCTTCACTGGCCATGGAGCGCAGTGTTCGGCCGCTACGAGTGGTGCACTCATAGTTCTGGCTCTTGATGGCACTTAGCGTGCTGCGCAGCAACTTGAGGTCCCCTGTGGCATTGTCGTTCAGTACATAGTCGTCACACAAGTAGCAGAAAACGTACAGTTCATTCACCTCTAAAGCCACGGGGTGTTTCTTTTCCTGAAAGTGCTTGATTGCATGTTCCTCAATGTAGCGTCCACAGGCCACGTGTGAGCAGCTAAGGCAGGCCCACACCGACTCTGTGGTGTTACAGTCTACACAGTGCCACTTCTGCGGGTTCAGAATCGAGTGGTCCTGGGCAAGTCTTAGCCGTCCAACATGTTTACATTTATCCATATCTGTTTCAGATCTCTGCTCTCAATAAGGCGAGTTGCAGCTCACCCCGATGCATCGTAACCTAAATTAGAGAAAAAACACCTATTATTTTCCTTACTTTTTTCCCTTTTTATTTATTCTGTATGCATGCCTCTTTCTCCAATCTGTTTTATGAATTCCTTTAAGCTTACATTTTTACAAAAACTATTGTTTCACATAGGGGCACCACTAAGATTTATAGCAGGAATTCACTACTTCACAGTAATATGTCCAATTTATGTGGCTGTATTTCCAGAAGAGTTTCTATATTGTAACAAGCTTACAGCTGTATTTCTAGTTAATGTGTACTGTAGTTACACACATGCACAGATTTTTGTTCTTAAATTCATAAACCTTAACATTTTCAGAGTGAGAAACTGTGACTTAATCTAATAATATTTTGCTCTTAGCAATTTAACCTTCAAAGGAACACCTGGGGTGTTTACACACCCCTTGCATTATTTTTTGTAATTAATACCGTCAACAAGGTGTTGAAGCAAGCCACAGATTTTGCCATTTTTTATAACAAGTGCTGCTACTATTCCAAGTTACTGATTTTGTGGCTTTATTACACGGCCAATGTGCCACCTAGCAGAAATAAATACCGGATTCTGCCGAATCAACATTAAAGTCAAATTTTCACCATTAACTTTAGTTTTTTTAATAACTATGCGCAAATAATGCCTGAGGGGAAAAACTGCCTAGAAGTAGTTGCTCTGTGCATTTAATGGTTCAGGGTTAAGGTTATCTTCGGTTCAGATAACGAAGACGTGGAGTTTGGTGGTTTCAGATTAGATGATACAAACTCTGCAGTCTGACTGAATATGCTTTCCTATTACTCTACAATCTACATTTTGAATATTTGTATTCATTTATTTTTATTTTAGACACTGCAAGAGGTTGTAACTCAGGCACCATTATTGAACATTTTGTTATAGTGCTACTTTGGATGTTAATTTATTATTTTGTGTTGTGTTTTCCCCCACACTTGCCACTGCAATTTCTTACATGCAGAAATTATGTAAAGCCTTTTATTTTAGTGGACTGGAAATTTCACGTGTTTATATATTTTTTTACATGAGGCAACTTATTTGAAAGTTTTTCACCCATAATTGTGTTTTTTCATCATCATCATCAGTTTTAAAGCTTAATGTTTGTTTTGTGAAAAGATTTTAAAGATTTTAAATGACAAAACAAAGTGGATATACTGCAACAGCTTTGAATTGTATTTCACCAGTCATTCACCAGATTTTCTTTCAAGATGTGTATGTACAGAGGGAAATCTAACAATAGTCATGTGACAGTTGACTGCCATATGGGAGCTATAAAAGAGTGAGCACGTGTTTTACCGTTTCTTGTTTTTGTTTTGTTTTTTTTAAGTGAATAAGTATGGTGCCAAGTATCAAACAGCGAAATCATACAAAATGTGCCGAGAATTATTTAAAGAAAAATATCCTGTTGAGGAATATGGGGAGCCACCATCAAAGTCAGCTATTCATAAGTTCGTGCAGAAATGAAGGGACACCGGTTCTGTCCAAAACCTAAAAAAGGTGAGCACTTCAACCTTGCTAACTGAGAACTGCATAGTCCATGTGTCACTGAGGCAGGTCTCTGCACAATGTGACGGGCCTCATATCATGTTAGTGCCACAAAACAGCTTAAGTTAAAAGCTTACAAAGTCAGGGTCGTTCAGAAGCTTCTAAGTTTCTACCTTCATTTTTCTAATTTCTTATTGGTTAAACTTTTAAATAAAACACCTTGTATGTTAATTGCATGTCTTGATTCTTTAGCATGACTGTGTGCTGTGCTCTACCTTTGAATTTTAAGCATGCTTAATTGAAAATGCAATCTATCTACCTAATATAAAAAATACTCCCTCTGCAATAATGCCTGTAATCCCTCCCATCACCACACTTTTGCCTTAACGCCACATGGTCATTGACTCTGCAGAATCCGTTAAATAAATAAATACACATTTTCAGCTGGTTTGAAGAGACCATCTTGTTTTGCACAATTAAGCTAATCACTGAAGCTTCCAGCTTTGTTAACAACTGTGGGGGGAGCTTGGGTTTTTCTCTTAAGGTCTGTACGAAAAAGAATGAACGAATGGCTTTTGTTTGTTGATGCTGCTGCCACGCACAAATTCTATGACAAAAAAAACAGCGATGAATGGCTTTCAGAGCACTTACAACAGAAGCATGAAGCCTAAAGTCTCAATTTAACTTTGGATCTAACACAAGGAACTGTTTAAAACTTTTTTCCTCCTTCAGCATTTGTAGCCTACTCTTCATCTCGTCACAGTGTATGTGCAGACATTTTGCCAGTGCAGTAGAAAGCATGATTTATGATTGCATTTCCAAAGTGAAAAAAAAAAAAAAAAAAACTTTACCTATTCTTAGATCTTTGTGGGCTTCTTTCCCTACTACAAAAGCACAGAACACTGCACATTTTAAAAGTTCTGAAAGAGATCCTACCAAATGTCCTTCATTGTTATGTTGTTACAAACGTTTGAATTGCATAAGCTGTCCCTCCCTATTCAAAGCAAGGGCACTGCACATGCCTAACATGAACTAAAAAGGTAACATAATAAATTATTGCAACAAACAGATTTTCACTAAATCACTGATTTTTTTAAACTGTTCATTATGAGCCACAACTAGCACTAATATATATTAGTGCTAGTTGTGGATCACAAAGGTTTGTTGCTGTACAAACTAGCCTATTTATTATCATTTTTAAAGTAATTAATACAAACATTCTAATTAGGAACTACTTCCACCCACATGATGTAGAGTTAAATACGGCATAAAATAAAAATAGCGCTTAATTAAACATGGATTAGCACAGAGGTGACAGGCTCACCGTAACACAGTGCATTAATCAGACCAGTCACTACACCGCGTACTGAGAACACATTGTCTGTGTTGTGGCAAGATGCCCTAACTCAGAACTCCCAAAACACTTAACTGCAGAGTACAGAGAAAACGAAACGCTTGCATCGGAAACCATATTACAAAATTAAAAAACATAATTTGTATATAATACCAGTAATACTTAAAGCTGCACGCCGTTTTAACTTGACACAACGGAATAGTAAACAACTGGTATATTACTCAAGATAAAACTGGACTTCTACACTGCCGCAACGGACACATGAAGTGACCCCGTCAGCTATAAATTCCCACGGGCTTCTTTACTGTGTTTATTATATTACTATAGCGATCAGGTCAGGAGGATTCCAGGATATGAAAACCCACACGGGTGACTAAGTTTTGCTCCTTTACAAGATCAGTACATGTATTAGTTATAAGTTATATATTTACTCTACAGACACTGCAGAATATGGACAATACGAAAAGTTCTAACGGCAACAATAACACAACGACCCTCCAGAGTCTCTGCCCGCCTGGAGATGCTGTGGTGGAGATTATAAACAGCACTGACTCCACAGCGTGTCTCCTCACAAGGGTTAAAGCTAAATGCATGTTCGGTCACACTATAGAGAACCCTTCATTGGTTACACGGGTTTAAGTCGTTCGGTGTGGCACTCTCTTTATTTGTTTTATGTGTTCTGTATTTTAATGAATATACAACGCTAACGTACCTACGACACTGCACTCACTTCGACGCCATCTTGTCTGCTCACAGTGTCTGTCGCGTGGAGCACTCAGCGTCCTCCCATGACGTCACTGGTCTCCTCCCACATAGTGGATGGGGTTGTATTGTAGCGGGTGATTTGCCTTTTTTTTGGTCTCCAAACGGTATTGTGCTTATTAATTTGGCAGTATAGCCGTTCAATGCTTTTGCTGTGTATTCCAGTAACTGAAAGATAAGACTATTGCTATCTGAATTGATTTGTCTACCAGCTTCTTTTTTTTATGGGAGCCTGTCCTTTTTTGTAACATACATTCGTTACCTTTTTTGATATTTGCAATCATGTGGCTCTTTTTGCAGTTACTTCAATACTGTCTTTAATGTAGTCTGTTAAGTATTTTTTTTTTTTTACCTGAACCCAGGAGCAGCTCTCCAGCTTAGTTGTCAGACATGTGTATTGCTAGTTCATCTAGAACAGCTATGTGCATCGAGAGCAACGCCGACAGCAGACGTTTACAAGACTGCTGCTGCTTGCAATGTTACAGACACCTTTCTGATCTATGAAAGATAATTTGGCACCTAGCACTCTAGAGCTGCTCACGGGGCTCAGATAGGTCAAAATAACATTAAATAGACTGACTAGAAAATCCAATAAAACACAGCATTTAAGTAATTGAAAGAATTGGGTATTTTAAAATATGAATTGCCATTGTGCTGGTATTGCCCTTCATTTGGTCAGGGGAAACACACTTTTTTAATGTATGATGTATTGACATTTTATACTGCTCTAGTTTGACATAAACAGCTTAAGTCTACAATAAAGTGACTCAATTGTGTTGATAGGAAACATGCAAGATGTATTTGTATTTTTATTTGAGTTATTAGCCAAGGTGTGGTAGGATTTTGTCGCTGTAACCAGTAGAGGGCGTTTAATTCCTTTGAAGCACTTCAGCTGGTTTTATTATACATTGCTGAGTGTATTCCCAGTTGACGTTTCAAAACTGAATGTCTGAGGGATTTCTAAAACGCCAATGAACAAACACTGCCGTGATCAATAGTACTGTTAAAAATACTATTCATACCACTTTTGAACTGTTGTTTTTGTTGTTGGCCTATGCATTTCTTTCATATATGTTTTATATTTAGATTTAGTGTAGAACCAGCACAATTAGTGAAGTACATTCACAGAAAACCTAAAAAGAACACCTTAACCCTAATACTACTTTACTTGGAATCTCGGAAATCCAAATGAGAAAGTGTGTCCCACAGTCGGAAGGACGTGGAGCCTTAAGCTTCCGGTGTCCTTGCAGGGTAATGAGCTTGCGGTGCTGCCAAGCCAAATGTTACCTGAGCCATGCGCATCCCTTTATCTACTGTATTACACCATAGAAACACAATAATTACACATATGGTTGTGCCGTTACAAATCAACACATTACACAATGAAAAACGTTGGCAGTTGCTGGCGTCTTTTGTAATGACACTGTGTGTTGAACACGCTGTATTTACACATATGCAAGTGCACTGCACTGTAATTACATAGCAGTTGGAGACTATGTAAAGTAGCTACCCAGATACCTTACAAAGAAACATGTCATGTCAAGGCAGAAGCACCTACAAATTCTCCCAGATAACCATCATAACTTCTCTGGTTATACATACAAAATGAAATGTGACATACCTACAGCAGACAATTAAACACAGACAGATATGCAGCTTCCATATACCCCCAAATACAGACTGGCAGCCTCTATACACCATCATCACTTTATAATACACACAATAACGTGTTCTAAAGAAGTTCCTTAACAGGTTTCATCACAATTGGAAACACCTGTCTGTCTCTCTGTATATCTAACTTACATGTTTACATGTGTAAACAGCTGGTGTGGTTATGTTGATCTACTTGTTCATGTTATATTTGTGTTTGCATGGCAGAGGATGCCAGTGACAAGCTTGTTCATGTTAGTATGGTTTGATGTTTACTTTTAATATGCAGTATAAATTTTTACCGTAAGGGGGCAGTATGTGATAGTAAGACAGTTCTATCGTATTCAATGTGATGGTAACATTTGTGCTTTGGTATTGTACTCCCACAGGTTTGCTGTGGCAATTGCAATACTATCAGTTCTAAAGACCAGCATACACTTGGCTATCCTTGCAATAACAAGATAGCCTAATAAAACAAATAGCACAGTGCTAGGGTATAACCAAATTCATGGTATGGCATGTACCTGGTTCAACCCAAATGAAGCAAAAAAATAAAACAACACAAACAAAAACCAAGCCTGTACTTGCATATTGTGGCAGGGCATACCTCCAAACAGACCTTTAAACAGGAAGCTTCTAGAGTCCTCGGAAAGAACATTGATATCAATCTGATTTTCAAGAGCGCTCTTATTACTCCCAGATCACTAATTGTCCAGCAACGCTTCTCTTTTAATCACAATTATATTAAGACTGGGGCAAACGCTTCTTCCTTAGTAAAATGCTATGCAAACCATTTACTTACTGTTTGGCCCAATACACCTTTTCATGTACCTCTAATACTGTACTATAAAATCCATTGACAGGGGGATGGTTTTTAACACTTTCTACATAAAAGAATGCAAGAACTTCTTCCAGTTCTGTTGTCAATTCAATGCTTGTCTTCTTTCTATTCCTTAAGGATATTATCTTCAGGTATTGCTCATCCTTGTTAGACAGCTTTTTGGGTCTTCCAGTCCTGGGTTTGTCAATTACAGATGATGTTTCTCTATACTTGCTGATTATACTTTGAACACCACACCTTGAAAATTGAGTGATGCGAGCTATTTCACTTTACTTCTTTATTCAAGTCAAGGTTGTTATAATGGTATAAAACACTGCATTCATACCTGGGTTCTTTACGTTAAAAGAAATCATACTCTTTATCTTTGAAATAATAAATAAATAAATATATACCTGAAGACAAGTTCTATAGGCAAATCAAGCTGTCCGGCATAAAATGAAAACACTATATGGTTATAAAATAGATCTAATAAAAATGCTTTTGGTATATAACTTTTCCAAATGCATTCTCTCACACATACACACAGTATACATGACATAGTAAAATGTAGGTACAATGTTGTGATTCCCAGTTGTATCAGGTCAGCAAAGTAATATCCAATAATGTTACACAAAACCAACCACTTTAGCCCGAAGATAAAGCTTGTAGGTGCATATATAATGAGATTGTTGGTAGTACAAACGACTGGAAAATTTCAAGTCATGGGTCCTGAGGCAGCTTTCTTGTTTTATCTTTGCTGACACCAAAGCAGAACAGTTTGCAGCTGCTTGTTTAAAACACTTCAAACGAAGGAAGACCAAGCAGACAACGATGCAAAGAAGATTACACAAGCTTCTTCAGGTGTTCTCAATCGATTGTATCTATTCAGAGTTTAGAAGGCACAGCACTTGCTTCAAATGCTACCTGCTTTATCTCAGACTATATAGTCTAGATCCATTTCATGAACATTAAACTGTATTTTATTTATGAAACCAGAAAAAAAAAACATGTAAAAGGGACGATAATATCAAAAGGAGCCATCTGGCTGAACTATATAATTTGTGAAGCAATTACTTGATTTTCAGCTTTTAAATTCACTAGCATTTGGCAATTTTGAGTAGCTGACATGGTCAGATTTAATAAGGGGTTGACCTTTTTGTCCTTCTTCTTGTTTGTTTTATTTAGTAATTTATTAATCTCTAAATAGCAGCACCCATAAAGGCAGGACATTAAAAAGGGTCACAAAGCCTCAACAAATTATTTTCATTGTTGTGACGGTATTGTTTGTTTCACTCGAAAAAATGGCTTAACAGTGAGCAAGTTGCTTGCTCGGTTCTAATGGCAGAGTGTTTGTTGCAGTGAGTTCTGGTCTGTGATTGGCTACTTTCTATCTACTTTGTAGGCTAAAGAAGGTCAAGGTCAAAAGCTGCCAGAGAGCCCTGAGCTGAGAGTGGAATGTTCAGTAATTGTTAAAACACTAATAGGAATACAGTGTCTGTGCTTGTCATATCCCCTGCAGGAAGAAATGAACAGACCAACGTTGCTTAAAGGTGCAGTACAGCATTCTTTCTTCCTCACTGACTCTATGCTTGCTTCCAAAAGTTAAGAGTAGCTTGCCCTTTTCAATACTAAAACAAAAATATGAACTCACTGGCTTTTAATTGTCAGTAATGCATACGCGTTGGCAAGGTTTTTGTCCCAAACACATTTGAAAGCACTGGAAAAAGTCTGGTTTTAGAATGTTTTAAAATTTTTTTAAATTTCATGCCTATGGATGCTGATAAACAATGAATATTGAGGCAGTCTCTGCAAATATAGGGATTACAGTAGCTTTGAATATGCTATCTCTGATGGTTTAATATGTTCATGTGCATTCATTTATAATAGCAATTCTAACTGCAACAAACTGCCACCTGTGGCCAAATGTATCCATCATAAACATTGTATTGTTTGGATAAATAATAGGAAAAAAAAGGTTTTAAATTCAGAAGTTGCAGTGCATGCAATGGTGTAAAGAAATCCTGTAGCCCTCAATTGAAGAATCACCCTTTTGCGTGTTACTCTTGTGAGTACTTCCTAAAGTTCAGCCACAGTTCATATTTAGTCTGAGCAAGACCGATACTCGGTACTGTAAACATGACATGACTTTAAGTATTGACTTTGAAAATGGTAGACCGGAGCCAAATATCAGGCATTTGACAGATGCCTTTTCCATTGCCTGTGACTACTAGACATTCCCTAGCAATCCTTACTGATATCAGAACATATTAGAGGCTGGGAAAACTCAATCTTACACTTACTGTATTTTCCTCCCTTCACTCTTTAGGTTCAAACAGAGGCACTCTTGCTATTCCACTGTTTTGATTAGTACAAGGTCCACTGCAGAGACACTCTAGTGATGCTAGACAAGCTGTTCAGGACAAACCCAAAACAAAAAAATATTTGTTTTCCCTACAGAAGTTACAGTAAACTGTACAGTCATAACAAGCAAATGTTTTTAAAAAATGATCCGATTTTTTTTTTCTCCTCCTAAAAATTGTTTAAAAAATCTTGCATGTCCCTGAAAAAAATGCATTTTTTTTAATTTTTAAACTTAAACAGTCAAGCTCAACAATACTGAGCTGTTACCATACAGTCTTTACATTGATAAAGGGTTACAAAACCTTTTACTCAGGTGTACATAATAAAAAGAGCAGATAAAGTTGTGGTTTGTATGGCGCTGTGGGCCTTGTGTTCCCTGTGACTGCTGTGAATTGCAGAAGTAAGTATAAATAATTGTATACGTTTACAAAAATATTCACTCAGGTATGGCTTACATATTTTACATCTAGTGCTATACATATAATAATATAACGCTTAATTGAACGAATGAAACATTTCAATTTAAATGTAATTGTATTGAAAAAAAAAAAACTCCCAGGTGATTTCCTTGATACCTTAGAATTTGATCAAATTGAACTGTACTATACTCAGCACTCTTATTTCACCTCTGCAAGCTACAGTCACCAATATTAAAAAGTCTTCTGCCAATTTCTAAACAAAAACCTCACTGTGCTTATTATTTGATTTTACTTATTGAGTGTTCCTAAGTGCAAGATAACACAAAGAAATAAAACATATTTCAGACAAGGTGCATAGGTAAAGTCATACCACGTCTCTGAGAACGGGTCAAACTGCTCAACGCAGGCATTGTGAACGCAAAGTGAAAAGCAATAAAAACAGAGGAATGTGAGGCTGTTACTTCATTAATGATAGACGATGGGATTCCATGAAAGCAAGTTTTTTTCTGTGTGTACATTGAAAAGATATGAAGGTTAATATAAAATAAAAATTAATTTGAATTCTTTTTTTTTTAAGGAGAATATCGTTTTGCGTTTAATGTTACCATGGCTCCTATTTAAAAAATGCATTATCCCTTTGTTATAAATTGATATTTAAAAAATAAAACATTAAAAATCATATTCATCAAAAGTAGTTATGTGTTTCTATGAGACTAATTATTCCATAGATCCTGTATACAACTGGTGTAAACAGCAACACATTTACATACCAGTTTATGCCTGACTCAGCCTGGAAATAATTCAAGTACAGTATGCTGAAATAAATCTGCTTTTTGATTTACACAAAAATTCAATAAATCTGTCTGTAACAGCCCAGTGACTGCACCACAGATGCAGTTGATTTTGTGTTGTGGGCTGAAGTCCACTAGGGGCCAGGGAATAGTCAATTGCCCTGCTGTACCAAGCTTCTGTAGTTTACTGGTACTTAAGCACCTTGTGTTCAAACTCGCTCCAGTGGTCTATCATCTCTCACACTGTGTAATCTACAGCAAAACTACAGTTGCAGCGCCTGGGTTTTAAATGTTTGCATATCCTTGATTAAGAACCAGAATCGGTGTGATAAATCACAGTATTCTCAAGGGGGATCAGTAATGTTAATGAAGCTATTTTAAAGCAATTGGTTAAATCGCCTTGCAGCTTGTGTTATGCAAAAAAAGTGAAAGCATAACCTCGACCATTCTTTACTGTTATGTTCAGTGAGAATATACAGCTGGGTTGTGATTTCGCTACAATTACTGCGCTCATAAAGTTTGCTCTTGTTAGTCAAGGAACATTGATCTTTTTAACTGCATCAATGCTCTATGCTTCACAGCTCTTAAACAGATGGCACCATATCATTTTCTTTCACGCTCAAGTTGTTGTCTCTGTGTTTGACTTCCCGTCTAGCAGAACATCAATATTTTCATTCAAAGCTGTGGGAAAATTTAACTGCCTGCAGCTTTAACCCGGGTGTAAGGTCCATGTCAGCACCAAAGTGCATAACCTCGGAAGCTATATGAGTACCACTTCAACTTATTGGAATATTTTAGAGCACTGACATACCACTTCATTCTCATCTATGATTCTTCCCAGTTAATCCTTTCCCAGAATTTCTATAATATTTAACAGATAAGAAAATCGTGCATTTGATAGCCAAGCAAACCAATTCTGGAATTGAGTTAAATAGTGTAATGCCTTCTGATAAAACATGTCACCTCCCAGGCTGGATTTTAGCTACAATTTCTATGCATTAACATCCATGAGCCTCCAAAGCTGCAACAATTCCAAGGTCGTTTTGCTATTTATAAGGTTATTTTCAGAAACCAAAAATGTCAAAAACAAAGACTAGGCCACATGTTATCTTTTACTGAAGGACATCCTGTCTTCAGCATTACCTTATAAAGAGTGTAATCTGGTAATATTTCATGTCAGCCCTGTTGACAAAATGCATATTCTAAAGCTGTGAACCTGAAAATGGAACAGGTTTTATTTTTTGAGTTACACTCAGGATTAACTTAATTTTTATTTTATTTTTTTTAACGGCCCTGCATGAATACACTTCTGTTAGTTCTGGGCATGGCTCACACTTTCAATCATGTTAGCTTTGTTTGACTGCTTCAGTTCATGCCTACTCCTTTGCTACTGTGTTTGTGCCTTTTTGAATGTTATAGTACAGAGAATGTAATGTATATTTCCATAAACAGACCGAGACCAACAAGGTGAGTCAAGGTGAGCTTCAAGGTTATAACTGTGGTGCTATTTCCACCAATCGTAGGGGACCTAGAAATCCTGAAATAAAAAATGAAAAGTCTGCGTCTTATCAAGACTAGTATCATTACCTTGATCAGCAAGTGCTTAATTGTTGATGTTGATCTATGCAAGTCCATGATTCAGACATTGTTACGAAAGGTGGCTATGGTGACATTTACATTTCCGTGTAATTATATTTTGCTAGAGGAGTTTCCATAGCACTAAAATATGAAGCTGGCATCTCAAATGATGCATAAGACATTTGCAGTTGAAACAGCTGTTAGTTAAACCTCAATTCTGAATTAAATCAAATTGACATGTTTATTACATACTGTACATGAACATATAAAAAGTAGTTGTCAGACATCTTTAGGTCCACAGGACCTTTAAGTAAGTGCATACATACATACAACTTTATGAAATAATGGTCCCTATTCAAAGAGCTTTAACACATATGTTTTTCTGAATTAAAGTTTGGTATATAAGAAACTGTTCTAGATTGTTGCTAAACACACCAACAACGGTTAAAAAGTTACATGAACTTCAAACTTTTCTCAAAATAGACTTAAATATTATTTAAGTAACGAATGAGTTAAAGCTATGTGTAGGGCCCCTTGAAAAATAAAGTTCATCATGTCATTCTTTCCTTTTAACTTAAAGTTGTGGGGTTCCTAAAAAATACAGTGATATACGCCCCCACGAGTTGCTACATCTGTTTAAATAACATACTTGTAATTTTTCTTTTCATTGTTAACATACTGACAACTTTTTACACTTATAACTAAATTCTGTTTCAAATGTCTTTTCAAAATGTCTGCTCTAGTGCACTGATAGTGTCAGGATTATCGCCCACATTGTCAAACAGGTAAACCAGCAATAACGATCCATGATGTGGTACGAAAACAGAAAAGCCAGAGGACTTGTTATGTTTTTTTTTTTTTTTTATCCATCTACCTGCAGTGATTTAGAGGACAGATCTCAAACACCAGTGCACTAGAGCGGACATTTTGAAAAGAGCTTTGAAACAGACTTTAAAGTTATAAGATTAAAAAGTTGTCAGTATGTTAACCACGAAAAGAAAAATGACAGGCAGTATCACGTGAGGATGTATAATGCTGTATTTTTCTGAACCCTGCTACTTACTTTTTAAGTATACGTTACACAAAATAATTTTAAAATAATGTTCAAGAAATGCCTTGTTATGGCTATGTGATCTGAACCCAGAGGAGCTATTATCCACTAATTATTTTACCTTCTGGAATACAGTGAGATATCCATCATTAAGATGTGACATGTCCTCAGAATAGCTAAGTGTAATGTGTGTGCATTACGGGATATATTTTCCTCAAATAATGCACCAGCACAAGCTGAATATTCAATGTAAAAACCATGAAGAAAAATACATTTTTACTTTTGATCCCATCTTTGCATTATTCAGTCAAACAAAAACCTTCAAGATTCATTAAGATGACATCCTCATAACAGCGACAATCAAACAGCGAGATGTGGAGAGATCGGTAAAGTTCAATCTTCCACTTCAAACTTCATTAAAGGACTTTTCCATGTCTTTCCCGGTGAAGCAGGGCCATTCTCTGCAACATTTGCTTATTTTTATAATTTTGTTTTTAAGAAACATCTGATCCCATAGTCTTTTAATGCCTTGGCCTGACAGGTAGTAAAGTGCTTTAGAGAATGAAGTTAGGTGTGCAGGAAATATTGCCAGCTTTGGTCTGAGCACAAGCCCAAGTCCTATCGTACCTCAGAACCTATTTTTTATGGCATGTTAATCCATTTCTGCTTCTTGGGTATTCACTCATCAGTTAAACCCACTTAGTGCACAGAATACTATCTGTTCTTCACCTTAAATTTACCACTTGCAGTCAGTCTTCAAAAACTGCATTACTTTTCTCCCAAGGTCTGGTTTCCAGGGCTTGACAAAACTTTTCATGTTGACAATCAATCGACCCGTCCTCCGATCCTCATGTCCTGCCACCAGGTATTCCATTCCTGAAAGGGCATTCCACAATATAAAAAAGATCATCTTACTGCTTATACAGTATTGTTATGTTAGCTGTTGAATAATTAAGTACTGCTGAAAGGCTGATCCACAAATACTGTACTATAAATGACTGCGTAAAAAATGTATTTATTAAGGCTTGGATCACTAAATTGTATATGATTCAAAAATGTATTTTGCTAATGTCCTGTTTCTAGACCGTTTTTTTATAACCTACAGCCGAAATATTTATTTTATATCACAAAGGGTTGAGGCCTTAAACCCTTTCAGTCCTGAATTATTTGAGTCAAGTTAAAAGAACGATAAAATAAGTCATAATTCAAAAAGGAACTCCTTTACTGAGTATACAAGATAACAGAGGTTCTTTATCAAGCTGTCATTTCGGTAAATGAGACTTTAAAGTCCCATCAGTACTTTAAGAGCGCTAAACGGTGCTAAGATAAAGCAGGTCCACGAGGTCCCGCCAGGACTGAAAGAGTTAAATGCTGTTACCATGGCTATGCTTTACCATGGTTTAACATATTTTCACTACAAATGAACCCCCAACCCACAACAATGTTAGAGAATGTCTTACCAGGGTTTAGAATGGGACACGTGCAGCCTCGGGTTGTCCAGGATTCAGGGTACAGTGTCAATCTCCCACCAACAATCTTCATTTTTGTGGGATTTAATACCTTTTTGACCTTGACGTCTACTTCTGCATGTGAGCCTTTGTCATGAGCTGAGAGAATCTTTATTTTCAAGACTGAAAGAAGAAAAATCACAATAAACTTGCAGTAAATGATGACACGAGATATTATGCCTATTTCAAAGTGTCATTTTGCTGAATTGTACTCCAGCAAACTAATTGTGACCCACCTTTGACACACATGAGGCTATTTACCTATCTTAGTGAATTCAACTGGCAGTGTTTGTTGACTTTTTTAATTATTATTATTCAAGGGCAGAACACAGTGATAATTCATGTTTGTTTTAACAGAGAAAGGACAACCAAAAGGGTACTTTTATTATCCACAAAAAAGAAGGACCCACATCTGAATGAGTATTAGTATGGTGGTTGGTAAGTGGTGTATGTAGGGTTAATTTAAACTAGACCCATAGACATGTGTGATTTTTTTTTGGGGGGTGGGGGGGGGGGTGGGGGGTGGTAGGGTAATTTTGCATTCCTTCAAATCAAACAACAAAATGATCGAGTGACTCACATTGTTACACTGCATGTTCAAACATGAACATGAAAGGACTATCCTATTTATGCATCATGCTACTAAGTTGTAAACAGTCTATTTGTGTCAATAAGTAAGCAAGTAAATTTAGCGTTAAACAGAACAACTTGCTCAACCTTTTACTTTTCATAACTTTAAAAAGCTCTTTATAAATGATAATAGTAAGGGAAGAGGGCTATGGAAGGTTGTTCCTCAAAACCATGTGAATATGTCCTCCATTGTTAAACTAGTCATTCTAAGAATATTGTTCCAAACATAGCTGGCTTCACCTGATGCCTTTGCAGGTGAGTCACATTTCAAGTTGGAATACTAATTTCAAACTATCTTTAGTACTATATACACTGTCATTTGTTTGAGAGATGCAAAGAATACCAAGTGCCTCTCACATATTTCTTTTCAATATTTCTTTAGAGGGCAACTCACCGTAGGTATATTTCATAGCACAGAATATTTTGGGGTTTCCCAAGACCTGCTCTTTACATTCACATTTACCTAGAAAAAGGAGAAACTTGATGAATATTTTCACAAACTGAGCATCAGTAGTTTCCCTCAGTATTTAAACAATTTTTTTACAGGGGGAAAAAAAAAATTGCTCATCAACGTAACAAAACTGAAAAACCAACAAGTGAAAGTGTTCAGAAGACCTTGAATTACATCACTTGTTTCCAGTTTTGTAAAATGTATAGTTGCTTTTCTCCTTTATTTATTAATAATTTATTCTTTACCAAAACTACAACACCATATTCATTTCATATGAGCTCACTGTTACTCTACACCCCTTAATTGGTAGTAGGTTACATAAAAAACAAACAAAAAAACAAACAAAGAGTAGTCAATCAGTACCAATGCTTGTTCGTCAGAAGAGCTACTGAAGATGCAGAGAAGTGTTTACCTGAATGCCGGAGAGCTGAGAAGCCTTGTTCATCCACCCAGTCCCACACGGGCTCAGTCTCATTGTGCTGGGAGAGATAGTCACTCTTGTGGTACCAGTCTACATCAGAACTGCTGAAAGATTCAAAGAGATATTTGCAAAGATGTAGTGCACCAGCCTTCAACATTACTGCACAGTGGTGTCCTTTCTCATGGTTCCCCTGCCAGCACTGGCTTAATCACTGTGGGATATTCCCAGTTCTTCCTAATTGACAACCATGTTATAGAGAAGAGGATGCCCTCTCCCAAGTCAGTGCAGTTGAGATGCATAATTTTCTTAAGACCAGCAGCAAAAGTTTACAATAATTATCAATGTGTCATATATTGAAAGTAATACTAGTGTAGTGATGATCTGTGTGAATATAATTCTTTCTTGAAGACTTCAGGTTTACAGCTTCCTGTAAATCTCACTCTGTAACAGAGTTATTGCTCCTAGAATGGTCTGATCTTGACTGCTCTGCAAATATTGTCGGTCGCCTTTAAATTTTATTTATTTTTGTTATAGGAGTGGTAAAAAGAAATAAGACACTGTCTAGTAATAACAGAAGCTCTTAACAAACACAATTTGTTAAGATTGGAACATTATTTTGTAATGCAGGGTAAATATACATAACAACATTTCAAATGGACCTCTGGTGGGTGCTTGGCCTGGGTCCCAGACAACCAAAAAGCTGCTCACTTAAAACACCTGAATCCTTCCCTGTTAAATGCATCATTTTCTATGATTCATAAAAGCATTCCTTCTTTCTCTACAGTGTATTTCTCCCAGCTTTAACATTTTTAAACAAACGAATAACGACCATCATTCTTTAACTTGGCAGTTTTCTATGAATAGACTTTAGTTTTCTTTACTATGTAGTACAGCATAATAAAACTACAGTCTCCTCATAAAGAGCCTACACAGTGGTGTTTGAAGTGCCTGTCTTTGTTTAGAGATCCCAGGTTTACCCACCTGCTAATGCAGTCCCCAGTGAATGGATCACAGCTCCCAGCACAGTCACACGGTCGGCAGCCATACTCTCCAAAGCCCCAGTATCCCACCATGCACTTGTCACAGTGTGGGCCCCCGACTCCAGGCTTACAGACGCACTCCCCGTTGCTCGGGTCACAAAGGGACAAGGCACTGAGTTCATATGGTACAGAACCAATAGGATGGCACGCACAAGCTAAAGTTAAAGAAAAGTGGAGCATTAATGATTTCATTACAGTATTTCAAAATTGTCCATCATCTCTTTTCCAGTGTGATTCAACCTAATTTGGTCAGTTTTTAACACCTCTGGGAGACTGAATCCTTAGGTCAATAAATTACCTACAGTAGTGAGTCAGTGACTAAACTGTAGAGTCGCCCACATTATCAAAACTGTGATCATTTTCTAGCAGCACTGTCAATGAATGCGCTATTCTAGAATGAAGTTTCCACAGAAACTATTTGTGGTGCTCCTCTAACAATATGTATAACATCAGAAGGGCATTTCCCCATATGGTGATAACACTAGGTTTAGGATGAATTGTATGTGCAAATATTCCATGATTAAGGTTAATTATATCAAACAAACAAAACTGGAATTGCCTTGCTCTTAGCACAGTCCAACCTTTCTCTCACTCTCTGTGCAAAGCACTCACTGGAATTTGCCTTGCTCTTAGCACAGTCCAACCTTTCTCTCACTCTCTGCAAAGCACTCACTGGAATTTGCCTTGCTCTTAGCACAGTCAAACCTTTCTCTCACTCTCTGTGCAAAGCACTCACTAGAATTTGCCTTGCTCTTAGCACAGTCCAACCTTTCTCTCACTCTCTGCAAAGCACTCACTGGAATTTGCCTTGCTCTTAGCACAGTCCAACTTTTCTCTCACTCTCTGCAAAGCACTCACTGGAATTTGCCTTGCTCTTAGCACAGTCCAACCTTTCTCTCACTCTCTGCAAAGCACTCACTGGAATTTGCCTTGCTCTTAGCACAGTCCAACCTTTCTCTCACTCTCTGCAAAGCACTCACTGGAATTTGCCTTGCTCTTAGCACAGTCCAACCTTTCTGTCACTCTCTGTTCAAATTTGCCAAGTGAAATTGCTCCTGCATACGGCAATGCCTGCTTGTGCCACATTCTAATTTGTCGCAGTGTTTCGTGATTAGGCACTGTTAAAATGAAGACTAATTCAATATCTGAAGCAAAGGTATAGGGGGAAGAGTGTCATTTTGTTTTGGGATTAGCTGCTCACTCTTCTTTTTGTTATACATGCTCCTGTTTGTAGAAATAAATATTTTGAATCATAACCCTGCTAACTACTTGTTTTTCAAAAGCAGATAAAGGGGTTTACTGCTAAGTAACAGTTGTTATGTTTATTAGTTTTATTATTAATTCACAGTATTAAAAGTAAAACCTGCATTAACTATAGGCAATCACCTGTTCTTACCAGTCAGTAAACCCCAAAACACATTTGATTTTCAATACAAAACCAACAACTTTATCTCCAGTTTGCATTGACATTTGATTATGTTTTTTAAGCAAATCAGCAGAAAATTATAACTTTGTAATCATGCAGGAGGAGATACTCAAAATAAGTTACCAAATCACACCCTAAGTTGTGCGGTCAGTCAATTAGAATCATACTGAATTAATCTCTACATAATTTACTTAAAATCATAGCTGCAGTAACCAATTTCTTATCATTACTGTTCATAATAATGTCAAAATAATTATACACTGTACAGGATTAAAATGCAATTCTGTATAATTTGCCCTAGGAAATTGATATTTGGAAAGAAAACAAAAGGTTTGCTTGTCTTATTCAGTTACAGTAATAGTAGTTTATACTGTGCATATGCAATAGACATAATACACTGTGACACATACAAGTAAACCCTAGTTCCTTCATCACTGTCAAATCCCATTTGCTTTATGCCATAGTCTACTTACAAAGCCAGTAGAAATGGCTCAGTAAAAGGGCAAAGTTTATTTATTTATTTTTTACTATGGTTATTCAATGAAAATGCCTTTGCTCAAGGAAGAATAGAAAAATGGACTATTACAGGCCCTTAGGTACACAATTTCCAAGGGCAAGATTACCTTAAGAAAAGAACATTCCCCAGAGGCATTATGCCTCACACCTCCAGTCTGACAATGCTGGACCCCAAATGCCTGGTTAGAGGCAGCGAATATAGTTTTTTCTTTAATCCAGAAGGACATTTCAAATAGAAGCTCATCAGTAAATTCCTAAATCCAGTGGTAGGTTAGAATGTACACAGTGTTTAGAGACTCCTCTCACCAGCAATCAGATTTTTTTTTGTGTTATTTCTTGTATTAAAGAGCTTAGTTCTTCACACGCTGAAAGTACTTGCATCTGCCTCAATGACTTTCCAAGTCCTCGTCTCCTACTGGCTGTTTGTCAACGGTACAGCAAAAAAAAAAAAGTCTTAATTCTTTACTTATTTTACAGCTTAGATCAGATTAATACTGTATTTCATCAGACAACATTGTCAGGCACTAGCTAGTGAAAGGCCTTTTATAATTCAGATGAAGATTGCGGAGTGTGGTACTCTACACTTTTTATCTCCAGAAGGCTGACAGCTCAAAGAACAATGACAGCTTTTTTCAAAGTATTTTCACATAAAGTGACAGAATTGTAAAGTGTAAACAGCTGTTAAAAAAAAAGAGTAATTTGAGCTAAAGGCAATAATGCCTATTATTAGATAAAACTTTAATCCTTTATGATTTTGTTATTTACTTTTATTGTATTATAACAACTGTTGTATTCTTAAGATAAGGATAATGGATTTCAGCTGGCTTGAGAAGTATTTTCTGGAATGAACACAATGTCAATTATGGGGAATGCCTGCTTGTTTAATACAAATTTGGAAGTTTTGTTACTAGTCTAAAGTTGTCTTTCTTTCCCTTTTCATCTGTCTCAGCCTTCCACCTCAAGTGATATGCGCTCGTATTCCAAGCTGGTGGGCGGCAGACCTTTTCTTTCTGCTTTCCCAAGTTGTTTTCCCTTAGGGGAAGTGAAGCTAGCTTCCCAGCTGTAGGTAGGCACCACCACCTTTCCCTGTTGGGACGTCTCTCTGCCAAGCAAAGGGAGGCCCTGGCTTTTCGTTCCCTAGTCACAAGCTCTCTTTTTGTTGTAAACCAAATAGGCCTTGCCTCTCTTTCGTAGCACCTATTCCATGAAATTTTAGACAAGACACAAATCTGAGAGTAATAAAACAATTGTAAAATTAAGAGACAACCGCATTTCAAGAAGGAGCTGTTCAGTTAAAGCAGTTTCGTGCCAGTAGTAGTAGGCTGTTATTATTATTTTTTATTCCTTTTTATTTGTACTTTAAATAGAGTAGAACAATCTTATTTCAAAATTATAACTGGTAAACTAAGCTTATATTACTATTCTGATATAACTTCATTACGTTCAGCATTTCCTGTAGCTATATAATAAATGTAAAATCTGTGACCCTCACACACAAAGAACTGTACATCCATCTATTAGAGAAACTAGGCTTCACTCCAATTCTCTTCCCAACAATACATTTCTTTCTGATGCAACATGCAGTATTGTAAAGATGAATAATGCTTGAGCTGGGCAAGGCACACATGACTTATGTCATGTTTAACTTGAGATAGAATTGGTTATAAGAACACATCAAAGTGTGGTAAAGCATAATGAAAGAATGTGGGCACAGAGGTATTGTAAATGACAATCTTTTTCAATAGCATGGCCTTAGGAATTACAGTATAACATTTATCATAGTCACAATGGCGCACATTATCTGGATCTAAAGCGGCTAGATTTTTGTAGAACAGTCAGTTTTGATTAGACACTAAATATTCAAGTTACTGCATCAATCATTTCAATGTCAAAAAACATTGTGTGTTTCCCTCATGTACTCGTACTAATTGAATTTCCATTTCTGTTCTTTATTTAGAAACAAAAAAGCTGTTCTAGTTAACAACATATTAACCAACAGCTACAGTTGTAATCAGTAATATGGGTATAAGAATAAATAGAACTTTGCTCGCAGATATACAGTGCAGCAGACCAGATGAAGGCTCACTATCTGTAATGTACATTTCTTCGTGTTCCCAAATGCCTGATAAATTAACATGATGGCATGTGGTTTCATATGGAAACGGCACTAAGCAGTCCCAAATGTGTTCAGCCTAATAAATACCCCGCACACTGTTGAGCTTCTTCAGAAACACTTTTTTCGGCTTGTAAATAAATGAAGCACCAGGAAAGCAGAATGAATAATTAATAGATTATCACAGGGCGGGTTTAGGAGACAGCTTCTTTGTTTCTCAATAGTTTCTCCGTAGCTTCTCACAAGAATGACATGGCTGCTGCTTAATACACCTGTGCACTCAGCCCTACAGTACATGCAGCACACACTGTTTAGTAGAACATTGACAATTTGAGTTTAGACTCGTGGTTTTTGGATTTAAGCTGCACTACTTGATTAGAGGTTGTTTTTAGGAGTGGTAGTATGGATATGCAGTTGTGCAAAGGCAAGGCACATTGACAGCTCTTGACAGATAGATGGCTAATATGTACAGTTATAACACGGCAGGAATAGAGGGAGGAATCTCATTAGCTAACAAGTGGTCCAATCTGGCTTTGCCTCATGCCGAACAACACCCCTAGGGGTGCGGATATTGGACCATATCTGAACACCCTGTCGTGCATTATTGCTTTCTTATAACACTATAGCTATTTCTATTTAGTTAAATGTTCAAGCAGGGCACCACTGCAGTGGTAGTGTTGTTAACTATAGCACAACTCAGATGCTGCTCTGTTGGTAGTTCTGAGCCCTGCTTTTTGTCTGAGTGATCGGTTTTGTATCTGGGAGGAGTATCCTGGATACAAATATTGTTCAGCCTCGTTTCTTTTTACTGATCAAAAGGCTGATCATAAGCAAACTATCTATAATGTAGAAAGATCACACACAAAGCAGCAAAGAAAACACACAGAACTCCCACATGAAGAAGAATGCACCACAAACAAATCAGAGGCAACACAAAATCCAGGAAACAAAGCTAACAACAAAGCAACCACAATCATGGACGCAGAAACCCAGACATAAAAGAAAACTGTGTAAATAAAACTTCAAAAATGCATAATTTAACATATCTGAGTAAAGGAAAGATGATTTACACTGCAGAATATTTCTGTATATAGAAATTTCTAAGCAATAATCGTTAGAGAGTTTTTGCAGCCTAAAGCCCCATTGCGTGCAAAGAAGCTTCATTCTTACGCTGCTGTCAGGTCCAGGTCATACAGGACAAGTTTCCTGCAGAAAAAACATACTGCTTTTGAACAAGCAACTTCAAAAAGAGGTCATGGGTTAATCCCTTGAAGCTGATTGACAAATGTAAATCATAAATAAAAACTGTTGCCACAGCAGAGCGTCAGGCAGCCTCCAATAACCCAGAATACGTAAACACCAAAGCAAACTATACATGTCTTAATTACATGTTACCTTGAACCCACCACAGGACACTAGGCTGCCCACATCATTATTGGGCAAATTGCTGTTTTCATTTAAGAGACCCTGCCGGCAGTTGGTCAAAATCTAATTAGTTACTGCTGTTGACAAACAATCCAGCTGTCGATTCTCATATAACCCCCTCAATCTGGCATATGGATCAACTTGCGTGACATACAAGTAATTACAAAACTCCCCCAGGCTACAGATTGTTAGTAGTGTCAGTAACGTTTTTGAGCCTGTACTATGATACACATCAAATTATTTGATACTCTTGTCTTTCTAGTAGCTGTGAAGGGTAAAGTGAAAAATTCCCTAACCATTTAATCAGCTTCCAAGTTGACCTAAATGGGTTTTTTTTTCCATCATTATTTCTGATGATTCATCTAGCTGACATTCCTGGGAGTGGGCACTGCACTTCTAGATATAGCTTCTGTTTGCTCTCCGCTTTTTGACTCACTTCCTGTTTTTATACCTTTGTCGCTTGAAGTTATATGCTGACTACTCCTACAGTCAGGTGCCCACCACTATTTAATCATCTTGCCTGCCCAGACTTGCTCTCCTGCTATCTTGATGATTAAATTTATGTTCCATTCTTTGGAATTCCATTTCTACTGTAACCTTCTCTAGTTTTCAGTCTCTGAAGTTCTTCCAGTCTAGGTGTCTGGTGCAGCTGTCTGGTTTACTCACTGGCTGCACATACTTTTAGCAATTTACCTATTAGTTTTACAGGAATCCAAGTAACAACAGAATCATGTTAAAATTAATAAAATATTGCATAAAATAATTATAGTTGCTGAGCTAATGGTCTAATGCTGTCTGTTTAATGTACTGTAATACAGATTGAGGTTATCTAGCTGCAGGATCATTTAGACAGTTGATAGCATTCACAACACACTGCCGCTTTTCAATCCGCCCCCAATATAATAGGTCTACATAACATAAGGATGTTTTAACTTCATATAATGGAATACAAACACAGGTGGCGCTGTGCATGGGAATTGTTTTTCTTGTTCTTACGTTTGCAGGAATCTGGAGCAGAGAAGGGTCTGCGAGGATCTCTGTAGAAGCCAGTCTTGCATCTCTGGCAGTGCTGCCCCTCTGTGTTGTGCTGGCAGCGGTCACACACTCCTCCGCTGCGCTTCCCTGACGCCAACCACACGCCATGCTCGAAGTGGCAGCTGTCTGCGTGCCCATTGCATTTGCACTCTGATGCACAGGAAAGGTAGCTGAGGTTAGTTTTCAGTCATTCAATGCTATCCAATAGTCCTTGGTAAAAATGATACTATTTCCCTACCTCTAGTTAAATAAAAATAAGAAAAATTGCTAGTTTTGAATAGATAACAGCATTTCTAGGAACTGCATACCCTTTCAAGAACTGGAAATACTGCAGCACAACAGAGGAAGGGGATGTTTCAGATGTCTGTACTAGCCTGGATGTTTCTCAGTTAAGATTCAATGCCAAATTCTCAGAACAAAATTGTAGAAAGCTCTTTTCTTATGGCACACAAACTCACATTGTATATACAGTATAATCACAAGCATGTGAGGGGTGCGCTTTACACAAGATTTAAGTGCACGTGCTTGTCTGAGAGACTATATTTTAGAAAATATTGTAGACTTTACAGTTATCTTCAGGGATGGGCTAATATAAACCAAAAGAGTAGGTGCATTTTAATAGGAAACTGTATACACATATACAGTACACACATGAGGAAACGATTTAAAATTCAAACCCTCCATGCCATCAGAGCTAAACTGCATCAGGATTATCATTTTTTTTGGTCTGGATAAGTTAAAGAGAAAGGTGTTAAGGGGTGGCCCTTCGTGGACCCCACAGAACGACACAGAATTATGACTGACTTGTTTTTGTGTTTTAATGTTAGCAAGCATGTATAAACTACATGTTAAAACATGTAGTGGCTAATGTCATAAACAATGCATGTGCCAAGATACTTTAGCAACAGTATTTGGTTACCATCTAGAAACACAAAGAGACACATGAGAAATCTAATGAATGATGGGTGCCAGCGTGTCAGTCATCTTGTTACTTACTCTTACATTCATGGGGGTCCCCGGTTGCGCCGTCAGCAGGCTGCCAGGGCTGGTCATTGTAAAGTGGTGTGCAGAGCTGACAATGGTCACCTGCTGTATTGTGCTTGCAAATGCACTTTCCATGGACCTGCAAGAAGCAGAGAACAATAAGTATTGTGTAATCATGGAAATAGTCAGGTTTCCCTCATATTATGATGATTCATTATGAAGATATTAAATGCAGAATGACACTCGCACACATGTACAAAGAAACTCTCTCTTGACAAATGTATCCCATAAACATGAAGACTCACAAGAGTAAATTGGTTTTTAGATCAGGTTAACAGTTTATAAATGGCATTTTTATTTTATTTTTTTAAATATTAATAAGATTATTAATGATCAAATATGAATAATTTTTCAATCAAAAACGCATGAAACCGAGGATATGCCCTTACCCTCTTGAGACCAGGGTACAAATGCAGTTCAATGTCAAATGACTCTGGTTATTTCAACTTAGCCCCTAGTGATCATTTAAACACAACTATCAAGGGACTGAATGGCAAGGGGTGTTCAGGTCATAATTGAGGTGAATGTTACAGTTCAAATGAGGCATTCAACCAAATGACTAAAAATGTCAGGGTTTTTGGCCAAATTCTTTGTAGTAATTTGGCCAAATGCCTGGTTTAACAAAATTAATGTTACATACAATTATACTTCAAAGACATACATTTAGAATGATCATACTCATGCACAATAGAACATCTGTGGGATTGTACAGCCCAAATATAACTTAATAATAATTGAACATCCCTTAAACCTTGAGGGACTGCACACAGACACAACAGCATTGAAGACAGCATTCCACAAATGAAAAGCCGGAACCACCAATGACATTGTGGGCCTTTTTGCCAAAGCAGTCCTGAGAAGCTGGTTGTCTATGAGCACTGGGATAGAACATGGGGGGAAAATATTGGAACAAGATAAAATAAGACCTTAAGCAACTAAGTTATATAAGCAAAACAGGGTTTGGTATTTAAATCTCAATTCCAGTAACTGGTCATAAAACTGTGAACAAGCCGACTGGGCATCCTGAATGCTAAGTGGGAAAAACAGAGACAGTTGTTGTGCAGCAGCTTTTAAACGGGTGTGCAGTGATTTATCTGCCAGGGGACTGAACTTATTCAATTGAACTTGCTTCACTGTTGTCCCTGATAAAACCACGGTAAACAAAGGCAGTGTAGTAAAGAGTATTACAAACCAAGTAAAACAGACAGGTATGGTAAAGTCCATAAAATGCTCATTTCTAAGTATGGGAAGTACAAGAAAAAGCAAAACTACAGTGCAAATTTACCATGGTTCAACGGGTATACAATATTTAATAGTTAACCATATTTAAAATGTTTACCAAAAAATTGTAATTATTTGGGCTATTGAAACGTTGAAATCCTGGGGTAAAGCCACAGTAAACCTCGTCACACAGCGGAGCACCTTTACTGGATGTGCCACTCGGGAGCCCCTTTCACCAGTCTTAAGTCAGAACTGATAGCGTGGTGAGAGTAGAGACTTTCTATCTTTTTCTATAACATCAGGAACTAGAACTGTTACATAATGATAACTATTTGTTTGCTCATATTAAAGGAAGGCCCTTGATTGTTTCTCAGAGTACCGTATACCTGGAACCCATGTCAATTACTAATCGCTTACACCAAAAACAGAAAATCAAAGCTCTGCTTTTTGTCACAAGCTTGCAGGACTATCGCAGTGATCAGTAATTAGGAAAATGATAATGGTTTCAGCATGCCGCATGATAAAGATACTGATATTGCTTTTAACTTAAAATGCTTCCTGAAGGAAAGTCACATTTCAAACTGACCCCCCATGTCAAGTTAATTATTAACAAAACAAAGTACAAAACACGAGGTTGTGTGAACTTGATGCCTGACTAAAAACGGACATCCAAATCTTCCATTTAGGTGGGACTGTTTCAGCGGTCATTGCAACAACAACAACAGCAACATTAACCTCCATGGAAATGAACCTTGTAGGTAATGGAGAATCTTTACATTTACAGACCGCATGGCCCCCATAATGATGACAGATGATGAAAGGTTTTTTTTTTTCTCATAATGAACAACAGAAATCCTTACCAAGATAAAAGCAACTTATTGGCATTCACAGCTAGGATCTGCACCTCCTTGCCCTTTGTAAAAACCTGACTACATCTGATGCTCTCCCTAAATCAGTTGCACTATATATGAAATCTTTTTTAGCAGTTAAAGCAGTTGATATAAAAAATTCTGTTTTCCAGAGCGACTGTCATGTTGACCGACTGTCATGTTGAATACTTCCAGCTTCATTTCATAAAGAGAGAAAGGTTAAGTAGTCCTTGTGCTGGTAAGTGTTCTCTAGTACAGACCTAGCCCCAGTTATTCAATTTTACAAATGCAGGTGAAAGCACGCACAAGCTAATGGCACATGGAATTGAAAAGTGATTAAGCTGTCACTCAACCTGAAAACATATGACTCCAAACAAGGACTCTCTTTATAAATGCGATTCGGTTTGCACGCAGGACTGCAGGAAGTGGTTATGGTTATCCTGGGAAATGTGTGGGAGAAAAGGTCAAGGTATATCAAAACCTCAGGTCAAGAAGGCTTTCCACCCACCCACTGCAAAGGTGGACAACATTCATGAAGAGGTTGGTTATGCAATCCCTTCATTCCAAAGCCTTTCATGTTGAAACATTTCCTAACATGATGCAACAAAGCGACAACCACAAAAAAAAGCAATTCATTGCCAGATGGTGAACTGACTAAGAGTTTAAGCAAGAAAATTAATTGTTCTTGTTTCAAATCACCAAACATGGGACAAAGCAAATATGTCAGTAATACCAAGCCTCTGGACTAACACTGCCTAATCCATAGGTGGGTAAGTGCTGTCTTTAGCCTTGTTGCAATGTAGTAGCAAGTCAGTTTTGCAATCGTCACAAAGTACAAAAGATGCTGTCTTCATGAAATACAGTCTACAGGCATATATCCTAACAATGGCAAAGGACAGACACCAGCAGCATGTGCTGTTCTACTGGACATACATTCAGACACCAGCAGCATGTGCTGTTCTACCTGACATACATTCAAACACCAGCAGCGTGTGCTGTTCTACTGGACATACATTCAAACACCAGCAGCGTGTGCTGTTCTACTGGACATACATTCAAACACCAGCAGCGTGTGCTGTTCTACTGGACATACATTCAGATACAGGTCATTCTCTTTAGATCCCTTAAACTTGCAGTAACATAAAGCTTGCAAGGTTATCAGGCAAAAAATCTATAGTATCTTTAAAACAGTTTCAAGTGCATTGCACGTATTCATTGGTCAAACTACAAGCCAATTAACGGCAAGTTCCCATCAACCTATTAGGTGTATAAATCTACTTTGCAAACTCAGTCTTGCCGTGATTTCAAATTACCACCTCCTGCCCAAGCACCACCAGCTCACTTCCAGCCATCAGGAGGGGGGAGAGGGGAGCGGGCAGCATACCATGCTCCTCTGCCTAATATTTTTGGTTCACTGGGTTGCACAAGTCACATAGATTTACTCTTTCATTCTTTGTTTTTTAGGAGGCAGTGCAGGGATACTCCGAAGGATGAGGCTGTGCTCCAACTATTTTTTACTCTACTTATTTTTTTTCTCTCATTGTTGGGTTCAATGTTTTTTGGAAATCTATGAGATTTTGTATTATAATAAAGGTGGTTATTTAACGTAAGATTGTCCTGACTGAATAGACTCACTGTATATGGCTGTTTAGTTCATGCCAATTCATCAGTGGTCAGCAGATATTCCTTTAGTCAAGCCAACAGGTTTGTAGGCCTGTGCCAGTTGGATATTGTAGTGGATTATTTTCTAGGTTTAGTACAATTATCCAACTATCGTACAAAAACTCACAACAGAGTAGGAAAAATGGACCGATTTCTTATATCGTCTGCCAAGCTGAACTGTTTTCAGAAACGTACTACTTAGTTAAATGCAAATACTTAATCCATTAAAAAAAAAAAACGTAATTGGCTAAATGTAAATACTGTAATTTAACACTATTTACAATATTATATTAAGTCCTTATGAAAAATAAAAAAAAAAATAGTTTTCAGCCTATAATGCCCATTCACTGCACAGCATAGAGAGCCACCAGCAGGCCACCTGCTGTACTTGTCTTTGTTAAACTGGGACATTTGTTGAAGCATACAGTTGATGCTAGAATATTAGGTCTAAACCACCATAATTAAAAAATGAATAATCTCGTTGAGAATTATGGCTTTCAGCTATCACTAGTAAGAGAGGGGGGGGGGGGGTTTCTAGACATACCATATGATGTGTCCTTTCTCTGACTGAACGATACCCATCTACTGTTACGCAATGCTCAGAATGGCCATTGCAGAAACAGCTGCCCTTCACAATGAAATGGTAGACAGCGTAGTGCGCCAGGTGCTGTGGTTTGGTGGCCGGGTCTTTACCCAGACACGGGCACTGCTGCCTCTTCAAGAGTTGTACTCGAATGTTGGTCACCTTCAGCTGGTCCTGGGATTCTGCACTGTAAGGATCCACTGCTGAATGCAAGGGTGACAGGGCCCGGTATATAACCTGCGCAAGAAAAAGAAAAGGAACTCGATGAGTGACAGCTTGTAACCTCATTCCGGTAGTTATATTTAGAGACATCTATTCAGGGTAGCCCTTTACGGACGTCAAGGTCTTACTATCCAAGAGGTGGTGAGGAGATTTCTTCCTGGCAGACATTTGGTCAGCCACCAGGGGTCAAGAAACCCTGCTTTTACTTGAGAAATGCCTCTAGCAGTACTTTAGTTTGACGGCCCACTCACAGAACAGCTGCTGTCTGCACATGGCACCCACAAACTATGCTGAAGTGTTGCAGAGCGTGCCCAGGTTATCTTCAGGCAGGAGGCAGATTTACAATGTGCAGAACTACTACACATCCTGACTCACATCGAATCCCTGTCAAACAACTGCTTAGCTTAACAAACCTGATGCCTTTTAATAACACTTAAAGCTACTTATATTAAGTTAGCAGTGGGGAAAATCTTCTGGAAGTACCGCTATTCAGGGTCCTGGACTTCAAACTCAAGAAGCCAAGGCAAACTATTGGATGAGATATAACAGTTTAGTTCTCCTGGCTATTGAAAGAAACACTATAATTTTCTGTGCTGTGCAA
Organism: Polyodon spathula; assembly: GCF_017654505.1. Taxonomy (NCBI): domain Eukaryota; kingdom Metazoa; phylum Chordata; class Actinopteri; order Acipenseriformes; family Polyodontidae; genus Polyodon; species Polyodon spathula. Next base: position 17,949,737 of record NC_054540.1, on the reverse strand, counting down.
AGGGGTAAGGAGGTCATTGTGTTGTGTTCCTCAATTAAGGATGCATAACAAATAGGCTTTGGGTTCTAGGCTACTTGAAAAAATCTGCTGGCAAAATCTGTTGATGGATTTAGGCCTACATACCTCCAGTGATAACAAAAGGTTTTGGACAGCGCCTCTGACTTACGAAGTGGTTCAGTTTTATGACCGTTGTGAATGCATCATAAAATATTATCCTTATAAAGAACCTTCACAAAGTTCCTTTTAGGCTCACTCTTCACTTCAAACAACAGCTGTAACAAGATAATGATGCTTCTTTAAGGCAATGGGGCAAGAGAAACTGTCTCAAAATTAGAAATTACAGCTATTTGTATGTGTTGACAAGCACTGGATTTGAAATAGCTGCCTTAGCTTTCTTGTTAAAGAAAAAAAAAAAAAAAAAAAATAAAACATAAAACAGAGCGTAGTTTTGTGAAAGTTTTTTTTAAAAAGCTTTAATGATTCTCCAGTGCCAGTGAATGCTGAGGAGTGATTATTCAGAGTGACATACAACTTAAATTCAAATATCTATGCAAAACATTATCAAAGCCTGCTTTTGTAAATTACCATTACAATTTTCTGTTTTACTCTTGAGGGAAAACTAAACACTTTTGCTTTGTACATTTTTGTTTGGTGACTGATATTATTTCTTGCGCAATATAGGGAGTGTAATGTTTAAAATATTACACTGTTTAAATAAGTATTAGGTTAAATCGTGAACATTTTAAAATAAACACCTATCATGTGAAAGAATGTCATTAATTGAATTTCCTCCCCTTGTGCACCACAATCATGTTCAAATTTACACAAATATAAACAGTACTGCTAACTTCAGTGGTGTTTATTGATAGCCTTCCATGCTCTTTATCAAAAAGCTCAATGTTTGTCAAAATACAATACTATACAAGATTCTCAAGACTGAATTACCACTTAAAATTAATCCTATAGCAAATAATGAGCTATTATCAAAACTTTTTAATTTCTCCTTTTAAAAAAAAAGGTCTGCAGCCTATTTTGTCTCCAATTTATTTTTCCTGAGTTCCTATGTATTTCTGTATAGCATATTTAGCTTTCAGCACAAGAGATGACATGTTTTAACGTTTCCACAAAGATCTTAAACCTATTGTGTGTTTGTTGACTTTGAGACTTAGAGACATCCATCACGATTTTCTCTTATCTGACAGTACAGTGTAATATTAAAGACACAATAGGTTATTACTGTCAGATAATGCACACATGTTCATACAAAATGTTCTGCAAGGTTGCTTCCCTGCTGCATGAAATCAAAAACCCTGTGAGATGTTGTGATGGTTACCAAGTTTCCCTGCCTGGGCCCATTCATAGCTAATGAAGAAAATGTAAAAACATTTCCACAGGATTGCTTTAGAGAAGTGCTTGGTTAAATGTTTATACTGCTATAAAAAATATACCAGCAATCCCCTTTCTTCAGTTGCTCAGGTTCAATATTTATGTTTTAACTGGAAATTCAGCCCACTGCGGGTAAAAGCAAGTGTTGAGGGTTTGCACGTCTCTTTACAAGCACGGGGTTACAGTGTATAGCTTCACAGGCACACCCATCCATCATGATAAGAAGCACACAGCTGACGTAGGTATCATGCGTTACAAGGAACATTTTAACCTTTTGAACCAAAACAATCAACATCTTAAAGTGCAGTAGGCAGTAAGTGTCATAACGGCTTACACACTGTTGAATTCAACTTAAAACCACTTCATCAGCATGCTACATTTATAAAACCTAAAACACTCTTTATCCAACAACCCTGATGTCAAAGAAATGTGTAAATATAAGGCCTTATTGGGGTGGGAGGCAAATACATATTCTACAGCAAGTTAACAAAGCAACTGATATTTTTTAGAGTAATAAAATCAACATGAAACTAAACAACTTTCCTGCAACACTCTTGTTATATTTCCACAGATCCCAGTGGAGTTATGCTTTACAAGCTCTGAATCAACACAGCTGTATATAAACTGCTTAGGGGTCTGGACTGATGCTGAGGTAGCTGAGGGCTTCATATTATAAAAGATAAGATCAGAGCATTACACTGATCTAGTTCTGAAGGAATTATCTAGTCTCAGGTATATATATTTTTTATGTTACATGCACATCAATTTACAGTCATCACAACAAGGCAACACACATTATGTTTCTGTGGTGGATTTGTATCTGTACAATAGGTAGAATAATAAACTAGCGCCTCATTTCTTCAAATCAGCAACAAATGATTTTTGAATGCACTGTGCCAGTACTTGTTGGAAGGTGATTTGTGTGGATCTGATGTTACTAAAAGCAATTTTACAGCCAGAAGGGCTTCTGCAATAACAGATTTAGTACCTCATGAATCAGTAAGTCAGTGGCTGAGCTAGGATTGAAAACTTGGGATCTCCTTCCTCTGAGTAATTAGCTGTAACCTGCAAACCACACTTCCCTCTCGTCATTTTGATCAAGTTTGATAGTTAAGTAAAACATTTACAAGGATTCATTCTCTGCATCCGCTAGCAAACTTCCATCTGGATCTTAGTTTTCTGACCATCCACCTTGCCTGCTGAATCTTCCCTATGGCCATGGAAGCAGGTGATATAGAATTGTGAAAGGTTTCATTATCTTGAAAGGGGATACACAGACTGTACAGGTTGGGATGGACAAAGGGTTAGGGGAATTGAAAACTAACTCTTATCTCCATACTTGTTTCTTGCAAACTGATAGGATAAGTCATAATGCAAAATTAAATCATAAAATGTGTAAATGTTTATAGAAATGTTATATATAAATAAACTACATTCAAGAGTCTTAAAAATGAAACTATTAAAAATGAAAACAAAAATGATATCTGTCTGCTGGAAGTTTTGTTGTTTTTGTTTGCATGTTTGCATGTAAGAACATAAGAACATAAGAACATAAGAAAGTTTACAAACAAGAGGAGGCCATTCGGCCCATCTTGCTCGTTTGGTTGTTAGTAGCTTATTGATCCCAAAATCTCATCAAGCAGCTTCTTGAAGGATCCCAGGGTGTCAGCTTCAACAACATTACTGGGGAGTTGATTCCAGACCCTCACAATTCTCTGTGTAAAAAAGTGTCTCCTATTTTCTGTTCTGAATGCCCCTTTTTCTAAACTCCATTTGTGACCCCTGGTCCTTGTTTCTTTTTTCAGGCTGAAAAAGTCCCTTGGGTCGACACTGTCAATACCTTTTAGAATTTTGAATGCTTGAATTAGGTCGCCACGTAGTCTTCTTTGTTCAAGACTGAACAGATTCAATTCTTTTAGCCTGTCTGCATATGACATGCCTTTTAAGCCCGGAATAATTCTGGTCGCTCTTCTTTTCACTCTTTCTAGAGCAGCAATATCTTTTTTATAGCGAGGTGACCAGAACTGCACACAATATTCAAGATGAGGTCTTACTAGTGCATTGTACAGTTTTAACATTACTTCCCTTGATTTCAATTCAACACTTTTCACAATGTATCCGAGCATCTTGTTAGCCTTTTTTATAGCTTCCCCACATTGTCTAGATGAAGACATTTCTGTGTCAACAAAAACGCCTAGGTCTTTTTCATAGATTCCTTCTCCAATTTCAATATCTCCCATATGATATTTATAATGTACATTTTTATTTCCTGCGTGCAGTACCTTACACTTTTCTCTATTAAATGTCATTTGCCATGTGTCTGCCCAGTTCTGAATCTTGTCTAGATCATTTTGAATGACCTTTGCTGCTGCAACAGTGTTTGCCACTCCTCCTACTTTTGTGTCGTCTGCAAATTTAACAAGTTTGCTTACTATACCAGAATCTAAATCATTAATGTAGATTAGGAATAGCAGAGGACCTAATACTGATCCCTGTGGTACACCGCTGGTTACCACACTCCATTCTGAGGTTTTTCCTCTAATCAGTACTTTCTGTTTTCTACATGTTAACCACTCCCTAATCCATGTACATGTGTTTCCTTGAATCCCAACTGCGTTCAGTTTGAGAATTAATCTTTTGTGCGGGACTTTGTCAAAAGCTTTCTGGAAATCTAAATAAACCATGTCATATGCTTTGCAATTATCCATTATGGATGTTGCATCCTCAAAAAAATCAAGCAAGTTAGTTAGGCACGATCTCCCTTTCCTAAAACCATGTTGACTGTCTCCCAGTACCCTGTTACCATATAGGTAATTTTCCATTTTGGATCTTATTATAGTTTCCATAAGTTTGCATATAATAGAAGTCAGGCTTACTGGTCTGTAGTTACCTGGTTCAGTTTTGTTTCCCTTTTTGTGTGACAAACACAAATGTGACAAACTCTCTGTGAAGCTAACTATAATCATAGTTTATAGTCCAAGCATAGTTACATTGAGACAATGCTTCATGAGGTTGACTAGGCTGCATTACAGCATTACTGTATTCTCTTCAAGGCAGTGTACGATTTGCCCTATTCAAATTACATAGATGGCTGTGCAAAGTCCTCTGTTGGTGTAGGTTACATTTTTACTGGAATTATACAAGTTGGTGATTGCAGAGTAAAGTTGTGGGTTTTTTATGTTATACTGTACTTCTTAGCTTCTACTTCTCTGAGAATAAGAAAGCCTCTTTTTCCTAAGATGTAAATATCACTTTTAAAACTATTTAAGTGAATAACAAGACCGATATCTTGAGCTTCTTTTTTTATTTAAATGGAAGAATATCAGGTCCAGCATAGCAAAGGAATCACTGTGACAGATGAATCATTTGACTTCCACCCTTACAATAGAGAAGTTGTGAATGAGGGCCCTCACTGCTGTTTCATCTCAGCAGAACTATGCTGCTCACATGAACCCTGGCTCCCTTCTTACCTCTCCTCGTGTGCAGGGGAAGGCTCCGGAGTATTTGGTAGTGCAGACCGCCCCGTCCTGTTCAGTGTCATCCCCCAAGCCGAACGTTTCGGTGCAGTTGGTGGCGTAGTATTTGCAAGGCCTCCAGGTCTTCCCGAAGTCTTGCGATCTCTCCAGCAACATGGCGGCCGGCCGGGGGGACTTGAACACCATGATCATGTGAGTGAAGTAGAACTCTGTCCCCAGGTCCAGCTGGATGGTCTCCCGCTGCACGCCCTCTGCAGACTGCCACCACGTGCTGGGGAAGCGGAACGAGGAGTCTGTCATGGCCGCGGGCAGGTGGGAGTGCTGATGGTGCGCCGCGTTGCATTTCCCACACTTGGGCGGCCTGCAGGACCCGTCTGCATTCTCTGTGATAGAGCAGTAGAGTTCGGTGGAGTTGTGTCCGCACACTGACTCAGTGAGCAGGTTCCTGCCCAAGGCCAGGTTCCCCATGCGGGGGTTACAAGCCTGGTTCTCACATCGATGGCCCACCCCTGCAGCCACCCTTCCAAGCCCTGCAAGGGAATAAAGACAAGGAACACATTAGGAGTCAAGCTGAGAAATTATGATTGGTCTTTTGAAGGATTTAGCCTTTACTTTAGGAGGTAAAAATGTTAATATTCATACTTTTAATGCTGTAAAAACATTTTACATAGCGGATCCTGCTCTGCCAAAATATGGATGTGTGAAAAAATGGGCTGTAGTGTTTACGATCACACATAGTGTACCTTGGAGGTGTAATTGTTATCATAATGAGATTCTTTACTTACCTCCGCCTTGTGGCTGGACGTTGCAATTGCGTAGTGATTTTTGAAGAGAATGCCAATGTCTAATTCAATTGAGGGTAATTCAATTTTCAACATGCAAACATACTATTTGTGTCTACCACAACAGAGCATGTTTCAATGCCAAAATGACTGTACACTCACTGACCAGAAGACACTGACATTCAGTACTTTCAGTGTCAATAGCTTTCTACCTTCAGCACAGAGCCAAGGCAGTTTCTGGGGATGAATAGGACACCAGGCAACTGTACTGATCATCATAACCTTTTTTTAGTTTGAGTCAGCACCCCCTTGTAAACGAGGTATAGTTCTCAATGGTCACAAAATAATACAATTAATTATACTGTTTAAGTCAACACTATTTTGAACATCACTGTCTTTATTTAAAACTTTTTTTTTTTTTTTTTTAGTAACATACAGCCTGTGCTCAGATATTCATCACTCATTGCTGCATGTTTAAGTGCTGGATAATGAGAGTGACAGATGGTTGAGTGCATGTACTGTGCACTCTGTTCTGCTCCTTGATAACTGAGATAACTGAGTGTCTGATAAGGCAACTAGCACTTGATTCTCTGGCTACTCTCTAATCAATAGCTCAAAAGCTTAAGAAAAAATGTTGTAACTTAACAAACACTAAGAGAGGTTCCTGGGGTATTAGTTGGACAAAACACTTTTTAAATAGCCATTGTCGGATCCTAGACTGTAGTCGTTAATTCTAGACAGACAGATATATAGATAGATACAGTAGATCGAGGTATTCATTCCTACCAGCAGGGTTCTGGAGAATGCCCTAAGGATATTAATATTAATATATTTACAAGCTCTGCTATGAAAGCACCTGATTTAAACACGCGTTTGCAAAGATGCTGCAGTTGAATTGAACCTAAAAAATAATTTTAAAAATCCTAATAAACCGAAAACACCTTGTATTTGGTATTTAGCCAGTATTATTATTATTATTATTATTATTATTATTATTATTATTATTATTATTATTATTTATGAACTGACAACATGAAATCAAAGTAAATATAAGTCAGAAAGCTCTCGTGTTGTATGTGCTTTGTGTACACTTTTTAAATACACCGCACGCGAACACTGAAGAAGTTTGTGGACAGCTACTACAGCAGGCAAGACCTAGAGGGTTGCTAATGAGATGGCGCTTTCGTTTTGATGAATATGATTTGCCAATTCCTATGTTATCCTACTATAAATGCAATATTAATACAATTCCAAACACTAACCTGCATCAAAAGTGAATCCAAAGAGTGCAACCAAGGAGAACAGAATCCAGTGACACATCGCAGTCCTTGTGAATGCCTTGAGAAATGTTGGATTCACGCAAAAATACTCAGACAAGCCAAAACACTCTGTTAACATACAAGATGAGTGCTGAAATTTCACTGCCATGCCATTGCAATGACATGTGCAGACAGGTTTTACCAGTGGGAGAAAGCGAACTGGCTTATTAAACTCCGCTGCCTTGATCCTAAACCTGAGAGGCTAAGAACAAACATTGAAAGACTGTGAGTGCTCACATAAATATTAAATTTCAGTTTAGCGAAAGAAAAAAAAAAACGTTCTTGGGTTGAAGATGCGCTGCCTGTCTTATACTTGCTGCTACTATACCGCCTATTCACTTCGGTTTCGCTGTAGATAAGGTAATAATAAAGTTACTGACGCAGTGAGCTCCGCCCAGCAGCTTCGCATTTTTCTAGCTTTTAAAGCAACATTCCTGTTAACCATGAGTCACTCACTGTCAGATCAACACTTGCACGCAAGGTTCCTTTATCAAGTATGCATTTCACAAATGGATATACAATTTATATATCAATATCAGCAATTTGAATGTTGCATTCTCTCCCATTGTGAAAATGGTTTCATTGTTTGTCAACACTGTGTGTAACTATTAGATACTACATTGTAACATTATCACTGTAATACCATATTGTAAAATATGTAAAATGAATAATACCAAAAGTAACTAGAACAATTTTAACAAACATTTCTACTTATGGTAGTTATAAAAATAGAAGTGTTTGTGTGTGTGTGTGTGTGGGGGGGGGTTCTGCAGATAATAAATAACACTTTATATTTAACAATAAATCATTGATCATGTGTTATTGAAATGCTGGTCGAAAGGCCATGCAAATAAAAATCTTTCATGTTCGCGAGAAATAAGTGAAAACAGCAGTTGTCACTTCAATTGCTACACTTGTAAGTATTTACCACCTTCTCTGTATATATTAAGAAAAGAGAACCTGATTTACTGAATGGTGGGACCAATCGCACCAAATCTAGTTTAGTCATATAACGTAGGCTGGAACACATGGAAAGGGTCAATGAAATGTATTAATTATGCCATGCCCATTAAATATGCTGTCATTTAAATCGTGAAGGTACTGCGGTAAACGGTGGTAAACGGATCGCAAAATGAGTAAAGCATAGTAAAAGCATGGCAGCAAGGTGAATCGATGGTAACCATGATCGTTAAACACAGTAAAAACACAACGCGTTTATTAAGCTATCTTAACAGTAATGCATATGACAAGCATAGGATGTTAGCTGCAAAATGGCCTTTCAAACTTTTGAGTATTCGTTGCTTTTTTTTAATAGCCGATAACCTGGAAAAACAGTTGGTGTCGTGTATTTAGAACAGATAAGTTTAATGATTCCTTATGTGAAATAGTGACCATTGGCAGGATAATCATCATATTTGTACCAGTGAATTAGGAAATGAAATCGGAGGTTTAGAGAGGCTTATGTCGAAAATGTGTGAGAAGAAGGACGCTCAGAAATGCAAAACATTTTTGTTTTTTGAATAGCTTAGCTATAGATCGAAAGTCAAATAAAGATACAATGCTATAAAAGTTTGGAATCCGTCAGATAAACACAAGGCTGAAATATCACATGTTAAAGATTCGAATGGTGTCGCAAATGAACCTTATCAATGTATTTAAGATGGTTTTTTTTTTTTTTAATCAATGTAACAAATAAACCATTTAGCACTAGGTCTCTTTAATCAGATCATTTAAAAACAATATTCTACAACTTTTCATTATTTTTGGATTTAAAGAATACAATGGCACCATTGTTTTTGCAATTGTTTCAGTAACTTACAGTTGTTGAACTTTTTTTTAACTGTTATTAATAATATTAATTGTAATGTGACAGACATTGAGAACCATGATAGCATTGTGTAACAATTTTTTTTTTTTTTTGGTTCCTGGGTAGTAAGTGTTATTTTCTAATTGCTATGCCTCAAAAGTATAGAAAATGGTTATTATTCCCCACAAACTTTGCTTTTGTGACCAGGACAGTGATATTTTGAAATTGACCTATTTTCCAGAACATTCCAGATAGATTCAGTGCTGAGTAAACTTGGAGTAACTTCTAGAACTTTCTAGAACTTTCCAGTAATATAAATAGTAGTATAAATACAGGGGCCTTAAGCCCACCAGTTCAGTTTAGTTCCAGCTGCCTAAGTGGACACATATCTGCATTTTTCTGAGATGGCATCAAGAGGCTGCAATGGTGACATTCCTGATGGGTCTCCAAGGCGGTTTTACCAAGTTTCCCTGCTATCTTTGCCTTTGGGACAGCAGGGACACCAAGGTGCACTACCATAGGCGGGACTGGCCACAGCGGACCAAATTCTCTGTGGGGAGGAACAACGTCAAGTGGGAGCCACTGGTGGACCCCCGGAAGGTGCTGATGCCACCACTGCACATCAAATTGGGCCTTATGAAACAATTTGTCAGAGCTCTAGATAAGGAGTCGGCAGCCTTCAAGTACCTTCAAGACTTCTTCCCTAAGCTGTCTGAGGCAAAGGTCAAAGCCGGTGTCTTTGTCGGACCACAGATAAATCCTGGAGTGCAATGAATTCCTCAAGAACCTCACTATTAAGGAAAAAATAGCTTGGAACAGCTTTGTCGCAGTGGTTCGGGGCTTCCTGGGCAATCACAAGGCCGAAAACTATGTGGAACTGGTTGAGACTCTGGTGAAGAACTACGGCACAATGGGCTGTAGGATGTCCTTCAAAGTTCATATCCTTGATGCTCACCTTGATAAATTCAAGGAGAACATGGGAGCGTACTTGAAGGAGCAAGGCGAGCGCTTCCACCAGGATATACTGGACTTTGAACGCTGCTACCAAGGACAGTATAATAAGAACATGATGGGAGACTACATTTGGGGGCTGATTCATGAAAGTGATTTTCGGTATAATCGTAAATCTCGAAAAACTACTCACTTCTAAATCTTTTGTAGTCATTTTTGTATTACTTTAGTATAAATACATGTTAATTTGGATTCATATGTTGTTTTTTTCTGACTTTATGTGAATGAAAGGACACAAATTTGCTCGTTTTCTCATTGGAAATAGGTGCATTTCTAAATATCACTGTCCTGGTCACAAAAGCAAAGTCTGTGGGGAATAATAGCCATTTTCTATACTTTTGAGGCATAAGCAATTAGGAAATAACACTTACTACCCAGGAACAAAAATTGTGTTACATAGTGTAGTCGCAGTGTGAAAATAATTGATGCCAAAAACAATTACTTTAAAAACTAAAAAAGAGACCCAAAGCACAAACCGTTTCACGAAGGTAGCAAAGACACTGAAAAAAAGTAATTTTACTATTTTAAAGCAGATGGAAATGGCATTAGGGTTAATCCATACAAATACAGTACAATACCAGTTTGAACAGTGTAGTTGCATAGTAAATGTATCAGGTTCAAGTGTCATTGTTTTTTAACAGTGTTGAAATGCAGTCAGTTTGAAACAACTTCAAGCACAGCAAGCCAACGGTGAATGATCTCAAGTCATACCTCAAAACTATTTGCAATTGGCACATTCTTCTCATTCATGTCAATCATGTGGATTCCTTGAGGGAGGATGAGAGGTATCTCAGTACTTATTATTCACTGTCTATTGGAGGCCCAGTTATTTCACCTGTCAACCTGCCAGTTATACTTCGGTCATCATAGCCAAAAGCAATGATCCCTGACCTTATAGTCTAGAGCAGTGGTTTTCAACCCCAGTTCTGTGGACCCCCTGTGTCTGCTGGTTTTCATTCCAACTGTGCTCTCAAGTATTTAACTAGACCCTTCATTGAATTGATAATTTGCTTAATGAGACCTTTTTAATTGTTCGCAGATTTCAAGTTAGCTATAACAGAAAAAGGAAGACCTTATTTTAAAAGCGTTATGAAAGCTCCACTTGGTTGAAAAGTAGTACACAGTTTAGGATGTGGCCACATTATGGTCGTATTCTGTTGAGCACCTTTGTAGTATATTAGACCCTGTTATTTAGTTGGACGTACAGTTTGATAAAGGAAAGGGACTTGTTATTTAGAGCATCTGAATCTGTAACTGGGAAATCAAATCACTGTCGCAGACATTTTTAAGGAATGAAAAACTTACCAGGCGACAGTTAATGACTGATCTGAATGCTGTCTTGACATTCGAAATGCGCCAGGGAATGGGTGCAATAACCCAAACACTTACGTGAACAAGTGATATCAACAAAAACAAGTACATTAAGACAAATATGTGGTGATATCAAAATATATTTATTTCTCAATAGGTTATTTACATCTTATTTACTAATTAGCTGTTGAAAGCGTTTCTCATTCACACAATAAGTAATCAGGCTTTCTTAACTATACTGGAAGGTTATACTTGGTACTGCAGGTACACTATATGTCAGAGACAGGTATGTAATCACTCTATTTTATTTAACATCATGTAATCAAAGAAACTACAACATGATATCACAAAAGTCTACCGGAAGCCATAATAGTAGTACAGTATTTCATGTTACATTTCAAAATGTCACATTTTAAAATTTTTGGCAGTTTTTCCTTAAGTATATGGAAAATTACAAAGCGGTATGTAATTCAATATGTTAATTTGACTTTATAAAGCAAAATGAGTTACTTATATAGCATGATGCAAAACATTTGTCCATAGCTCTATAGAAATAGACTCTCTAAGTACTCCTAGTACTTGATAAATAACCAGGGATGTATCTTTTCAACCAAACACACACAGGGTGTTGGCACCACTTGAATCCTGCTAGCTGACAGGTATCACATGAAACTGACCTAGAAGTTTCTGAATATTAAACCCATTATTTGTCAAAGCTACATTATCTTGTATGTTGAATACAAAACAGGAATACAAAACAAATCAGCCCATTCTCCTCTGTCCTTTTTTCCAGGTCTTCACACACATCGCACTGCAGCACCGTGCTTTGCCAAGAATGAAATACCAGTGCTGTAACTAAACAACAAGTCTGGCCATATGCACAGCAGCTCATTTTCAATACAAGTGCAACAGACTCTCTCAATAACATAATACTGGATTAGCATGGCACCAGTCATTGTGAGTGCAGAATTGAATATCAATACACAACGGACATAATCGCCAGACGTTAAGAATACTGTTTGTCATTTTTAGGACAATAATCGTACTTTTCATACAACTTGGTTTTATTCTTCTTTTTTTTTTTTTAATCAATTTACCCCTATTTTTTTCAGGAGGACTGCAGATCAATGAACAGCCTCTGTTCCCATTGTCAAGCCTCTCCTGTTTTCACCCACTAAATATGTAACAGATTTTATCAAGCTAGTGAGCCCTGTAAACAGGATCCCTGGGGAGAATCTGCGTGAACTCGTCTAGAAATTACTAATATTCTTAAATTATTAGTAGCCTCATTAGGATGCAGACTTGTCAGTGCATACTGTACAAAAAGCCCAACTAAGGTTAATAAAATATGTAACATATTTGCACAAGGCATTTCTAGACCCAGTTACAAAAAAGTCCCTTCTTGCTTGGGTATGCTAGTGAAGTCCCTGGAGTGGATCTGCGAGGGCACAGTGTCAATACAGCTGGGCTTGTACAGTGTATGGCAGATATAGGTCAATATACGTAGAGCAAAATAATGTGTCTGGGAACAAAAAAGCAAAACAAAAAAGAGGGTATTTTCTTGAACAATGTGTACTGTTAAGGAAAGGAAACTTGAGGGCCATAAATATGCATGCAAAGGATAATATTTGGAATAGGTTAGGAAATATCACTGAAACAATGAGTATAATAACATCATGACATAACTGTGTAGATTTGTTTCCTAAAAAGTGGACTGAGTGACATTCGAAGAAAGCAAGGAAGTAGAGATAAGGAAATCAAACCAATGGGGCAGGTCTTTTCCTCTTCCTAAAGGTTCTTATGTTGTCACTGCATGTGCACTCTGTACAGAATGTCCTCTCTCACAGTCCAGTTATGTTGAATTCCGAACATGCTTTTAGTTTTTTTTTCTTTTCTTGCCAGCAGATTCTCCCATGCTTTACCATTCCCAGCAATTTCTGTGGAAAACACCCTGATGAAATGATTCTGTGATCTTTTGGGATCAACATATTTATCACTAGTTTTATTACATTATTTATGAGCTTAACTTTGCGTGCTCTCTTTACAATTCACCGCTCCCTAAAACTCCCTTAACCCCTAAGATCATGTTGTAGCTTGACTGCAAGGCATAACTATTTCCCCAGTCTGCCTTTTTTAACCACTAACGTGTTTTTAACCGCTTAAACAGGCTTTATCTGACATGTGGTAATGTCTCAGTTGCACATTTTACAACAGAGCATGTTTTAGTCAATTCCTTGGAATTTCAGAGGATTCTTATACTGTCATTAGGGTTATATTATCCAGTGTGTCAGGGATTACTACAGTATGCCTTATTAGCACAAATCATATTACATATTTTAACCCCCTTTCCCTTTTAGAAATTGCAGCAACCCTATTATTAAATATTTGCATTCACCAGCAAGTGTCATATGATGAACTCCCCGTTTTAACCAGCCTGGACTGAAAGGCATTTGTAGAGTCAGACCACTAGGTTTGGCTTTGTTTTTAATAACCTCAGTGCAGCGCAATCCCTTTGAGGGTTCACATGTTTAGATGGATTTTATTAATATACTTCATTAAATGAAAAGTTTTATACAGGGGTTCCATTCTAAATGTGTCCTCCACCAATGATGTCAAATTGGAATATAGGGAAGGTGATATTCTGCTCGATTTCAAGTGTTTTCGATCAGGATTAACAAAATTGATGGTCTATTTTTATGAACTAAACATTCAGAGTTATTTATACCACCACCCTAATATTTAGAAACCACAGTTTTTCATGAACCTCATTAGATAGTATTTTTAATTGTACAAAAAATACAAATAAGTGGGTGTCACAAAGTGGGTGACGTCAGATCAGAAACAGGAACCAGGAAATAAACAACAGAGAGGTGGAGTTGGGTGGAGCTGAGCGATTGGTTTCGTTCAGCATTTAATAATGAACAGACAGAAAATAAAAGGTTGTAAAGACAAACAAAACACAGGACACGGTACTTTCGCCAAAATAAAGAGACAAACACGGTGAGCTGATATTTTAACTATTACTATGATTATTACCTCTGTCTCCAATCCCGTTCTCCACTCACTGAACACACAACCCCGAGTGAGTGAAAACATGCTGCTTTTATGCAGCTGTACTGAGACTCGATTGTTAATCAATCATTCAATTGGAGTCGCTGTACAATTGCACGTGAATTAATAAAGTGCAATTCCCTGTGCTCACATATTATTACTTTTTAAACAACTCGTGTTCCACAGACCCATTTATATCCCGTGTACCAATGACTATACACCAACATTAATACACAACACGCAACATATAACATTGAAATACACACAGAGGCGGGCAACATTGCCACAGTGGGTCAATTAAATTTGGAGGAATTACAAAAGAGTTAAGGAGTGGTGATATTTTGATCAGGCACTGTTAGGTCATTAAAATAGATCATATTATTCAGATGTCCAAATTCTTATTGGCTATTCAAAAACGAACCCCCTTGCCTACAGCCAATAAACGATTACTTTGACAATGCATCAATGACCTGACAGAGGGAGACATGATAAATGGGTCTGTTGAGTCTCCAGGATGGGATGTCACAAGAGCAATTCATAATTTGGACTTGCGTTGAGTTTCACGTATCTCACCATGTAAAAATAAATGAAAAGATGCGCAGGTCTAGTGTTTAAAAATGTGTCAGGAAGATGTTTGTGTGTGTATGGGGTTAGGGGGAAGCCTCAGAGTTTTGAGTCTCAGTACAAAATCTGTACTTGAATTTGTCCATTCACTATTATATATGCATGCATAATAATATCAGCCTTGTCATTTTTAAAGATATTTCTTTATTTCGATTTGTCATTATAAAGTTCAGGCATGACCATGGGTACTGGTATGTATGTTTTCACCATCATACTAGAAACAGCTACTACTGAAGACAAATGATAATTTATAGTAATTTCATTTTTAACTCTACACCCCAGGGTAGAAAAAAAATGAACATTTTGAACCACCCTAACTTCACATATAAGAAACAATGACAGATGAAACCCATTTCAAATTTACACAACATAGTGGATAAGATTGTTGTACTGTATTACAAAATAGATAGCACACATGATGTAAACATGAAAGCTCTCAACAATTTATAAAGCCATAAGTGTGTCTTGTTCAGGTTTGATTTAGACTATGTGAAACTATCAACAAAGTGTTTCAAAATAAAGCACTGCTTTCACTGCTAACGATGAGTTGGGGTCTGTATCACCACCAGTCTCAGCAACATTAGATTTAAATGCTGTTTCCATTCAAGCAATAAAATTAGACCTTTCCAGACTTTTTATTGGACAAAGACATGAAAAGAGACACTGGTGTTTAGAAATGCCAGTGCTTAAATCGTATGAATGCACCCTCGATGTTTTTACCACAATGTAAGAAATTTCACACAGGTTATACAACTATACCTCTTGGCAATCGATCTTTTGTGAATTTTATGCAGTTTTAGTATTATTTGGCCCTTGTAAGGATGGCATTGCAGTAATTAAAATGGAATACTGAAGTCAAGCAGTACTCAGTCCTTTGAATCCTAGGACCATATTGTGTTGAGACTACATTTTCTTTTCTTTTACAGATCGCACATGTAGTTCCTTGGCATTCAAGGAGGATTAATTTCCCAATTTAGACCACCATGTGCTATTGCTGTCTGGTTAGGATTTGCTAGTTTGAATTGAATACCCAGATATTAATGTCAATGGCTCCAAAATACCATTCAATAGAAAGATTGTGTTTGCTGTGTCTAAATTGCCTTGGTTTGCTCGAATTGAGTTTGGTTGACATAGACCTATGTAACTATAGTTAACATACTTGAGTTTGTTCAATAGGAAAAAAAAGTTTGCAGTTTAAGTCACTTATGTACAGCATGGAGAAATGCAAATTTGGATTGTTAGAGGGCAAATTCCTAAAATGTGAAGGGGAGGGGGGGTTGTGGCTTTTGGTCAGAATTTTTTTTTTCTTTCTTCATTTGGTAAAGTATAAAAAGGTTTCACAAGCCACTCTTGGGGTCTTTTCTGCCTGTGCAGTTTAGGATATAAACAGACTAATCTAACCCCAACCTCCAAGTTGGGTAAAAATGTATTAAAAGAGTAAGTAAATAACAAGAGAAAGCGATGGCTGTGCTGACCACAGGATATCAGTGTATAGCAATAAAGAAAAGGAAAATCTTGAACTTCTTAAGTGGTGTTAATGGCTTTAGGAAGGGGCACACAATAGCTCTAAAGGGTCTCCTGGAGTCTTAAAAGCATTTTTTTCTTCTTGAGAATATCTTATCAAATATATATTTTTAATAGTCACCAGGGGTTCCTGTTGCAATGAGGAACTTTTGCAACACATTGCATCACTCTGCTTTCTATGCCTACCTGAATAAAATTATTTGACCTGTAAATTAAAAACCCTAAACTAAATGTTGTCTGTGTACTGCGGCCAATATGTTATTCTCTTCTTTTTTAGTGGGCATGTGCCATTTGCACATTTGAATCTAATCTACAGATACAGAGACATTTTTAAATGGTAAATAGTGAAAACTGTTCCAACAGATAACCTCCCCCAGTTTCCTGAATCAGGTAAACATACCCACTTCCTACCTAACAAAAGAAACACTGTTTTCGTACAGCAGACCATGTTTCATTTATTTCAGACATCAGATTATGCATACAAAGCCTGGTGGCAGGAATGTTTCTTTCACAAAGGAAAAATGTGTTTAAAGAGTTTATACCTCATGCAAACACAATCAGTACATTTTTTTCCTCTGAATTATTATTATTTTTTAAATCTAGTTTAGTGGCAACTAACAAGACATACTTTGTTACAGACAATGGATATTGTCTTGAAGCAGACAACTAGAATGAAGTCGCTGGCTGCTCATATAATGCTGTTATTGCTATGTGGTGCAGCTGAAATGCACACAGAAGCATATTACAAGCGTAGAGAAGGGCTTGGCCATCTCCTATTCTGTTGAGTTGGCCGTAGATCTGCAGCGTCATTTGTCTTTTGCCCAGGTTATTATGCGGGCTGTCAGGGACAGTGAGGAAGGGGACAGCAGTGTGTCCGCTGGCCAGCGGGGAGCAAGGAGTCTGTTTACAATGAAACAGCAGGGAGCTGTGGGAATATGGCCGCTCCAGCAGCACCTGCCAGGCCTGGGCATCTAACACAGCTCTAGAGGTTTAGGGAAAGCTTAGCAAGGTCTCATGGGCTATAAGCCTCAATGAAGGTCTGCGAAGGATTTACTCACTGTGTTTTCAGTGGATTTCAGATTTTAAGAGTATACTGGGATTCACAATGACACTGGGGATGGTTAATTGCAGATCAAGTATAACTTCAAACCATCTATCATTCACTATGAGGGAAAACTATAAGAAACTACACAGAATTACAAAACATGGAAACAATTTCCAAAAAAAGGTCAAAGCTTACAAACCAAAACTATCTGGAATTAGTATTGACATTTTATAAACTTTACTGAAAAGTTTCTATGTTTTTCATTTGCATGTATCAGATGAAAAATATTGCAATAATTTTGAAGAAAGGTAACATTTTCCAACTGGACAATCTGTTGTACACTGATGAATACACTAGCACATGGTGTATTTAAAATAATGGTTATCTGAATGCTTTAAGAATGGAATTTATGTTTGTATTATCTTTGCCTTGAACCTTTAAAAACTTGATCTATCTGCAGCTATCCTTTGTGCTGGTATCGCTCATTACAGTCCTGTAATCATTCCTTTACTAAATATTTTTTGCCCATAAGCCCAGCAGTGGTTAGTAGTGCTTTAAGCAGTACAGAGTGTGTGTCGCTGTGGGATATTGCCACATCTTGAGGTCCGTTGAGAGGGCCCGTATTGTAACTATACAATGGCTATGAAATATTTTCAAATTTAAAAACACACTAACAACAAGGTTTTAAGATATCTCTCTTTAATATACCGGGAATATCGTTATGGGTGAGTCAGTGTACCAGTTTTGCGGTTTACCGTGGTTTAGGTATAATAATTGTTTTGACTTTGCATTTTTCTACTACAGACATCAACATTCTTCTACAGGAAACATGTAGGGAGATCTTTTTGTGAATCGTATTTTGATAATAGTTTTGAAGAAAACTGTCAATGAATACAAGTTTTAATGTCTCAATAGTAGATAAAAGAGACTGCAGGATTGCCTTCATATTCTCAAAGTCGTTTAGTTAAGTTATTTACAGTATTCAAACTTTTTTTTATGTATGGAATAAATCTTATTTTTTGTGAAGTGCCATAATTTAGGGAGTAAGTAGCAGGATTCAGAAAAATATAGTGTTATACGTCCCCACGTGTTGCTACAACTGTTTAAATAACATACCTGTAATTTTTCTTTTCATTTTTAACATCCTGACAACTTTTACATCCTTACACTTATAACTTTAAAGTCTGTTTCAAAGCTCTTTTCAAAATGGTCGCTCTAGTGCACTGGGGTTTGAGATCAGTCCTCTGTCTAAATCAGTGACTTTTCTATTCTATACCACATCATGGATCATTATTGCTGTGTTACCTGTTTGACAATGTGGGCAAGAGATCAGTGGACTGCAGCAGACATTTTGAAAAGACATTCAAGTTTTAGTGTTAGTGTAAAAAGTTGTGAGGATGTTAACAATGAAAAGACAAATTACAGGTACGTTATTTATACAGTTGTAGCAACATGTGGTGATGTGTAACTATATTTTTTGGAACTACTTACTCTTTAAGTAGTTTACTGTAGTATTTCTCAATTTTCTGTAAGCCTTCATTTTATAACTTGCATGATGTATTGTGTACTGTGATATTAAGGTTAACATGGAAAATACTGTCCCACCCCTATCAATCAATCAATCTTTATTTTATATAGAGTCTTTCACAGAGAAATGCATAATACATGCTATACAGTGGAAAGTACATAATAAATGATAGTAGCATAGCACATGAGATATCGTCACAGCTATGACATCACAAAGCCCACTGAAATGAATAGGAGGACCATCCATGCCATTGTCAAATATATATATACACCGCTGTGCAAAAATCTTTGACAAGTCATAGAACTGGCAGAAGGCAAAGGTGTCGTTGTCCATCCATCAACAGTCCAAACCACCAATAGTCCAATTTCTGTGTTCTTGTGCATATTGTAGACTTTTAGTCTTGTTCCCCTTTCTTAACATAAGTATTCTTACTGCAACACATCCTTGAAATCCTGATTTCATGACCTTTGTACTGTTGATTTGATGGACAAGGACACCTATGCCTTCTGCCAGTTCTGTCAATTGTCTTCAAACACTTGCCTTCTTTCTTTTCCTTAAGGATGTTATATTAAAATATTGCTCATCCTTGTTAGACAGCTTTTTGGGTCTTCCAGTCCTGGGTTTGTCAATTACAGATGATGTTTCTCTGTACTTGTTGATTATGCTGTGGATACAGGGATGGGATGAATACAGCAGGTTCCGAATCATTTTCCTTTAAAGTCTCACTGAACCGACACATTTCAATTGAAAGCCGGTTAAACTTTTAAATCACACAATTAGACATTACACATTACTACTGTTATGCTTAAGTGTTTATAATGTGGTAATTGGCTACACAAAACTTACCTGGCTACAGTTTAAAAGACGACAATTTATTTTTAATTGAAAGCACTTTGGAGATTATACACACAGCACCACCTAATTGTGTGATTTAAAAGTTTAACTGGCTTTCACTTGAAATGCATCTGTTCAGTGAGACCTTAAAGGATTCGTATTCATCCCATCCCGAATATATATATATATATATATATATATATATAACACACACACACACACACACACACACACACACACACACACACACACACACACACACACACTCTTATGGAAATAACCTATAGAAAGTCCTATAGTAAATTGGTCAAATCCTATAAAATATCCTTTATATTTCTTTAAAACCTTTTTAGTCCTATAGAGTGTCCTATAGTACCACTATATGATCCTATAGGACATTTCTGTAAGGGTATATATACAGTGCCTTGCAAAAGTATTCAGACCCCTGATCAATTCTCTCATATTACTGAATTACAAATGGTACACTGAAATTTCGTTCTGTTCGAAATTTTATTTTAAAACGCTTAAACTCAAAATCAATATTGTAAGGTGAAACTGGTTTTATGTTGGGAAATATTATTAAGAAAAATAAAAAACTGAAATATCTTGCTTGCATGAGTGTTCAACCCCCACACATTAATATTTGGTAGAGCCACCTTTCGCTGCAATAACAGCTTTAAGTCTTTTGGGGTAAGTATGTACCAGCTTTGCACACAGTGTCGGAGTGATTTTGGCCCATTCTTCTTGGCAGATTTGCTCCAGGTTGTTCAGGTTGGTTGGACGATGCTTGTGGACTGAAATTTTCAAATAGTGCCACAGATTCTCAATGGGATTGAGATCAGAACTTTGACTGGGACACTGCAGGACATTCACCTTTTTGTTCTTGCACCACTCCAATGTTGCTTTGGCCTTGTGCTTGGGATCATTGTCCTGCTGAAAGGTGAATTTCCTCCCAAGCTTCCGTTTTTTAGCGGACTGAAGCAGATTCTCTTGCAGTATTTTCCTGTATTTTGTGCCATCCATTCTTCCTTCAATTGGAACAAGATGCCCAGTCCCTGCTGATGAGAAGCATCCCCACAGCATGATGCTGTCACCACCATACTTCACTGTAGGGATGGTATGTCTTGAGGCATGGGCAATGTTAGGTTTGCTCCACACATAGCACTTTGAGTTTTGGCCAAAAAGCTCTATCTTGGTCTCAACTGACCACAAAACCTTTTCCCACATCGCAGCTGGGTCACTCTCATGCTTTCTGGCAAACTCCAGACATGCTTTCAGATGGTACTTTTTGAGTAATGGCTTCTTTCTTGCCACCCTCCCATACAGGCCAGTGTTATGCAGAGCTCTTGATATGGTTGACTGGTGCACCATTACTCCACTCCCAGCCACTGAACTCTGTAGCTCCTTCAAAGTGATTGTTGGCCACTCTGTGGCTTCTCTCACAAGTCTCCTTCTTGCTTGAGCGTTGAGTTTTGAGGTACTGCCTTTTCTTGGCAGTGCCTGGGTGGTATGATGCAGCTTCCACTTCCTGATTATTGATCCAACTGTGTCCACTGGGATATCCAAACACTTGGATATTATTTTGTACCCTTTCCCTAATCTATGCATTTGTATTACTTTATCTTTAACTTCTGTAGAATGCTCTTTGGTCTTCATTTTCCTTCAGATTCACAGCCTTACCAATGATCCTTCAACAGTGGGGTTTTTATCCAGAAAATGTGACAGCAACTTTAATGGTTCACAGGTGGAGGCCAATGGTAAGGTAATTGTGTCCTCGTTAGGGCAATTTATTTCACTGGTGCAAACTGGGAGCTTCCACAGTAAAGGGGTTGAATACTTATGCAAGCAAGATATTTCAGTTTTTTATTTTTCTTAAAAATATTTCCCAACATAAAACCAATGTCACCTTACAATAATTGATTCTGAGTTTCAGTGTTTAAAAATAAAATATCAAACAGAATGAAATTTCAATGTACCATTTGTAATTCGGTGATATGAGAGAATTGGTCAGGGGTCTGAATACTTTTGCAAGGCACTGTATATATATATATATATATATATCACCATTGTTGTTTTTGTGTCTACTTTAATTTTAACCTCAGTCTCTCAGATCCAATAAAAAATGAATTTACCAATAAAACTGACCCAGGCACTAACAAGCTGCAAATGAACCAATTAGCTCAGCCTGGGGGCACTGCATGGCCTCTTCTGCTATTCTATACAGATTTAAGTAGACTACAGAATTTTAATAGCTTAGAAAACTAGACAACTTGGCTGGATGTTAGAGCTCATTGGGGGATCCACATTCCTTATATACCTGGGAACCAATTATTACTTGACTGATTGTAAACCTTAGTAATAAAATAAAATGAAACACTTTTCTTGGCAAATTCTGCATTTAGAAAACAAATGACTGTTATCACTATTATGTGCAGTTGTCCTGATTCATAGTGACCTATCTGGTATCAACTCCAAAAGGCAGCTTTTGATATACTGTGTTAAATCAAAATATTAGGACTCCTGTAGCCACTGTAGTGCAACAAACCTGCTTTCTAGTGGCACTATTGCATCACCAGCATTTTTTAATGAACTTGTCTGTAAACCGTATTGTGTGGTTGAGGGGTTCTTGACCTAGAAATATTATTGTTTCCTATCCCTGAGAAAAGACACAAGTTTGAATGTTGATATTGAATGTTTCATCACTTTAATCATCACTCTGTGGTAACCACAAACCTGGTGTTACCAAATTCACTGCACTACCCAAATAAATCCAGGTACAGTGGCTTGCGAAAGTATTCACCCCGCTTGGCATTTTTCCTATTTTGTTGCCTTACAACCTGGAATTAAAATTGATTTTTTGGGGGTTTGTATCATTGATTTACACGACATGCCTACCACTTTGAAGAAATATTATAAAAAAATATTTTTTATTGTGAAACAAACAAGAAATAAGACAAAAAAACATAAAACTTGAGCGTGCAGAAGTATTCACCCCACCCAAAGTCAATACTTTGTAGAGCCACCTTTTGCAGCAATTACAGCTGCAAGTCTCTTGGGGTATGTATCTATAAGCTTGGCACATCTAGCCACTGGGATTTTTGCCCATTCTTCAAGGCAAAACTGCTCCAGCTCCTTCAAGTTGGATGGGTTCCGCTGGTGTACAGCAATCTTTAAGTCATACCACAGATTCTCAATTGGATTGAGGTCTGGGCTTTGACTAGGCCATTCCAAGACATTTAAATGTTTCCCCTTAATCCACTCGAGTGTTGCTTTAGCAGTATGCTTAGGGTCATTGTCCTGCTGGAAGGTGAACCTCCGTCCCAGTCTCAAATCTCTGGAAGACTGAAACAGGTTTCCCTCAAGAATTTCCCTGTATTTAGCGCCATCCATCATTCCTTCAATTCTGACCAGTTTCCCAGTCCTTGCCGATGAAAAACATCCCCACAGCATGATGCTGCCACCACCATGCTTCACTGTGGGGATGGTGTTCTCGGGGTGATGAGAGGTGTTGGGTTTGCGCCAGACATAGCGTTTTCCTTGATGGCCAAAAAGCTCAATTTTAGTCTCATCTGACCAAAGTACCTTATTCTATATGTTTGGGGAGTCTCCCACATGCCTTTTGGCGAACACCAAACGTGTTTGCTTATTTTTTTTCTTTAAGCAATGGCTTTTTGCTGGCCACTCTTCTATAAAGCCCAGCTCTGTGGAGTGTACGACTTAAAGTGGTCCTATGGACAGATACTCCAATCTCCACTGTGGAGCTTTGCAGCTCCTTCAGGGTTATCTTTGGTCTCTTTGTTGCCTCTCTGATTAATGCCCTCCTTGCCTGTTCCAGGAGTTTTGGTGGGCGGCCCTCTCTTGCCAGGTTTGTTGTGGTGCCATATTCTTTCCATTTTTTAATAATGGCTTTAATGGTGCTCCGTGGGATGTTCAAAGTTTTGAATATTTTTTTATAACCCAACCCTGATCTGTACTTCTCCACAACTTTATCCCTGACCTGTTTGGAGAGCTCCTTGGTCTTCATGGTGCCGCTTGCTTGGTGGTGCCCTTTGCTTAGTGGTGTGCAGACTCTGGGGCCTTTCAGAACAGATGTATATATACTGAGATCATGTGACACTTAGATTGCACACAGGTGGACTTTATTTAACTAATTATGTGATTTCTGAAGGTAATTGGTTGCACCAGATCTTATTTAGAGGCTTAATAGCAAAGGGGATGAATACATATGCACGCACCACTTTTCCGTTATTTATTTTTTAGAATTTTTTTAAACAAGTTATTTTTTTCATTTCACTTCACCAATTTGGACTATTTTGTGTATGTCCATTACATGAAATCCAAATAAAAATCAATTTTAATTCCAGGTTGTAAGGCAACAAAATAGGAAAAATGCCAAGGGGGGTCAATACTTTCGCAAGCCACTGTAGTTCTTTATATTTGCTAAATATCCGTGCTCTCCAAATAAACTTCAGGTAAGTAATGTAGACCCTGTATAAAGGGTAAGGGCAGGGCATGTGAATAATTCTTTCCATTTATTCTGCTTGGTGATTTTAACTTACAGCGGTCTATATGCTTAGCGTAGTCTGCATTTTTAAATTTGGTCTGATCTCCCGTCAAAGTCTGACAACTTTTCAGTCTTAACAGTCCATATAAATAAACCTGGAAGCAAACGGTTAATCTCCATTTTAATAATATTGTGTAGGAACAAGTCTTAATGTTACAGATTTTTTTTTTAAGGCATAACGCTATAAACATCCCAGCAAGTTTAACATATCACAGAATCCAGAGGAGAGCCGAGAATGTGCCTGAGTAACACGTTCTAATAGGGGCTGAGGAGTGGGCACTCTTCCAAACTCACTCATCGTCAGGTCTGAGATTTATGTGTGATGTGCGTGAGAGGTTTAACCGCTACCATTTGTAGGCCACTTTAATCTAGAGAACCCTTGTGTGTTATTATAAACAGCTGGAGTGAAAAAAAAAAATCTTACCAAATCACAGTCATGAGAGGAGGAGACTCTCTAGTGATGTATCATTATATTAGTCTGGCACTATATGACCTTTTCTTTTAAAATAAGAATGACAGTAGAATGGCCCACTGTTTTTATTTTCATATAGAATACAACTTGATGCTATTGCATAAAATTGACAAGCTTTTAGTGTGATATAATTATTACTTCAGAGTTTTTCTTTAGTTACTATCAATATTACTGTTAACTTATTAATGCAATTAGTATACTTCAGAAAGTTCAGTGTAATTCTTTATGACTATTACAGGTATGAGTGGGTTCTTTATTAAACTGTAATTATATATATTTTTAAGACCCATCCCACATTTCACAGAATGTTCTGAAAGTGCTTCTGGCATGTTTTCCTCGTCTTGGATTAAAAAACAAACGATTTTGCTCAAATATTTAAATTCTTTATAAAACAAACTCCCTGTTAGTATATTTACGTTTCGTTTAGATTAATAACTCACAGAGACCATATATCAGTACTGTGCTGTACAATTGATGTGTCAACTGTGTATATTTATGTTGCAGTAATTAAAGAAGAAACAGTGAGGCTGTAAAAAAAAATTAAAAATAAATAAATAAATAAATAAATTGCTTTATTTATTGTTTTGTTTAAACAAGGAAGCTTCTGAAGTCATAAGAAAACATGTGTGAAAGGGTGCTAGTTAGGCAGATAGAAATTACATATAAATAACATTTTTGTTGATGTTATTCTAGTTATTTCCTAATTGTTTTTGTTTTTTTGTTAAACATAGACATGATGCAAACTGTGCCCAAGTTTCTCTTAAGAATTTAGCCAAAACTATTTTTGTGTTGCATATATATTTTTACTGGGTCGCCTGGGAAATGCTGCAACGACCCTGTTATTTATGCTAAATCACATCATAGAATTCCCT
Source organism: Polyodon spathula (assembly GCF_017654505.1). Lineage (NCBI taxonomy): Eukaryota > Metazoa > Chordata > Actinopteri > Acipenseriformes > Polyodontidae > Polyodon > Polyodon spathula. The sequence continues at coordinate 17,924,131 of NC_054540.1, read as the reverse complement.
GTTCTTTTCCCAAGACATATAATATCCAGATACAATGACAAAGAGAGGGTATGTGTGTGCCAATAAATACACATCCAAGGAAGTGCCAGGGGAAATTATATGGTCAAGTATTGTGAGTGTTTTTATAGGAAGCCAGGATATCCCTGAGCAAAATGAAAATAACAAGGGAAGGCTTGTGCACATCTTGCTAAAAATTCCTTTGAAGACACCTGTCAGTTTAAAAAAATATATATTCTGTGTTGTTTTTGTATATAGTGATGTAAAATGTACTAAGCAGTACCATTCCAATTAAAACAAAAGCTGCTTCCAAGAGGATCGGCCTTAATTCAGATAAACATTAAGTTTATCACATCCTTTAAAACAAACTAAAACCACACCATTATGGTGTTATACCTGAAGTTCATCTTTAAAGCCAACAGGTATTAAATTATTGCAAATATTGTAACAGAATACTTTACTCTCATAGATCTGGTTTAGTCGGCACCAATCCAAACTTAAAACAGGCTTAATGAAATTTAATTAATCTTGATTCTTTCTTTTTTTTTGCAGATAACCATCTCCTTGTTTCTTCTTTACAAAAGCCCTTGTTAGTTCCAATGGCAGACACATGAAAGGGATTATTAAGTCACTCTTCAGATAACATTCCAGTGTCATGCATGAAAATAACTAAATAGATTGCCAAGTTATCTATATGTGAATTGTTTATTTTGTTAGTCGTGGGTTTTTCCAGATATTGTGCAGGAACACTTTCAAATAAGCCATGCCTAAAAGCTAAAAATGAATGCCAAACTGAAATCAGAACCAGTATGCTGTGTTTAACTTGACTCCTTGGTGTGAAAGGAGAGCTTGACGACTGCTCTGAAGGCCAGACTGTAAAAGAATGCTATCAAAATCCTTTCATTGCAATGCCATCTTCATGCTGTCTCAGCAACTACAGGTGAAATGATATCCCAAGCATTACTTTGTAAATACCACATGTTTCCAATATCTTGGTGCCAAACATGTCTTCACATTATTTCAACACACACTCTCTGTGTGGCACGGTGCACATAATTATGACTTTTGTCTATTTAAGAAATGTTGATCTTCAGGGCATTACAAGTCATCAGCTCAGGCAGAGGATGAATGTATGTATCCCTTCTTAACTCTGTGGACATATACAGCAGTCACAGCAAATATTTGTACACATAGCGTGCAAAACTCACACTGGTTCAACCTGCAAGACAGAACAACTACATTGTATTTTAAAATATAAGAGCTAGGCCCAAACCCAAAAAAGTGACATGGCTTACGTCCCTTCCACCTCAGATTAACGGAAGTACATATCACACTGTATAGAACACGTAAAGTAACTGGACATGTAACTGGGGTGTGTAAGAAGTCTGGTAAGCTGGATAACTGACTCACACCTTAAGTAACTATTAAATTTGCATGTTTTAAATGTTCAATGATAAAGGCATGAGCTAGAACTCTTGTCAACTTGACTTAATTTCACTATGTGCAATGCTGCCAGAGTCCTTTATAACCTGAAAAACCCAGATTAACTTTTTACACATGATCCATTAAACATTTTTTGACAAGGTTGAATTCAGCAGAAATTAATGAATACTAAGAGAAAATTAAATCAGTGTTTAAACTAAATGCTAGACAGTATAGATAAGTGATATATACCATCAACCTGTAATTGAATTTAATCTAACACATTGCTGAACTGCTGTTTTCTAGTCACAATTCTCCTTGTTGAAGGTGCAGGACTTTATTTATTACTGATGTCCAATGGTCCACTTAACAGGAGCTACTTGCTGTGCTGGCTGAAAGCTTAGCCTGGATGAAAAGGGCGACCTGAAGGTTTGTTGTCAGAATGAGTGGGAGTGGAGAGAGGAGGCTTTTGGATTTTTTATTTTTATTTTTTTATATAAGAGAAGTTCACAAGTTTATAGTTTTTCTAAGGGAAATCAACCTTTAGCTAATATTTCGTGTTGGGAACTAAAATCTCATAAAAACCTTTTTTGCAACATTCTATTTAACTGTACTATACTGTCCTTACTATACTCTTTCATGCTATAACATGCTGTAACTATGACTGCAGTGAACTTTTATAAGGGAAACATGAGCTACTATAGTAATTGCAGATATTAATACAAAAACCCTAAAACTTGTAAACTTGCTTTATTGCAAACTTTTTTTTTGCAGTATTTAAATTTAAATTAAATCTTGCGGTTGTAGTTAACAAAATTCCATAAATTCTACCTCTCCTGTACATCCATTTGCTTTAAAAGTACCAAGTGTGCAATTTTGATAGAGAAACTTTATTTCAAACTTCCAAGATCATTCCACCTCAGCAGGGTGAAAGCACGCTACTGGCTGCAAAGCATGTCATTCAATAGAGGAAGCAATTGGTTTGGTTAATGATAGGAAAAATGGTTTTGAACAGTGGGGGCAATTCTCCAGGTGAAATAACCAAGGAATTGCAAGATAACCTGCTTGCAAACATTGAAGAGCAGTACAAGATACATCACAATTTTAAACATGAAAATTCATATTTGCTTTAAAATGTGTTTTTTTTTCTTCTCAAAACTGGACAGTTTGTTTTATTGATGAGTGCAAAGACTGGGGCACAGCTTGATGTGTAATGGATTTAGGTAGTGTGGAATAATGTAATATTGTAACCATGGATCACCGTTTTTTAATCTGGAAAAAGCTAACCTCGACTGACGTGTGACCTCCAATGTCAGTCAGAACTCAACCAAGGACCATCAAACTTCCTTAATGGCTACAGTTGCAAAGGTGGCATTGGGAGGTGACTTTCAGAACATTCTGTGAAACGTGGGATGGGTCTTCAAATAGGATTTAGTGAAGGGGCAAGAGTACTGTATTGATTGCCTGGGTGGGGGATAGAAGGTTCTATAGTCATATCATCCCTATAAAATAAAAATGATAATGCATGTCAATACCTTTAATGGGAGGTTCCTTAAATGCCTCTCATTGAACGTAAAAGCAATACCCGGCCACAGCTGTAAATTCAGAATCAGAGTCAGAGTCATCGGTAACATGAAACAGTAAATAACTGTGACCTTACCATATTCACAAGCACAGTAAAAATGCAACTTTGACATACCTCCAGACATACCTTCACATACCTCCAGATTCTGATACTCAATTGCTTGTGTTAAACGATATCCTTCTTCAGATATAATTTCATTATTACTTTGCAATAAAAAAAAAAGCCTGACTGATATACCGTTGTATTGGCTGCCAATAATGAAACATGCCTATAGAATATCATTTTAATTAAATAAAGTCTAATTTAATTGAGTTTTTGGTGAATTACAAATAACTTGACTAAAATAAGTTTGTAATTGCGTAGGTTTAAACTGGATGTGCTACAAGCAAACTTAATTAAAAACGTTCAAGAAAAATACTTCTGCCCTAACATATAATAAAATTATTTAGGATTCATTTCGGATAATAAATCAAGTTACTAAGCCTTAATGTACATCAATGGATTTTTCATTATTTTGAATGCCAAACTTATATTTCACTTTAATGCCACGACTGCTGTATGTGAGCTAAGTGGTAAGAAATGTAAAACTTTAAGGCCCACATTAAATGACTGTTCACTTAATCATGGTTCAGAGACTGCCACAGTAAAACAAAAACAAAAGGAACATGTTTAAGCTCTCTGTAACAAACACAAGCTGTGATCTTACAAATCTTTGCTGCTCAGGTCAACTATGGAATCTTCTAACTTGAACAATTGTCATAGAATAATTATATTCAACTTCTTTACATGTTTTTTTTTTTTTATGAACCACCATCTAAAAAAAAGGAACAGATGTTTACAGAGATATATCAGCAACAGCCATAAGATATAGTTTGCAACCTGGTATCTGCAGGTTAATAAAAGGGTAACACGATAATACAGTAAACATCCATACTTTCCTAAGAAGTTAAGACATGTGCCAGTAATGATAAGCCAATCAACCCTATCAAAGACAGGACAGGATGATAACACAAGTTAGCACAAAGCAAAGCTTGGCGAGAGAGTCAGTGTGACTTTACAATACATTTATTGTTTAAGTTGTCCTTGGTTCATTCAAGTTTTACTTACATAGACACTACAGGTGGCCGTTAGAGGGAGGCATACAGAGAAGCAGCAGGAGGAATCAGATGCAAGGCCAAATCCTGACAACAGCAATGAAGTGGCTATGGATAACTGCAAGTCGGTTACCAGTACTAACACAATAGTAAAGTCGGGGAAACGCTGGTCTACATGTTGCCAGAACAATGTAGAAAGTGACATAAAAGCTACAAGTTGCAAGCAACAGTATCAAAGGACTGTTGATTTTGTACAAGCGACATTATTCATTCATTGAATAAATCAGCCAATGAAGGTGATGTAAAAAGTCATGTAACTAGCTTCTTCGCTGGCTTAACAAAGAAATGCTGGGGAACATCAATGCAGAACCGATATGAGAGAGACTCTCCTTATCGATATTTTCAGGGTGATTTATTTATTTATTTTTTCTTCTTTTATAAGTTATTAACGGTCCATTCCTGGTAGTTAATGACCAATTTGTCAGTATGCCACGAGATAATGGAGCAGCATTAAAGTGGACTAAATTATCAATAGGCCTATTGTATTCCTTGAAAAACAGACAAACAGACAAACAAAAAATACCATTATGAACCGTTTAAAACATAATGTTGTGTTGGAATTATAGTTTAATAATTATATAAAATAAAAAAGGCGGTTTGGTACAGATGCTGAAACATTAGGACGTTCATGTTAAACTGCAACGGCAACAGATGGTACGTTTCACTGGGCGCCTGGCGGGACTACAGTGTAGTACAGAGAAGTCAGAAAAAGGTGCTAGTGCGACAGTACCGGTCGAAGGGACCCGAGTTTAGAGAAGTGGACTGCGGTCTGGGTGTAAAATAGATTCCCCACCAAAAACAGAGGGCTTGGTGTTGAAGGCTGCGGCCCAGAGGAAAAACATAAATACTCTGCTGAGACAGAGCAGCCGCAGAGATCCGAAAGGAAATAATAGGAAAAGGGTTTCCTGACCGATGTGGTGCTGCCCCTCGAATGAGGCGAGACTGCAGTCTCCGAAGCCGGAAGCAGAAGTGCGTAAATGTTTACATAACCTGTAAATAACAAGAATAGCTAGGTTAGCTGCGACTCCAGCACTGAGAGATTAAAGCGAGCCACGTCCCGAAATGTTAAATATAGGATAGAGCCTCACTGCGATGCGATGAAGTAAGATAAGTGCACAGCTGCGAAAGGATAGTGTGGCCGGGGTCCCCTCTGACTCACGCGGTGAGGACCTATCTTAATTAAGGTTGTGGAAGTGAGGCACACTTACCCTCCCTCCCCATCCCTCTCCCTCCCTTCCTTCCTTCCCTCCCTCCCCCTCCAGAGGGAACCTATGCAAAGGCAGGAGGAGGAGGAGCAATACGAAAAACACTAGACAGGGAAGGTGTGTGTTATTACGGTTTAAATAGGAGATTGGTAATGACAGGAAACAATTAAGGGTCATCATTCCTGTTGATGTCAATGCGTTTAATGAACACTGCAGTCAACTTAATGTCTACTACTATCAATTAAGTGCCAAAGCAAAACAGGTATATTTGTTATCTCAGCTTTGTGTCTGAAAGGTTGTTTTGACAGCTTATTGGTAAGCTCTTGATAAAGTCAACTATACTTATTGTCACCATTTTTGCTCAGTTCATTGAAGTGGTATTTAAAGAGTCTGATGTGTGTTTTGTTTTGGAAGGTCTGGTGTAATGCTGCCATCTTATGGCAATAGTCTGTAATGAAAAAAAAAAGAATTGCGTGGTTGTGAAACATGTTGCCCATTGGCTGGTTTCATGGATCCCGCTTAACACTCGTCTTGGACTACCTTACCTAAGGCGCTGGACATTAAAAACTACGTTCAAAGAGGTCAACGCTGCTCTACAACACATATTAACAGAGATCTACTTTTAAAAATCCCCAGCGTCTATTTTATGTAATTAGTTTCAGAAACAACACCAGTTCATGTAAAGGTACATATTTAATACATCTGAGTTTTAAGAAAACCTTGTCTGATCAACGACCTGTCTATCCTTTTATTCTCAGTGTTACACAGGTGGCGGCCACTGTGAGGCGATATAGCAAACTACTGTCCCAAACAATACTCAAGAACTCACCTCCTTCATCACAGACACGTTGGCAAATCACAGCACGTTTCTTATTCAGGGTGAAAGTTGAGAGGTCAAAGAAAGCAGCCATTACCTCCTGTTTTTTGGGTTTTTTTTTTTTAGTGCGCGGCGTTGGATTTGGGTTCTCGTGTGTTTTAGAGACTTCTAGAAGAAAATACCAGATTAAAAAATAAAATGGTGAGTGTGTAATTTATAATTTTGTGTCAACGTAAATGAGTTCTTTTAAGCGGTTACGGTAGTATTTCGTTCGAATACTGTTCAGTCACCATTCATTCATTCATTCATTCATTTATTTATTTATGTGTTTGTTTGTTTGTTTGTTTGTGTAGCGGTAATGAGTAGGCCCTGGCTCACTGATATGATACAGCGAGTACAGACAGGTTGCAACTATAGATTGCAAGTAATACCAAACCCGTATGTTGGTGTACTACGACAACGTGTTTTATGAAGGTGTTTTATGAAGTGTATGGGCTGTCGCAAGATAACAGTGCCAGGCTCTGGCCAGTTATTGTAAACAAACACTAGCCTAAGAAACGCGATCCCTTTCATACTCTCTAATACTAAAGTGTATTTGTTATAACATCCTCAACAATTAGAATAAACATGTATTAACTTCAACATATATAAATACAGTTATTTATTGTAGAACATGTTTTCTATGAAAAAATGAATGCTTGTTGTCTCTGAGATTTACTGTATTGCTTTTTGATTGTTTTTTAGAGTTTACCTCTGAACCCAAAGCCATTTCTCAATGGTCTAACCGGTAAACCAGTTATGGTAAAATTGAAGTGGGGAATGGAGTATAAAGGCTACCTGGTTTCAGTGGATGGGTACATGAACATGCAGGTTGGTAGATAGCCATGTTTACAAGTTTAGGGAACAGAAAGTTTAACTGTATATAGAGTCATTCGTTTTGGACTGTTTGCTACTTGTGGACAAACAAAAGCAGCTTGTGAAATATTCTGCAGTACCCTTAGTCAGGTATTTGTAGGACATTTTCAACCGTAGGGTTTTTTTTGTTTGTTTGTTTTTTTAAATGCAATGTGTGTAACACTGACAGTTTACACACTGTTTCAGATTGACTTGAGGATAATGGATTTTAAACTTATTTACAGTACATTTAAAATACATCATAAGATAGCCAACCAGTTTATTAATATGTGTGTATTTTTGTCATACATAAGCTGGCTAACACAGAAGAATATGTTGATGGAGCATTGGCTGGTCACTTAGGTGAAGTTCTTGTTAGGTAAGTTACCTGGTTAATGGTGTAATTCTATCAAAAGTGTTTTATTTGTTAAAGTTGAACAAAATGGTAAAATATAGCACATGGCCAAATACACTTTCCATTTGAGCTTTTATCAAATATTACATTTCAGACAATAGAGAAGAATCGTTTTTTTTTTGTATTATTATTTATTATTATTATTTATATTTTTTGGATCAATAAAGTGCTGTCTGTATCTGGCACATAACTTGAGTTTGATTTGTTAGGCAGTCTTATGATGTGGCATGGTTTGGTATAGGGGCCTGCATTAATAGATTCTAAACTGACCTCCAATACGTTTGCAGTACCATACTAATTCTTATTTTTTTTTTAAAGATGCAACAATGTTCTGTATATAAGAGGTGTTGAAGAAGAGGAGGAAGATGGAGAAATGAGAGAATAAACATTTTGTAAAAAGAAAACCTAATTCCTTTTATACCAGATGCATCAATTGTATGACTTTGTAACTGATTTAAGTTGTTGGTTAATGTTTTTTTTTTTTTTTTGTCTTGCTGAACCAGTTGGTTTAACACTGTTTTCCATGCCGTGTGCCTCAAGAACAGCACAGAAATAATAAAATTGTGCATATTGCACTTTTTTTAACATTGTTTAATGTGTGTTATTACTTAGTCAAATTAGGTAAGTGCCAACTAACTGTCTGAATTTAATGACACATCGAATAGTAATGTTTTATTAAGTTTAATACTGATAGTAATCTCTATAGGATTGATATTTGAAATTGGTCTGTCCATCCCTAGTACATAATTGAAGATTATATGACAAGTGGAATTTCTCCTGTTTGCATTCCTTGGGATTCCAGATACGGTTTTCATGTAGTAACGGGACATGATATACAGTTGGGATAAACATATGACACAAAGGCTTCTATTCACACTTCAGCTTGCCAGTTTGAGATATTTTGTTAGAGAAAGGAAGCACCACACAGCAGTATGAATGGTCCCTTCCTGGCTCTAATTGGATCAGCTCCTCACACCATTGATGCCCCCTTGCTGTTATTGCTTTGTGAGTAAGGCCGTGCTGCTTACAGTTACACTTACTAATATTCTTATTTGACATCTAAAACTGCATTTGTGTTCTGTGTCAACTTATATTTGTCAAACCTCTTTTACACAAGGTATTACTTTGTTGTATGGCATTTGAGATAAAAGTTAAAACAATTAAATCAGTTCCTATGTAGATGGGACTACATTAATGCCATCAGCCAATCCACTTCCCACTCTAGCAGACAGATGTCTGCTGCAATGTCACAGAATTTAATTTAAAATCAATTGAAGCAAGTACTGATTTTTTTCATTTTTACTTGCTATAGTGAAATCTCAGTTCATCTGTTGGACAGGAGCTATTAAACAAAGACACAATTGGTCCAAATTGGTTTTATTATCCACTGGATCGTCCAATTGGTACTGTGCCTCAAAACCAGCTAATTTAATACTGTGCAACTATGAAAGCAACCAGTCCTGTACCTGCCACTGCTGCTTCAACCAGTCAACTTGCCTGTTTTAATAATACTGTTTTTTTTTTTTCTCTCATTATGTATGTATCATTCATTGATTTTTTTTTTTTTTTTTTTTAATGAAAATAATTGGGACTTCTCAAACATTTTGCAGTGGAAGGGTACCTGGCAAATCTTTACAATTGTCAGCTAAATCTAGGTTTTAAAATGTTTAAAAAAAGATAGTCTCAAATGTAAGTTCACAATTACTAAAGTTGTTCTAATATATATTTTTACAGTAGTCGTTGTCTGTCTTACCCAATCCCCCTCCTCCCGCAAGTATACTAAACTGGGTTCTAAAATTGGGTCCACATCTGTTCTGTTTGGAATCGGTCAGTCTTCCATGCTCTCTGCTATTTTAAATACCTTCTATGGACAATTGTGTGGCACAAGCTTCAGTACAATGTAAAATCTTGGTTTACACTAGTAACTATACCAGTTATTGGACTGAAATTAAATGTTCTGAGGACAAATTATATTCAGCTTAAATAGGTTTAATAAAGGCATATATGTGACATTTATCACAATTATTTTACAAAGTAGTAGAAACACTTAAATTTAAAAGGTTGTTACACAAAGTATTTGGTCTACATGTCAAACATCAAAAATATGTTTTTTTTTTTTTAAAAAACCCACTGCTCCAATTGTCTTGAAGAGCCTTAGGTAAAGTAATACAACAAATCTTCTTGCTCCTTGGTAGTCATGCCCTTGGATTTGTTAACTTGTTTTATTGTTGGTGGCTCTGAGCGGAACATCAGCTTTCTTCCAGCCTGAAAAACAATTCTGTAAGCTGTATATTTGCCTAGTCTTTGTTATAGGTTAAACAGAATGCAATATTTTGATATATTTTTTATTTTTTCAAGTTACCTAAAATCAAAATAAAACAACAATTTGATAGCAGAAAATAATGAAAAACAATGCTCTGCCGTCACATTAATCGATTAGCCTGCCTGTTTTTAAGTTTTTCTGTTAATCAGCCAATCAAATCAGTACCACCAGCATGAGCCTGCTTTTCTTAGTGGTTGTTGTTTAACATCAGTTCCCACTCTATAGTACAATGGAATACAATAAAGAACAAGCGCTAACAGAATGAGACGCGACCGCCTGCGAGCCGCATCCTCCTGCATATGAGCCACGTTATCAGAACCTTACAAGCAAGTTCACTCATCTACAAAATTCCAATGAACAAAAGTAAGTTGAAAAGTTTTTAATGTTAGCGGATTAGGGGGTTATAATACTTATCTGTGAACTGCCAATTTTTTGTGAGAAACGCTGCCCTAGCCGGAAGTTATGGAAGACGGCAGTCTGAGCTGGTCCAATTAAAATGCGTAAAATTTGTAATCTATTGAACATACGCGTTGGCCTGCTTTCAACCAAACAAAATCAGGTGTCTAGTCAATAAGGTTGCAAAGGCCAGGGTGTTGGTGACTGCCACTTAGACAGAGGATTGACAGTGGTTACTACCCTAAAGCACAATGAGTGTGGTCAGATCAATGGGCACTTACAAGGTCTCAAAAACAGGTCCAGAATGGAGCCAACTTGGGACAAGACCAGAACATACGTACAAGAGAAATTGGTGCTAGTTTGCATCTGTCACACATTGAATCCAGTTCAGGGTAAATTCAGGCCTGTTTGACCTTTGACAAGTGGAGGAGAGTAGAAATGTTTAATTGTATCAGCCTATGTCAAACACAGACCTAAAAGGACTGCATGGGTCAGAATAAATTTCAATACATAATCTGAAATTCTTCCTACTGGGTTTTCAGTGTAGACAGTGAAGGATAATACAGATGTTATGCAATTTTTAGATACAATTCCCCTAGAGTCTGGGTTAAATTCTTGTATGGAATCAATAGTGGATTCTTAGGGGGCAGCAGAGGAAATGGAGCAACTTTAAGTTCTGAATTTGTAAGTAATGAAATGTAAGTGTATTAAAGTTAGGTAGATCCATACCTCCATTGATTTTATTCTTTGGAGGAAGTCTTTTTTGTTCCAGATAAATAAAGGGACATAAGGGCTAAATTATAATAACACTCTATGGGAAATATATCTGGGTCAGCTGATTTACCACTCTGCATTGACCTTATAGCTTGAGTTACTTCAAATAGAGAAAACGCCTTCTCCAGGTGGACAGTGAGAACTAGAATTGAAAAATTCTCAAAAAAGACTCTGTTAAGGAGGGATCTGCAGGTGACTCAGATGTGTAAAAAGTGAGTAAATTTTTTTAAATTGATCATTGATCTCCTGCTGATCTACTGGAGGCAGGCCCGATTGCAAGCTAATTTGTGGTATCAAATGTGAAGCAGTAGACTGGCACAGTTGATGTGCCCAAACTTTGCTTATCTTGTCAATGTGTTCATATATTCTATTCCGTGATTTAGTCGGTCATTGTTTTGCCTTTTTTGTGGAGAAAATGTCCAATTCAGTTCGTAAGATCAATCGCTGTTTCTGGAGATCTGGACTGCATGTCACTGCCCTAACTGTAAAATAAGATCAGTTAATTCTGAGAGCTGCCCCGTTCTGAGTTTAATGATTTGAAGGAAATGATTTGCCCATGTAAATATTCCTTTGGGGTTTTAATAATCTAACTAAGGATATCCTTGGAGTAGATGGTGTCTAGGAAAAGGTTTATCTGGGAAGAAATAAACTGGACAAAGCTTTGACCAGAGAGCAACAGGGGGTTGAATCATCATTAATGGTGAGGTGCTCTCTGTCCAAGCAAAACAAGCTTCAAACCCAAGGGGTCGTGGTCTTACATGACTATACAGTGATAAGTACAAGAGTGGACAATGGGAGGCCGATTTGTATCCAGAAAGAAATAATCAATACAAGAGTGTGACGGACAGGCAAATAAAACAAGTATTGCCAAGCAGTCGGAATAGATCAGAAACCTCATGAAATGAACGGATAGTAAAAGCTGATTCTGAAGGAGAGTTTCAAGGAAGTGCTAAAAATGTTAAAAACACAGACTTATGTACAAACCCTTTTCTTTGTGTCTGCATTTGCTCTCTGGATTGCAGTTCTTAGTCTTTCCTCCTGCTGTTGCTTCTTAATTCTGATTTGTTCCTCACGTATCCTTTAAAATGCAGAACAGTGTGTGTTAATTATACACACTATCACTAGGTGTATAAGTGTATAACACTATAAATAGGTGATTTTAATATATATATATATATATATATATATATATATATATATATATATATATATATATATATTATATAATAATACACTTGAAAGATGTCATGTCCTAAAACTGCAGTTGCTCATCTATGTTTTCTATAGATGCAATACCTCAGTCGCATTTCCTTTTCTTTTAAGTGTTCAACTGCTTCCACTTTATCTCGTGGCAATGCTTCCAAGCTCTCCAGTAATTCTTCCATTCGGTTCTCTATGCTTGTTAACATCTGCAGTGTGCTGATTTTTGCTGGAACATCACCAATGCAAGATTTGTACACATCATCCACTTTTTTGTTCAAAATATTAAGTGCATGATCCTAAAGTAAAAGATAACAAAATTATCAATTTTGTTTCAACGTAGAGGTAAACAATTCAGTTCAGTTTCTTTTTTTCCAGCCACATTTGAATATAGCATTTTCTGGCAGGCCTATCCTTGTGCATTATCTAGGCAAAATTCATATCTTATTGACCCTTCTCATCACTGCAAAAACACTTAGCATACAATTATGTGATCTTGTAATTCTGTTATTGGCCTTACTTGTTTTTGTGAATTCACTTCTCCATAGGAAAAAATTCTAGACTTGAACTCTAGTTCTGAAGCTTTCTCTTCCTCCCTTACAATGGTTGCTTTAAGCATAACAATCTGCTGCTTCAGTATTTCTGTTTCATAATTCCTAAAGAAGTGACCAAATACAAAACACAATTCTAATCAAGCTCAGTCATATGGTTATCAGATATGGATACTTTTCACTAATCAAACCAACAGTACAGTACTAGCAAATAGTGCTATTCAAGGAATCCAATATTGACTACCAATAAAGCGCATTAAATAAGTAACAACTACAATTAAACAGAATTGTTGCCATACACTCAATGATTGATTAAAAAATATACCCCCCCCCTCTAAATTAAGTTAACATTATTGCTATATTTTTATTGAATGTATTTCAATACAGTATGCCATATGTGGTTTACCATTGCTATGCTATGATGCTGCACAACTCAAGCTAGTGTAAGAACACCATACGAGTGAAGAAAACATAGACATCTATTAGATCATCTTTAGTACATATCCAAGTATAACTCATTTCAGGAATCTGCAGAAAATGTATTTATTTTCTTTTTGAAGATGTCCTCCATTGACTTGACATTACGATACATGATCGTATTCTACATAGTGCAACCTGAAACCAGCCACGAAAGGTATTGAACATTTGTGGTAGCTTAAGATAGATGGCTGCTTTTTGGAGGTGCCTCTCCTTTAGTTGTAAGAAAGCAATCCATCTTTTGGGTTAACAGTATGTGTTTAGTCTAACTAAACTGTAACAAACATACATTCTCTCCTTTGTGATACGGACGTTCGTACGCATTTCCTCCATAGCTTCCTCTGTTTCTTGAAAGTTTTGTATATATGAAAGATTTTGCTCTTCTAGCTCTGTTAAAATGTTCAACATCTCCTTTGGATCTTTGAAGTAGAGCTCAAGTTCCTGGTAGTAAACAGAAATCTTAGTAACACAGTACAAACCTTGCCTCTAATGAAGCAAATTAGAAAACACTTAAACATAAAGTCTTTATAGTTTATGTAAACCACCAAGACTCATGCAAGAGCATTTTTAGACTATGCAGGTCTAGACCTGGTTCAAGTAATCTATAATATATCTCCCCGAATAGCAGGAAAAATTGGCAATGTTTACTATGACTGTTGCCCCCCCACCCCCAGTGTAACAATCTAAATTATTGATGTCATTGTACCATCAATGTACCCATATTATACCTTACTAGATTTTGGAAATGCGTGTTACAACCATGGAATGCTTGGAGGGGTTTGGCCAGTGCCAGTTTGGTTTGATTTGATTGACATTGTTCCATGGGGAAAAATAAGGTCAAGTTCCAGGGACTGAAACTGAAAATCATCATCTTACTGAGACAGAAATATAGTATTAAGAAATGATCATCTCACAACATCAAAACAAATGATGCAAGGGGCAATGAAACTCAGTATGCAAAATAAAAGTAGTAGAATGATCAAATATACCTATTGTAAACCCCAGAGGCTATAATAAACTAAAATTGGAATGTTTCTGTAATATCACTTTAGATCTTACAAACTTTTTGTAAACACTCTTTTTAATGCAATGTATGTTTAATTCAGAGTACGATTCTTTTTAAATATTAGCACAGCCCCTCCTTAATTACCATAACATGACACCCCCTGGCAAGGCACTTACAAGTTTGTTATAAACCCATGTCATAATAAAAAGGACAGGATCAAGTGGATTTTTTTCAGGAAATGTAGTGCCACAATTATAGTGTGCTACCTCTGTTTCTGTGGTAAACATAGCCACGGCTTGCTTAGTAGGGTAATTACAAGTACAGCAATCTACATACTGTCCCATAAAACATAACTGACATGATTGTTAATATTGGTTGTCTCTGTTTCTTTTAGGTGTGAAATGTCTTAAACAAAGACAAATGAATTCTTTGGGAAGAACAATTGAACATATGAATGCAAAATTAGGTCATATTGAATACACTGTGTAAATATTTTGAAAAACATGCTATTTCCTATGATGCCTGACTTATGGAACATCCTATATATATATATATAATATATATAAAATGAGCGTGTGTGTATGAAAGACTTAAACATTTATATTCTGTTTGAAAAATAAAAACAAACCTCATTACTGTCTGAGTCTCTTTCTTCTGCTCGACGGTCAGCAATGCAAATTCTTGTGCTATAAAAATAAATACTCTGCATCAACTTTGTTTATCGACTTATTTGAATATATGTAATACAACTTCTGTAAGTACCTTTATGGGTGGTGTATTGATTATTTATTTAATCACAAACAGTAATTAACATATTTATATAAAAAATTTAATTATTTTGTATCAACTTTATGTGAGCTAACCTTTTGTCAGTTGGTGTTTTACTTGGACGTCTGACATTAGAAACTTTGATTGATTCTCTCCGGGTAGTTACAGTTATTGATGCTTCAACTTCAGAAAAACATAAAATATATAATAGGTCATGGCAAGCCTTTTTTTTTTAAACACAAAACTGAACTGTACATGTAATAAATGGCTGCTCTAGGGTAATATATGTTTGGATATCATGGTAAGCCAGATACAGATTAATCAATGCTTTGTTTTTTAGTAAGAAACCAACACTTAAGTTATAAATTGTTTGATTATTAGCCTTGGTGTGGATCAAGATGCAGAGCGAGGGTAGTTGATACCTCCGCGCCCCCCCATCTGCCACCTCTGAGGGCCACCTTGGCAGCCGGGACACAGGAGGACCCCCAGACTACACTCCAGACCCCCAATACAACCATTGAAGAAAAGGCCTTAATAAATCTGGCCCATGGTTTTTGTTTCTTAAATCCAAAAAACAATTTTTTCAAAGACAGAACACAGTTTCAGCTGTTAGTCAAACAGTGCCTACTTTTTGGAAATGCTGGTTCCAGGGCCTTTTCTTCTTTCTTCTTCTTGTCCCTTTCCTTGATTTTGGCTTTCTTTTTCTTATCTTTCTTTCTTTGCTGTTCCTTTTTCCACTCTGAGGGTGTCATATTTGTCAAAAAATCCTTATAAAGCAAATATTCATTCAAGATTTCCTCATTCTTTGAAATTATACTGCAGAAGAAAGACAGTACATTGTTTATGTTTTTATTAATAGTACACATACACACACACACATATATATATATATATATATATATATATATATATATATATATATATATATAAAACCATTGAACAGAGTATATAATTATAAAACAGACTTTCTGGGTGCAAATCCATTCCTTTTATGAATGCAAGTGAATATTATAATAGAAATTCAAAAAGAAAAATGAGGAGATTTCTAAAGTAATAAAAAAAATTACGGCAATGCCCAAAGTGGCTGATAATAATAGGAGGTTGGCTGCAATAAAGACCTGGCCCACATGAACTTCTCCTGGGTAGGGTACTATACAGCTACTGCATGGCCAAAAGTTCAGCATTAGCAAAAAATTAAAGAAAACTGTTTCTTCATAGGTTCGAATGAAACCTGCTGAATAATGTTACGTTAACATACTGAATTACATAACACTTTGTAGTTTTTCATATACTTAAAGAAACACTGACAAAAATGGAAAATGTGACATTTCAAAATCTAACATGAAATACTAAATGGCTTCTGGTAGACTCTGCGATTTTGCATTTTGTAGTTTCTTGATCACAAACTGATGTAAATAAAAAGAACTTGTGTTAATACAGGATATCTTTAAAAAAAAAAAAAAAATTCTCAATCCAGGTGATGCAAAACTTTTGATCATAGCTGTACATACACTCAACCAGAATGAATTCTGATACTTTCATTTGTTTTTTACAATCAGGAAAAAAAACACCACCAGTCCCATACTGTTTACTCATTTTTATATGATTGTGTTTTCATTACAACAGTTATATCGGCCTCACTTGTGACAGAATGGTTTTGTTTCTATACAATGCTTTGTCTAAATATTCCAAGTACAATTTAGATAAAGGATAAAGGAAGGGGCAACTACTGTAAACAGCTGGCTTTGTACTGTGGGAACTGAGTAGACTGGGAAAATTGGTAAGACAGTAAAATTTAACAAGGTTAGACAGAGGACTGTAAGGAGATAAGAAGTGCCAAAAGTAATGCTTAGGTCGCTGGTTTGATTATGGCTTGAACTTTTCTTATACAGTTTTTTTTTGTATTGTAGTGTTTTATTTTTTTGTTGAAATTTACATAAATATACCTTTTAATTGCCATCATTTTAGCAGAAGCCCTCTTTATTTCATTTGCTTTCTCAAGTTTTATTCTTGTTTCTTGCTCTGCTCTATAAATAAAAGTAAAAAAACAATTAAACTTATATTATATATATATATATATATATATATTATATATATATATATAAAATAATTTCATAATAAAAATGTTTATATTTTAATTTAAAAAAGTTACATTTTAACTGCTTCTACAGAAGTTAAGTCATTTTCCTTGAGAAAATTATCAAAAGTGATTGCATCTTCCTCCAGATGTTTTTCAGCAAGTCTTAGTTTTCGCTTTTCATTTGCAACTATTTCTTCCATTTTCTTCATTGTATCGTGTTTCACCGACAGAGAATACTGTAATAATACAAACAAGTGAAGTTTTAAACCACAGCTGTCTACTGTCTACCAGGTAGTTCTGGACCAGTCTATTCTGAGGATGTTAAAGATCTACATGCATTTATAAACTCCTTTTTAATCCATTCTTAAGGCAGGAAACCACTAAATATTACATTTACAGTATGAAAATGCAATGGCATAAAACTGCATTCTTTATTAGTTTTATTTTTATTTTATAAATTTGCCTCCCCTTTTTTGCCTCCCCAGCCCACGAGAGCGTCAAAGCCAAAGCAAAGCTCCTTTTGGTCCCCAGCAAAGACTGGCCAGGACAAGAACCTGCACTGTATGACAAAACTTTAATAATGTAAATTATTAACATTAAACAACATTAAAAAAATACTTAGTGTGAATTTTACCTGAATATGGAACATTTCCCGTTGTTTTGTCATATAATTTCTTAAGGACTCCTTGTAGCTATGACGATCTGCCAATATATTTACAGTAAATTAACATTTGATTTTGCTGAAACGACAATCCCATCTATGTTTTGTTTCTTGATCAAAGTCTAATTATAACAACAGTTTGAGTGTGTCAGTTTATGCTGATATATATAGAGAATCTGGATTTTTGTAGTAGATATGTATAAATGAAAGAAAATCAAGAGGCAGTTAGTTAGCTTTTCTTACCGTAATTTCTTTAATTTAAAATAGTCAAGATGCATGATTCTCACCTTTTGTAACCACCATGGCCTCTTCTGAACAACTTTGATCTTCTTCAGTTTTGTTTAAAAACTCTGAAGCCTTTTTCATGATGGATGTGCGGCACCTTGATCTTGATAAAACTGTGGTTTTAAGTTGAACTGGTAGATGATCGTGAAGAACTTTAACCTGAATCAATTTGTACAGTATAATGTTCTAAAATCAATGTCAACTTGAATACTATAATTCTTTACAACAAAGCACACTTTAAAAAATCAAGAAGCACCCTTAAGTCGGAAACAGATTTGTATCCACCTGTAGGAGGTGCACTCTACAAACAGTGCTGTAAACCAAAGTAGATTAATGTGGTTACTAGCTGGCATGTGGTGCTCACATAAAGCTCTCAATTTGACTAAATGTGATCTAGCTTTAAAAATGTAAACCCCTTTTTTACTTAAAAAGATAAAAAATATTGATTATACTTTATGTGTGCACGGACTGTTGAGACAAGAAACAGAAAACAAGAAAACTGTATTATTCAGAAAGAAGACATCCACTTAGTGGTAAAAAATAACAGTTTATTGGTTTGCGAAAGATATGCCTGATGGCACATGAACAATTGGCAAACAGTTATACCCGACATGGACATGATAACTGACAGATACATAATATATTCACATTACAATTTGGTCCATGGCCTTATCTATAAGAGCTCGATAGCCGCCCCTATGCTGGCCCAGCTAGATTAATGCAATACAGTGATTAACAATGACTCGGCCAGCAGGCAGGACAAGTGGCACTTGGGGCCACCTTACCCCTAGACAAGGCATGCTGCAGCGTGGAGGTAGGGAGGAGGAGGACCAAACAAAGAAAGGACAGGGGTTTGTGGGCAGAGAGACCTATTTAACTGGTCAAACCGGTAACGTATGAGATTGACGGGTGGAGTCTCCTTTCGGAAGGACAACAAGTTTCCAATTCTTTAACAAATGTATTTGTTAAAATACATATTTTATTTTTAATTAAAAGTGGATGCTTACTTTTTGTTTTTTCTGAAGTTTTTCTCCCAGAAAAAATAAATCCTGGTGTAAAGGTATTACAAAGGGATTGCCAGGGCTTTGGACATCTTGATCTGTCAATGCAGACAAAAATAAAATGCATTAGGCAGGATAATCTAAGAAACATTGAACTGCCTTTTATACATTTATTAAAAAAATGCAAAAAGGTAACATCATAACATTGTCAATCAGAAATTCTAATATAACAGAGCATTTGCATTTATATAAAATGGAAAGTAAGCTTTTACAAAACCACTTATAGAACAGTAGCCAACTGGTAACATGATGGATTCAGTTCAGGTTATGTACTCCTGGGTGGAACTCTCTCCCAGCTTTGGCTCGTGATGCTCCAACCGTAGCTCGCTTTAAATCAACTCTCAAAACCCACCTGTTCTCTCTTGCTTTCCATGCTCCTTAAGCCTGATATCTGTTATTAGCTGCTGCTACTATTTCACGAATTGTTACTAGCATGTATCCTGCACTTTCCACTATATTTATTGTACTATTTCATGTATTCTGCACTTTACACTGTATTGTACTATTTCATGTATTATGCACTTTCCACTGTATTTAGTGTACTATTTCATGTATTATGCTACTATCATGTATTATGCACTTTCCACTGTATTCAGTGTACTATGTATTATGTATTATGTACTTTCCACTGTATATCATATATTATGCATTTCTCTATTTGAAGTATTATGGATTTTCTTGTTGTTACTGCATCTTGTAAAGCGCTTTGTGATGGTGTTCCACTATGAAAGGCGCTATATAAAATAAAGATTGATTGATTGGATCCTTATCTCAAAAATGATTGTTTTGATATGTGTACTTTTCAATGTCAATAAATTATATTACACACCTTTTCAAAATACTGCCCTATTATTCATAGGGACAGATGGACGAGTTGTGGTTATCATTCCTATATCTAAAGTATATGTTTTAAATACTAAAATACCTCTGAAAGCTTCTCTTTTTGACAGGCTTGTTTTAATTTGTTGTGTATTCTTTGTCGTTTGGGTTTCAGTATAAACTGTAAAAGAAACATCAAATGCAGCTTGTAAGTATTTCTAAAATGTAAACTCTGTAACTTGGAGACAAAATGGAGGTAGCAAGTTTAATAATTAGAAAACAATTGTCCACAATCTTTGTTCTGAGTGACAGTATCATATAAATAGGTACATATAATATAATGTTATATCATTTGTATTTATAATTCACACTTTTTTATCTATAGTTTATTTTGTATAAAATGCTTTACACTCAACAAAGTTTAATATACAGTATGTCGTAATGGTAGGCTATATAAGGTTATACTATTTTACTTTCTTTTTTGCCACTTAAAGAATCTGAAATCAACATATCAATGTATTTCCTACCTGAATGAATTTGGGGAATTTTTGAAAAGGTAGATGGTGACTGTTCTAAGTCCACTGATGCCATTTTTCTTTTGGGGGGTTTCTGAGAAGCTTTAAACTTTAGAATTCATTAAAGCAAATTAGACATCACAATACACAAAATACTGAGGTAACACAGTGGCTGTAAATGAATTGTAAATTCTTAACAGTGTCATGGAATATGCAATTATCAGGAACAAACTTACAGTATGCATTTCATAATGCGCTTAGCTTAGTTTGGCCCTGTGCAATCTGTAGGTGTGTCATTAACCACAGTGCTCAATCCAAGTTCAACTACTCAGAAATGTAATTCATTGGTGACTGTTTATAATACCTTTCCATAGTTTAGCCTTCTCCGCACTTTATCAGACTGTTGTCAGTCCAGTTTGTTTGCAGTACTGGTAGGTTTTAGCTGTATGCGCCGTCTTGCTGGTAATAGGATTAAAATCACCTTTAATTAGCTTGTTAATACTATTACAGCAAAACAGAAATTGACACGTGTGTCAATGCAGACTACGTGCAGCAGACACGGCTTGGCTTCTTTTTAAATGTATTTTTTGTAGTTTTGTGAAAACCAACAACAGGTACAATATCTCAGCTACACTGTTCTGTGTTTATTAAATATCTACACGGTGACATAAATCTAGAAACTGCCTAACCCTTCGCACCTGAGACTGGCACTCACCTTAACGTCTACAGAGCGCTGAAATAAATCTATTCAAAAGAGGCAGCGGGGCTTCAACCAATAAACTGAATTAAAAAGTACGTCAGCAAAGAATATTGACGTTTGGCTCGAGATATACTGTACCCGTGGGCATTTAAAACGAAAACAACGAGTACAACTGACTGTGTTCTAGGGATGAGTTGTCTGCTTAATGTGGCTAGTTATTGTAAAAACAAGTACAGTAATTAATTAATTAATTAAGTTTTAGAAATGTTAAACTGTAGCAGATTTTAAAAGAGTTTTCATCCATAATGTTCATAAACAGGGCAACTGCAATATATAAAACATAAACAGATGATACGGGATTTTGGTTTTATTATCAACAAAAGCGATATGTAAGCGTGTAAATAAAATGTGTTCTCCGGTGTTGTTGCATCACATTTAATGGGAAACAGTGTCGCCATACATTCGTCCTTAAATAACATCAAAATGACTTGATGTCTGTAATATAAATAAAATAATCACACATAATACTATGATAAATTATAATCTGGATTCTTCTTCTTCTTCTTCTTCTTCTTCTTCTTCTTCTTCTTAATATTATTATTATTATTTCACACATACGTAGGTTTGTGATCTGCGGGAGTGGTATTTTGTCAGTGTCCACCCCCTCAGTTATGCATTTTTTTTTTCAATTTACCGTACTCACTTGGGCAAATTCCTTTAAACTACAGACCGAATCCAACATCTCTGCAAACATGTCGAAAGATTTTAAGTTGTTGGTTAAAAACGCGAAACAAGTAGTCCTTGTTTGTACTGATGGTGAAAAATTCCTAACCCTGAAAATAAATGCAGAATATAGCAGTGATTGAAATGTGTAGTCAAAGCCAAGCCCTTATATATATATATATATATATATATATACACACACACACACACACACACACACACACACACACACACACACACACACACACACACACACACACACAGTGGCTTGCGAAAGTATTGACCCCCCTTGGCATTTTTCCTATTTTGTTGCCTTACAACCTGGAATTAAAATGGATTTTTGGGGGGTTTGTATCATTTGATTTACACAACATGCCTACCACTTTGAAGATGCAAAATATTTTTTATTGTGAAACAAACAAGAAATAAGACAAAAAAAACAGAAAACTTGAGCGTGCATAAGTATTCACCCCCCCCAAAGTCAATACTTTGTAGAGCCACCTTTTGCAGCAATTACAGCTGCAAGTCTCTTGGGGTATGTATCTATAAGCTTGGCACATCTAGCCACTGGGATTTTTGCCCATTCTTCAAGGCAAAACTGCTCCAGCTCCTTCAAGTTGGATGGGTTCTGCTGGTGTACAGCAATCTTTAAGTCATACCACAGATTCTCAATTGGATTGAGGTCTGGGCTTTGACTAGGCCATTCCAAGACATTTAAATGTTTCCCCTTAAACCACTCGAGTGTTGCTTTAGCAGTATGCTTAGGGTCATTGTCCTGCTGGAAGGTGAACCTCCGTCTCAGTCTCAAATCTCTGGAAGACTGAAACAGGTTTCCCTCAAGAATTTCCCTGTATTTAATGCCATCCATCATTCCTTCAATTCTGACCAGTTTCCCAGTCCCTGCACATGAAAAATATCCCCACAGCATGATGCTGCCACCACCATGCTTCACTGTGGGGATGGTGTTCTTGGAGTGATGAGAGGTGTTGGGTTTGTGCCAGACATAACGTTTTCCTTGATGGCCAAAAAGCTCAATTTTAGTCTCATCTGACCAGAGTACTTTCTTCCATATGTTTGGGGAATCTCCCACATGCCTTTTGGCGAACACCAAACGTGTTTGCTTATTTTTTTCTTTAAGCAATGGCTTTTTTCTGGCCACTCTTCCGTAAAGCCCAGCTCTGTGGAGTGTACGGCTTAAAGTGGTCCTATGGACAGATACTCCAATCTCCGCTGTGGAGCTTTGCAGCTCCTTCAGGGTTATCTTTGGTCTCTTTGTTGCCTCTCTGATTAATGCCCTCCTTGCCTGGTCCGTGAGTTTTAGTGGGCGGTCCTCTCTTGCCAGGTTTGTTGTGGTGCCATATTCGTTCCATTTTTTAATAATGGCTTTAATGGTGCTCCGTGGGATGTTCAAAGTTTCGTATATTTTTTATAACCCAACCCTGATCTGTACTTCTCCACAACTTTGTCCCTGACCTGTTTGGAGAGCTTCTTGGTCTTCATGGTGCCGCTTGCTTGGTGGTGCCCCTTGCTTCCTTTCAGAACAGATGTATATATACTGAGATCATGTGACAGATCATGTGACACTTAGATTGCACACAGGTGGACTTTATTTAACTAATTATGTGACCTCTGAAGGTAATTGGTTGCACCAGGCTTAATAGCAAATGGGGTGAATACATATGCACGCACCACTTTTCCGTTATTTATTTTTTTGAATTTTTTTAAACAAGTTATTTTTTTCATTTCACTTGACCAGTTTGGACTATTTTGTGTATGTCCATTACATGAAATCCAAATAAAAATCAATTTTAATTCCAGGTTGTAAGGCAACAAAATAGGAAAAATGTCAAGGGGGGTCAATACTTTTGCAAGCTACTGTATATATATATAGTGGTTTTAACTACACATTTCATTTGGGCAGCCTGAATGTTAACAGAAGTACAGAGTGCTGTGTCAATTTGACCTTTGCACTCTCAAATTGTCCTGTATACATATTAGGTGGTTATTTATTAACAGTCTGAAAACCTTTACATTTTGTTAAAAAACATTTTATTTCATGATATGGAATGGTATACTGGCTACGATTACCTTGAGCATTTTTTGTTTATTTGACATTTTTATGAGGCATTTTGCAAAGTAACCCTCTTTCCAATGCTTTATGAACTGAGCCTTGTTCTCATGTGTGTGTTTTGTTTTTTTTACAGAGATTGTCTCTTGAAAGCAGTAGGATCTGTTGACAGAATTGATTCTTAGTTTAAGGGGGCATCCTTTGAGACAATAATTGATGCCTCTGGAATGTGTGTCACACCAGGTTTGTGAAAAACAGCTTACATTATTTTTGCATACAGTTGTCATTGGTGAAGAATTAATGCAGAAGTTATTATTTAAAGTGATAAAATGATGAAATAATGCTTTGGGTATAATGTTTGTTCTTATTTGAAAAGCAGCCCTTGCATTAGTAGATTATTGTCTGGAACACATATCAATAATGTATTTGATGTTGTTTCAGGCTTGAAAAATGCACACACTCACCCAGTTTGGGCAGGAGACAGAGTTCATGAATTTGCAATGAAGGTAACTTTTATAATTAAAAAATTTTAAAAAGTGTAACTACTCATGTTATTTTTACAATAAGTGGCATACATAAAACAGTCAATATGGACATCAGTCAAATAGTATAATTGCACAGCTAATGCACAGTAAATAATATTGTAATAAGTATAGTCTAGTGTTTTAGACCATTGTGTGTTTGTTGGTCAATTGGCAGGTGCCACCTGCATGGAGGTTCACCAGGTGGTGGGGAGGGATCCACTTCACAGTGGAGCACACCAGGCAGGCCTCGGAGGCAGAGCTGCTGGCCAGTCTGAAGCTGCGCTTGCTGCGGATGCTCAGGACTGGAACCACGCTGGTGGACTGCAAGAGCGGATACGGTTTAGAGCTGGACACCGAAGTGAAAATGTTGAGTGTGATAGAGCGGGCTCGCAAGGACCTGCCCATCGGCATCTCACCCATTTACTGCAGAACTCACTCTGTGCCAAAGTAACCTTCCTTCTTCATTTCTGCTAAGGGCACTACACAGCAGATACCACTGTCTATATTACCATAGGTCTGCTACACCATGTTAGAATGATGCCTCTCCTAGCAATGTCATCACAGGCAGAATTACAAACACAGGTACAGAGATACAATATGATTCTCTGTCCAATCCAAATAGTCACACAACATTTAAAAGTTACTTTATTTAGAAATCATGAAATACTGTTAATGTAATTTTGGATGAAAGGAGGATTTTCACAGTAAAACGCAAAGGTAGTTTCTCAAACTGGTAGGCTAATATAGTATAACATCACATATAGAAGCAAAAGTTAGTCCTTGGTAGAATAGTTCACGCTCCCTGTAATATAGAAGGCAGTCATATATGTCCTGTTTGTATTTGTGTTTATAGAGAAAAAACTGCTGCTGAGGCAATGGATGATTTTATAAAAGTTCAACTTCTTAAGCTAAAGGAAAAGATGTCCGAAGGTGAACTCCATTTTGATAATATAGATGTGTTCTGTGAGAAAGGTGTATTTGACCTGAAATGCACCAGAGCCATCTTGCAGGCTGGGAAGGATATGGGGCTTCAGATTAACTTCCATGGTGATGAACTTCATCCAAAGAACTCTGCAGAGGTAAGAGAATATGCGAAGACTCCCTGTGAGTCAACAGTCTTGAAGGGTATAAAATGTTAGTTTGCTACCATAAGCTCCTCTCAGGGTTCTTTGGTATAGTAGCAGCTTCCAGTCTTTATTAAAAGGTTTAATATGTAATAAATATTTTAGATTTGTATAACCCTATTACTGTTGATTTAATACATATTGTAGCCTCAACATGCCGATTTTTAAGACAACATTTGTGCAATATTAAGTATATACACCAATGCCACCTACTGGACATTTACGTATTGCAGCTCACTCAGCTGAATTGATTACTAAGATCCTTATTTACAACATTTAAAGTACTTTTTTGAAATATTTTGTTAAGGACTGTTTTTAAAAGCTGGATAGGGGGGGATACCTGCCTTACAAGGCCAACTGTCTATCAACTGAGCATCTTTTCATCGACTTACCATCGTCGGGTCCTAATGCACATCGCCTCCACTTTGTTTTTGTGGAATTGACAGTTTTAAAGCAATTTAAAGATCATCACACTACATTTACTCACCAACAACAGAGAAAAGGTTGTAAAGTTTAAATCTGTAGTACGTTAATGTAGTTCAAATCTTGTCTGTTTTGTTTGTAGAATACAGCAGAATACATTCGGAATAGATAGCTATCCGTATCAATGGAAGCTGTATTTGATGATTATCTCATTTAATTAATTTCATTTAATTTAAACAATTTCACAAATGGTTGTGCCTGAAAAATCTAGATTAATATGAATCTACCCAGAGCAAGAAATATGCTAGACGCTGTAGTTATTGTTGCTCTGGGGAGTGACTTCAATCCTAATGCCTACTGCTGCTCTATGGTACATGCACCAACTTTATTGCATAAGTAACTTTTTTTAAAACTTTTGTCTACTTGATGGTATAGCATCTGGACTCCCTATCATTAATTACATGTGTTTAATTAGCTTAGAGCAATACAATTGTAACATTGAGGTTGTGGTCCAGTGGTTAAAGAAAAGGGCTTGTAACCAGAAGGTCCTCAGTTTAAATCCTGGCTCAGCCATTGTGACCCTGAACAAGCGACTTAACCTCCTTGTGCTCTGTCTTTCTTGTGAGATGTTGTTATAATTGACTCTGCAGCTGATGCATAGTTCACACACCCGTCTCTGTAAGTTGCCTTGGATAAAGGTGTCTGCTAAATAAACACATAATAAAATAACAAGAATGATAGTTTTTAGATAATGTTGGTAGGTGTTCTTGCACTCAGGTAGGGTTATGTTGTTCATGTTCATGACATACACAGTACAGGGATAAGTAAGAGTATAAATGGATAAAACTGAAGGTACAAACTGTGTCTTTTCTTTTTTAGCCCATGGTCATGCATTTGGCCTGTGTCAACATGAAGATGTCCACGAAGGAGGCATGAGCAGCGGCCATCACTAATGCTGCCTATTCTTTGGGAAAATCCCACACCCATGGTTCTCTTGAGGTGAACAAGCAAGGAGACCTCGTCATCCTCAGTTCATCACGGTATGGGAAAATAGTAATATTGAAATGAAGTCAATAAAGAGGAGCCTTGCAACAGAAAATTACTAAGGGCCATGATATGGAACCCTGTAATGCAAACAAAATAAAACAAAATAGAAAAAGCAGCATATTGCTGGTGCAAAACCCTCTTACCTGTCAACATACTGACACAGGTATCATTTATTGCAATGTTTGAAAATACAACATTTACACAAGAAGAATGTTCACGATCATGCATCTGTTGTTGTTTTTTTCTTTTTTTTAGATGGGAACACCTGATTTATCAGTTTGGAGGTCATCAAGAGCTTATTAAATTTGTAATTGTTAAAGGAAAGGTTGTGTATGAAAACAAAAGAACTGTGGATTACTGAGCCTTAGCCACAGCCTGTGCACATGCACGTGCGCTGTACAAATAAACACAAAGCAAGGATCATTGATTATATTAGTGATAACATGCAGGATGCATTCTTAAGCTCTTGGTGTTTCTTTTTAAGTTTTACTTTAAACATGTTTATTAAGACAAGGATTGTGGGCATTCTCAATAAATTCAGCACCGAACATCAGAAAACATTTTTATATATACTATCTATCCAGCACAACTGTTAAAAAAAAATAAATAAATAAATAAAACAGTATCTATACCCATCCCCCAACCTTGAAATCTGCTTGCCACTACATAACCCTGGTAGCCAAATAAACATAGTTTTAAGTAGCTGCTGTCTTTCCATGCCTGGCACACGCTAGTCAGCTTGAGTTTGCAATGTCAGCCACGTCAACGTGAGTTTTGTTGTCTTAACCTACTAAATGGACATTCACAAAGGGCAAAAGATTAGGTATACAGCAAATGCAATTTGAAGTTCAAGGACACATTTTTTTAGAATACATTTAGTTTCTGTCAAACAACAGGCAAGCACTGATGCAGTTAAAGCATAATTTCAGAAGGATTTCACTGTGCTTACTGAGCTTACTTTACAATAACATTTTACAATCAAAGTTTTCAGACCAGCTGGTAGTAGATGAAAAGCAATGCCTTTCCACAGTCTCAGTTCTTGATTATATTTGAGTCTTCTTAGTTTTTCCTTTTTTATAATAAATAAATTATTTTTAAACAAACTTCCTTTTCTTTTTTTTTTTGATTTGTTGTATGTTAATCGGTTATTCTATTAACTGCTTCAGATAAATTGATATTACTGCTTTGCTCAGTACAAGCAAATTCTTTTTTGTGTTCAGAAGGTACACTGTAGGCTGGAGGAAGCTGGAACAATGCTGTTGGAAAATGTATGCAAAGTGCAAACCAATGTATATACTGACACTATACAGAAGATAAACAGCCACACACTGTCAAGAAAATTGGATGTACATGCAAGTTCTTATCATTAACAAAACCTGGTGAAGCTCTGCAGCCTGTGTATGTTCGTTGCACTTATTTTTACATTTTGAAACAAAAAATTAAAAACAGGAAAACTAACCATTTTTAATTTTCTGTTTTCAATGACAGAAATTCAGAAAAATATGTACTTCTAATATTTGATTATAATAAAGAAATAACTAGCCAATGTCTATTTGATATTTGTTTCGTCGATGGATAATTCTTTTTTCTTTATTTCAAAATGAAACACTGTCACATGCTTTGTATAGTTAACTATTAACTATGTATTTTTTTATTGCTCCTACTCCTGTAATGCAGATAAAAACAATGTGTTTTACCAGCATGTTATACAGTAGTTTTAATGTAAGTATTTCTGGTGGAATTTGTCAAGCAGTTCTAAGAATTTTGATGCAAATGCATATTTAGCTTTTGCAAGCGCTTTTCTGATGTACCACTCAATTATGCATGACTTGCTTATGTTCCAAATCAAGTGTTATACAGTGGATGTATGGTTACATACTATACAATGTGTGAAGTTCACAAAGTGTCATTAGCACCATTCTGGAAGGTGAAAAACACCATTCAATGAACTAAACTTCATTAGAATAAGAGAAATTTAATCCAAAAGCTCATAGTGATTCTAAAGTTTTTATTTCAAGTTTTGTCACAATACATGGTGTTTTTCTCTTTTCAAAAAATTGTGCTGATGCCACATTGTAGTAAAACTACACAATCTCAGCATATTTACATTTGCACCAGCAGCACTGAACCCTAACTAATGACTGGGCTCATTTCCAGACCTTTTCATCCCTGTATCTGCTGTTAACAGGCTTAAATATTGACACATGTTATCTTTTCTAGTTTTACAGTTGGTTGATGTTTATATCTATGTTATATTTACTAAAAAGGATATAACTAGCCCCTTCTGTTTTACGAATGATTTAGATGGTTGACCAGACTGTGTATTTTATGGAAAGATAACAGAATGGAAACCCCTGAAGTGCATTGACTTTCTGTTGCTCACAGACAGGGAGTCAATGCAAAATTGAGTGACTTGAGAGACAGGTTTGTAAAAGAAAGCCCCTTACCTAAAGAACACACCTAATTATCATTAGACAAGAGTGAGAATTATTGAACGCTGTCATTTAACAGCATGACACAAAGCTAATTGTCTGTTGAGCAGAAAATTAGCTTTTTTTCATTTTAAGACATTTGACCAGGGTCTGAAATGGGATGAAAGCTCTATTTGTAATATGAAATTATTGGATGTGCTTTTATTACATAAAATAAGTTAAGTGCAACTATAACAAAATCTGTGGAAATCATGTGAAAATCCTGCGTCATACCTAGTACTATACCATACAACAGAACTTAATATAATTTCTACAGTTTTTAAGTTGCTAACTAGTTTCCAATTAACATGTTCTAACTACAAATGCAGGTTCCAGAATACAGTAGTAATTAGATTGCTGCAACATGATTATTTTTGGGGGGTTCACAACTGTAAAAAAGTTAGCGAGCATACAAAAAGCAAGTGTGTTACTGGTGTTATACTAAACTGGATGTAAATGTTTAAGACAAACACATGTTTAAATTCCTAGCAAAAAAAAAACAAGTCCTGCTTTTAAATCCTCAATTTTGATTTTTATATTTATTGACCCATTTCGATCAGACATCAACCTTTACACAGTCTGAACTGAGGTAGAAACCAGACTTCTGTCTTCACAGCAAGCTTTATCTTCATTGATAAACTCATACAGGATATGTAGTTAAGTATATGTAGAAACATTCTGGCAATTTTATCAGACTTTATACTGTAAAGTATTATTCTAAAGCAGTGTTAACAGTGGTAGATAAGCAACAGTTATATGACAGGTAACGAGTTCTCCCACGCTCCATCAGTGATCACACTCGTTGCGAAGACGTTTGCGTGGTGATGCTGGAGAATCGAGCACAAAGGCAGTTGGTGAGACTGGCCGGGATTCAGGGATGTGTTCCATTCTATATTTTTCAATGTAAGGATGTGCCACTTTCCATATCTGTAGGGAAAAAAAATCAGAAGAATTCAGTTATATATAACCACAAAATACAGTAGTTAATTGCCTAGCAAGGTAACCATTTTATTATCAAAGTATGCTCCCCAGTTGAATGGATATTTATTGAAAACATACAATTAAATATGACTTCTGTTATTGCCTTGAGGCCGCAAAAAGTGAAGTATGTAAAAGAGTTTAGCTTATAAGGAACAGGTACTAGTTTCCCACAATATAGTAGGTGATAATTGTTCTCATTCCCTCTGATACCTGGTAATTCCATTTAAATATGTTTCTGGTTTTGTTTCAGACACTTCACAGCCTTATATTAAAAGTCTCAAGTGTTATCATTTAGAAATTATGAGTACAGTATGGCATCTACTGTATTCAGACATTTTGATATTTAAAATAGGAGACTGTATTCCAAAACATTGCCTATAAATGCGTATCAGCTGTAGCTTGTAATACCGATCACATGATAAGATAAAGATGATGTTTATTTTCTGTATTTCTATGTCTTTAAAATGTCCACAATCAATACTGCTATCAAAACTATCACACTGAAAATGTGACACAGCGCTTTAAAACACTTGGTAAAAAGGGCTGGTACTTATGATAATATGTTTTAGAGTAACACAAGCCCAGCATCAGGAATCCTCTTGGATTTAAAGAACCAGCAGATAATTAATTAATCATGTACAAAAAAAGTTGCTGTCCCTGACTGACCTGACCTTTTCCTACAAGCTTTCTATAACTACTGTTTTATGACTTGCCTTTTGGTCCAAAAGCAGCCTGTGGACAGCTTCAATATCTGGAGCCATGAAGCGGTCCCTAATCCAAGGCCTGAAAGGGACAGTAGAACATTAGCCAAACATTAACCAGTCTATCTGGTGCTTTTGTCAGAAAATATCTAGACAAACAGGCTATTTCTGTTTAACTTACTTTGCAACAGAGCGCACAAGGTCATAGACCTTCTCCAATGGCGTGGTAGTTCTCAGGGGGCGTAAAAACTCAATCCCTTGACAGGCTGCAAGTAGTTCTATGGAAAGAACTGAAACAACAGAAAAAGCACAGTGGATGTTATTTATTTTCCTCGTTCAATTAAGCTAATACATATAGCTCCTGGTCTGTAAACTTTAGATTCCTCACTGCCCTCCTTGGTCACTCATTGAGACAAACTCAGAACTGTACTTACCTTTTCTTTCACATGCCCTTATATATATATATATATATATATATATATATATATATATATATATATATATATATATATATATATATATACACACCACACACACACACACACACATACATACACGCTATAAAACAGTGTGTGTAAACCAGCGTGTTGAATTCTGCGTGTTGAATTCCATGCGTTGTGACAACTTCAATATGAATCATTTAGCTTGCTTTATTTGCACATATAATTAGCTTAGTGAACAGAGCTATTGCTGGTTCATTTTTGCACGCAGTTTGGCTTCCCCCTGCCACGCAGTAATTCTGCTCATTTATAGCCATTTAGTGGATGAGGCCCTGAATGTTTTGCATATACATGGAGAAGTGCTTATTCAATAGCAATTAAACTTGGTCTCCACAAGCCATTCACAGTATCAGAATCTAGGGCATAAGATGCCATGTGTCCATCTGTCTGTATGTCAAGCTTACATTTTTACATGCACATACAGTAGATGTAGAGCATGGTGAGCTACATTTGTATGTTACTTATAACTGTGAGGGGTGAATGTCACTGACATGTTTATTATCTATACATTTACAGGCAAACATTACTCACTATTATTTATTAGATATTTTTTACCTATCTGGGGTCCTCAATTGATCGAAATTCTGCCACTGTTTAAATCATTAAATTCATGTTTTGTACATATGCCGATTCTTCTGTGCCTGTTCAATTTACAAAATGTAATTGTTAAATGTGTGGTCTCTTGAGCACTCTCAAGGAGTTTCCTATTTTCCTGCAAGAACTCACTGAAAACCGAATGGTATTCACAAATTGTTTTTCAGATATGTACATACAGAATGCATTGTTGTCATTGTTCTACCTTGCTCCACATGTTCAATCACTTTGAGTGCTTTCCTGGCAGCCCAGCCCCCCATAGATACATGGTCCTCAGTGGCAGCGCTGGTGGACAGGGAGTCCACAGAGGAGGGGTGGCACAGCACTTTATTCTCTGAAACTAGAGGATTAACATTTCGTTAATGTAAAGACCTGGGCCATCACAGCTGTACCACTACTGGCAACACACCATGGACATTTAAAAACAAATGCCCTGTTGACTAGCACTCTTAATTATAAGTACTCTTTAATAAATAGCCCTGGAAGAAGAGATCTTACTTATTATGAAATCTGCTCTGCAAGGTAGTTTTAAATTCTGCAATATAGTGCTTTTAAGATGGCAAACAAACAACCAATGTGAGGTGTTGTCTCTACTCACCCAAGGATGCAGCTGTGCAGTGAGCAATCATAAAACCTGAGTTTAGACCCCCTTCACAGACCAGAAATGCTGGGAGCTCGCTGAGAGAGGGGTTACACAGGCGTTCAATTCTTCTCTCGCTTATTGCAGCGAGTTCATGCACGCCAATCGCAAGGTAGTCTAGAGCCTGGAAAATGAAGTGATGTGTGAAGTATCTTAGAAATGCTTAGCTTTTTTTATTTTTATATAAATCATAGATTCCTCTATGAACAATTTTAAGAACATTCCTGGTCCTAAAACAAATCTTTTAAGGTATTTTTGTTACAGTTGCTTTCACCAATGATCTTTGAGATTGCCAGGTATCCACAATTGGTTCTGCTTGGTTTTTTGATGTATTTATGAGACACTAAAGATTGCTCTTGGTAGTTGATGGTAGCTGCTTTTTTTTGGTTCGTTTTTTTTTTTAACATATAACTGTAAACGTATTTGTTTTTATTTGTACAAATATTTATTCTTAAAAATTGGCAATAATATTAAGGACATTTATTTAGCCTTTAAAACAGATGGTAGTTAACCAACCAGTGGTGTAGTGGAGGGTATACACAGGTAAATGACTTTTACCCACTTTTAATTTGGGCAATATAGTGTTTACCCACTTCTCATATAAGGGATACAGAGTTTACTCACTTCTACTCTCCTGTGATATGCAAATCCTGAGTTAAAGAGAAGATATTTTAACGATGAGCATCTGTGTTGAGTTGCTGCATGTGAGACTGACAGCTAAGAGCTCAGTCAGAAATGTGGCATGAGCACGGGGGCGTGGTCACTGGACAGCGTGTTTTTGTGTGTGTGTGTGTGTGTGTTCTGTGACTGGTTGTTTATGTTATGTTAATGTTCATTGTTAGGCACACTTGACCTGCAGGGCAGTGCTAGTAGCCTTCACCTTAGCCCGCAAAAGGACGCTGACAGAACTGTTCAGTGAAGCGCACTGTTGGGTCTGTGACAGTTCACACGTGAACAGCACCTGAGAGGGGAAATGAGGGGCTCTGGTTGGCTGAGGGCTAATAACAAAGTATCTATTCATGTTTATATGTTCAATCAATCTGTTCAACTCCACCTAAAGAGGTATTTACCCACTTATTTACCACTACACCACTGTAAATAACCACAACAATGATGATGAATACTAATAAATAAATTATGCATACTTTAGCTGGGTATTCACCATGAAAATTTCCTCCCGAAATGGTTTCGCCTCTTTCTGCGAATACCATCTTCAGTAGTGGTTAAGGTTAAAACAGAAATCACCATCCAAAAGGTATCATTTAAAACAATTTTAAAGAGACTAAAAACACCTGTTCAGCTAGAACAAATCCAACCATCCTTTCATACAGACGGTCGCAGCTGCAATCCATCATTACTGGATTTTCTGGTGATATTCTGATTAAAGGGTGTTAAGGATACAGGGTTGTCTGTGGCGCTGTTAATCTCTGTGTCAATGATATTCTTTGCAAAGGCAATTGTGTCGTTCACCACTCCATGGACCTGAAAGAGAACACATGCTTTTATTCACACCTACTGTACACTGCCATTACAGCTAGATATCTACAAACACACGCGACGAGGCTGTGTTACAGTAAGTAACCTCTCATAGCAAGTGCTTTGTATTACAGTACCTGAGGGCAGCAGCGTAAAGTGTATGCATCCTGAACTCTGTCACAGAACCTGTGGCTTTCTGATAAAAATAAATAAATACATTTTAGTGTTTTCATTTGAAAAGCTTAACAATCCATTTTAAGTCCTTCGTTAAACTCTTCACCTGCAATTTCAGAGGGGTGGTGATCTGAATCCAGAAGGGATCGGAACCTGAAAGCCACCTCTTTCTGCCCAGGGTGGGGCCGCAGCTCATGGATGTCTAGGAGGGAATGTAAAGAGACTGTCACTACAGTGCTTCATATCGCTAACCCAGCCGTTCTCATCCTCTCATTACTCCCGTCATCCACTGTGACACCCACCACTGTCAAAGGCCTTTGTGGTTCCCTTCAGGACCTCCAGTGTCAGAGCTGCGATGATGTCAGCCTGTCTGGCGATAGCCAGGGCTCTCTCAACTGCCTCCGCACCCAGAGACGTGATCATCTGGGTTCCATTGATGAGCGCCAGCCCCTAGGTAGCAAAGACATGTTAAACCTGAGATTGGAGCAAGGCACTAAAGATTACAATCCAAGTTAATATGCTTTCATCACATTTTTACATCAGAAGTCAGAGAATGCTTTACCTCTTTAGGCTTCAGTGATATAGGTTTCAGTCCATGAGCCTCCAAAACCTAAAGAAAGTATTTTTCATGATCAGTTCAATGTGTAAAGGTGAATGTACTGGCTGGTGGCTGTGAAGAAGTTATTGAAAACGTACGTATTTGGCATCTGCCCAGCCGCTCTTGGGTGACCACATCTTGCCCTCTCCCATCAGTCCCAGAGCCAGGTGAGACAGAGGGGCGAGGTCTCCGCTGGCCCCAACCGTCCCCTTCTCCGGCACATAGGAGAGGCAGGAAGCTGCATGCAATCAGCAAGGGGAACGGGTTACTGTTTTAGTCATTTTGGTTATAATGTGCTGTGTATTCTGTATGTAGTCAATGCCACTGAAGGTCTGGTTACCATTGAAGGCTTCAATCATCTGATGGAGAGTGTCCAAGGAAATGCCGCTGTAGCCTTTGGCCAGAACATTGATCCTCAAGGCCAGGAGCATTCGGGAGCGCTCAGGGCTCAGTGGCTTGCCAACACCTAAAATCAAACAAATTCTGAATCAACAATAGACTACACTTAATTAGGCTTGTTTTTTCCCCATTACCCATTGTATCTACCACTCCTTCACAATATTAAAGCAATTTGAGAAAAGGCAAAGAAATTTCTTCCTTACCTGCCGAATGAGAGCGAACCAAATTCTCCTGCAGTTCCCTGTGAAAGAAAAGTTAGTTAAAACTTGCTGTCTCAGATAACCAATCACATTACTATCTTTCATGATTCCTATCTACAAAAATGGTTCTATTGATTTTAGGTTAATTTGTGTATTGAAATTGTAATGGCAGTGAATGGAATACAGTCTATACACTTCAATAGACTTTTTTAACTATCAAGATCTGTAACAACTCAATATGTTAACAGACTGCTCTTTCTTAAAGCATTAGCTTGCTTCTGGGTTACACTATTTTTTTCAAAAGTTGGTAATATTTGGAAAGTGTATACAACCACTTACTTGAGTTTGCTATTTGGGATGACTGTACGAGCAAACTTCCCAAACCCTGTTGTGATTCCATACACAACTACAGGGAAACAAAGTTTTCAGAGTTAATAAACCATTCATATACCTGTACTGGAAATGTCAAAAATAGTATTTGGGAATAAAATGTCCTTTGCCTTTGTTTTCTGTCACTATGTTCTCTATAAGTGCCCTTGACTGTCCGACTTTCTTTTCCGCTTCTGGAGTGAGCTAAAATAAAGCAACGATATTATAGTCGTATAACCAGCTGTAAAACTCGCATCTTAGAATAAATTATCCAGACATAACCAATGTGTCTCACCTTAATCATGTAGAGGCCCTTTCCTAAACTGACCAGATCAGTGCTTGTAAGATTGTTCCCGTCCAACAAAATATACTGCAAGCAAAGGTAAAATACGATATTATGAAGGGTTACCGTACTAAAACGTTAACAAACCCAGTAATGGTAAGGTATGGTAGACTTACTTCATTTGGTTCTCGATATGGGCTATTACTATGGGCAGTTATTAAGGATTTTTTTGTTTGTTTTTGACACATCATGCACTGTAGATCACAGCCAAAGTAGTACACATTTAAAAAGGATACAGATGACCGCTTCCTGGCTGAGACGGATTGAAGTCAGGAGACATTGTATCCCCGACGATTACTAAAATAAAAACATTGATATTTAGTCATATACAACCATGTTGTAATAAATGAGGGCATTACATGATTTTCTAAGCATATAAAATCTTACACAACTTTTTCAAAATAAAGTACATATGGTGATTATTCTACAGAGCTTACACGTGACTAATTTCAATAGAACAGGAATTATTTTGATCATATTTCATTGATATTATTCATTGGTAACATATTTTGTACTAGTAGTATAAGAACTCTTATGGAAACGCATGACGCAACAAAATACAATTACAACAAGTAGTAAATGTTTTAGTACGATCTGAAAAACGCAAACACACCTTAAGCAGTATTTTGTACGTCTAGAAATTAAACATAAAACTGGCTTTTTACAACGCAGGTGACACAGTAATATATTAAGAAATAAAAGGGCTAAAAATAGAGATGGAAGAAAACTAGTGTTTAGCTAAAATTTCTGTATGGGCTTATAAAGTGAACGAGGTTGCCCCTTACCAATTTCTACAAAATCATTATCTTCCAGCGTATCTTCCAAAGTGTCATCCGCGTCCAGCAGCCCTTGCCCTTGGCATCTTCTTACATAGAAACTGGCCTCTTGCACGGAGCCGATGCCCCCATTATCCGGCTTGTTCTTTATGTATCGTTTCAGCGCCTCGAGACCCAGCCACTGCACTGTGCGGGACAGGTCCCTGCAGGGGACAGTCAGCCACTCATCCCTGACATGCACTGTGAATCGCGGCATTGTGTTTCTTCCAGAGATGGAAGCTTGCAGTGCAACTCCAAACTGACATCCAAAGTGTGCTGTACCTCACAGTAATCAACCCTTAATATGGCAGGGCGGGAACAGCCACAAGCCACGAGTAGCCAATGAAACCACTCTTACACATTATAGGCCTTTGGTCAAGAAAAGGAGTATTTGATGTTAATTTGTTTTTGTTTATTAATAGCACATAAGAGTTATTGAATGCATTATGGAGCTTTATAGTAAGGCTTACTGCAGTTACCTGGAAAATATCCCACTGTGATTAACATCTCCTTTCTGGATAACAGAGCAACCTTTCAGTGCACTCCTTTCTATACTTTTTTTTCTACATATAAAGTTTACAAACTACGTCATGATGTAGTTAGTTTATCCTGTTGTCAAGGTAAGAGTATTCTCCACTGTTCAGGCATTTATTATGTTAAAGTGACAAGTTTATCAGAAAGGGTGTAGATATACATATCAATCCCACTTTGACCATGTTATTCTATTTACTTTATCCTATAGTAAAACTGAGCCATGTTCTTGGATCCTGGTTAGGTCCCTGAAATGTCTAAATTGACAGAATTGCAGAGTGCAGAAGTATCATCTTAGAGTTAGTGTAAGATTCATTTTTGAGGCTAGCCTGTGCTTCTATTATACTTTTGTTATGTTTTTACCACTGTGTAGAGCAGTGAACTTTTATCATGGGTTTGTAGTGAAGGTGACTAAACATATTAGGTTTTCTTTACCAGCTTTTCCACTAGCAGGATAATCTGAAAATCCAAACAGCCTTATAAAAATAAGAGACAATTCTGAATCTTGGCCATGTATTATCAGTAAATGTGTCAAAACTATCTATGCTGGGACGAGGTAAAATGGCAAGGGTATTTACAAATGTGACAGCCTAATGACTTTCAACATCATCATGATAATAATAATCTTTATATAGCGCCTTTCATAGTGGACCACCATCACAAAGTGCTTTACAAGATACAAGACTAGGGTGTGTGAACTATGCATCAGATGCAGAGTCACTTACAACAACATCTCATCTGAAAGATGGAGCACAAGGAGGTTAAGAGACTTGCTCAGGGTCACACAGTGATTTGCTTAGCTGAGATTTGAACCGGGTACCTGGTGGTTACAAGCCCATTTCTTTATTCACTGGACCACACAGCATGGACATCCACAACGAAGAAAAATAAATAAAAGTTTAGGAAACTAAGTTTAGCATTGTCAATAAGTTTCCCCCTCTACTAACACAACAATCTATTTTAATGATCAAAAGGGCAGTGGATCCGATTATAGCCGGTGTAGTGTTATTTTCAGGTATGCAGCGCAACGTTTATTGGTACAGATCAGATCGGCCTTTTTATTTATTTTGTCTAATGCGTGAGATTATATGAATATTGACAAGTAACGTCAAGCTGGATAGAAAGAAACAATTATCGTTAAATCCAGTAGATACAAAACAAGCATTCAACAGCAAATGGCTGAATGCAAGCTGTAAGTAATGCTAGGTGTGTGGGTATGTCATTTTGAACATCAGGATGGAGGAATGCATCATCCATTATTTTACTGACAGGATGATGTTAGTTTACCGGACATTTGTACGACAAAAGAACTTGATGACAACAGAAGAAAAATAATATAGAACGGTGTCAGGTCCGTTTCAGTAACCCTATAGCAGCAAAACACTGATTAGTGAAATTAACTAGGGAGTTGACTGTGTCAAGGAAGCCCTCACCTTCCTGACGCAAACAGCTGCAAATCTGTACAGTCTATCGCAGGGGTGCCCAATCCTGGTCCTGGAGGGCCAGTGTCCCTCCTGGTGTTTGTTCCAACTGTACACTAAATTGCTTAATTGGACCAATTAAGCTTCTAATAAGGGCTTGATTGGTCCAATAAACTAATTTAGGGGACAGTTGGAACAAAAGCCAGGAGGACACCTGCCCTCCAGGACCAGGATTGGGCACCCCTGGTCTACAGCCACAGGCCATAAGTAGCCAATGTAGACCCTCTCATTGGGGTTCTTTTGCAGAAGCATGTCTGCCCTCTTGTGGCAAAACTCAGAACTTATGGGACAAATACCATTGGTCTATTACTACAGATTTTAAATTTCAACAAAAAAGGAAAAACAAAAGTGATCCAGTTTATTTTATTTTGCTTTACATCCTAAGCTATAGTAGAATGTGAAATGTGTCTAAATGTGGATTTTAATTAAAGTTTTGCTTCTCAATCTCTTTGTGATACAAAACACAAAACATCCGCCACAAGAGTCAAAAGCATTTTTATTTCATGTGTTTAACAAGCATTCAGTTAGTGGAACACTTCAGCTGATCATCCACACTGGAAAGCAGTCAACACCATTGTAATAGCTGCGATATGATCACTTGGGTTGGGACATCATTTAACTTGATTTATTTATTTTTTTAAATCAGTTCTATAAAAGGATCAGGGGCTTGACACCCACTCCTTCGCATTCTTTTGTGATTAAAAGCTTGCTGTTGTTGTTGCCAAATCTGTATCTTCTGCATCAGACAGTCTTGCAAAGACTGGTGAACCAAAGCTAGAAAAACCTTGATCAATTCAGCATGAATTTTTTGCTGGTCAAAGTCACTTCCCCTTAGCTTACACTAATACAAGCGCTGCTGCCAAGAGTGAGGAAGCCAATGCTGCACGTCTAAGCCAATCATTAGAAAGCAGTGGTTTTCCCGTGGTCAATCTTCAGGTCCTTGGCCACAAGCATGGCTGTGACTGGGTGCATACTAGACCTACACTTCAGAAAGGTACTGACAGCCTGCTCACGGTACTTGTCAAATTTGTACAGCTCTCTGAAAACAAAGGAGAAAACAAATAAAGTACATCACAACATAAACCCCAAATAATAATAATAATAATAATAATAATAATAATAATAATACCTATAAGTTTATAGACGCTAAATCAGTTACTGTAACTGATCATTAAATTGAGAAACTGCATTTAAATATTTGTCTACCAACAATTCAATCCGATAAGAGGCTCTACCTGAAAAGCGGGCGAGTAAACTTCATTCTTCCTTGCTCAGTAGCCATCTGCATGGCCAGAGGGACTGCCTCCTCCCATTTAGCAAGGACACAAACACGCAGCCACCTGCAGCAAATGCAAAATAATAGAATGTAATTAAATACAGTATGGCTATATTTCATGTGACATCATCCAAAACAGATAACTGAGGGGTGAGCAGATATTTAACATGTATTAATATACATAACCCAACTTTACAAGACATCCAATAGTATGGTATATGATTGGGCCAGATATTCCATGTTAAAGACATTGAATGTAATTAATGTTTATTTATCACACACTTAGCACAAATTCATATTAAACTTGATGAACTGGCAGAGCAGTTTAAAATAATGAATACCAAACACAAACGTTCTCCATTTCACATCTGAATGTGTGTCTATATATAGTTATATATCACCATCTAATGATACTAGCTTTAGAACATGTTAACTACAAAATATATGTTGACAGACAGTAGTTTTTTTCTCAGTAATTACAATACCGCAAACACCATGCTGAGTTTTCCATGATGATTCAATATTCTTAAATGCAACCAAAACTTATTTAAATTTAGCTACAGTACACCAGCATGACCCAAAACACACACAGTTCACATAGGAAAATTCAATTGATCTAAAATGAAATCATAAAAAAGGACTATTTGAACGATATAAACAGTGGTGTTATG
The DNA here is from genome assembly GCF_017654505.1 of Polyodon spathula. Taxonomy (NCBI): domain Eukaryota; kingdom Metazoa; phylum Chordata; class Actinopteri; order Acipenseriformes; family Polyodontidae; genus Polyodon; species Polyodon spathula. Next base: position 17,882,897 of record NC_054540.1, on the reverse strand, counting down.
TAAATTCACAGCTGTTTGTACTGTACACAGAGTGTACTTAAGCAATCCCAGCACTTTAAGAGACATAACATATTTTGAAAAAACTAAAACACCTGTACACACCTGAATCGTATTTCAGAATTTTTGACAGCATTTAAGTTGTACACCTCTTGCATCCTCTTGACATGCGACAGAGGAATTGGGTCCTGTAATAGACAAACAGAAATGATTTATAATAAACCACAGTAAAGGTCCTCCATAAAAAACAAAAACAAAACAAAAAAAAAAAAACACAACAACTTGGTATGAAAGTCCAAAGTTTCAGGTTACACACCTAAATAAAACTATGAAGAAAGTATTAACATAATTCACACTTGGCTCCAATAACGTTACTTGCTTATTAATAAAGTGCTTATTAATAAAGGATTAGGGTCATATCCCATTGAGCTGGTTCCAGGGATCCATCGGATGTAAAAATATCTGTCCTGCCAAGAGCTGAATTTACTGTTTTAAACCCATAACAAAATGTGCATTAAAATCAGTTTCCATCAGTACTGTTCAGTTAGCAGTAGTGTGTGTAAATGACACATGCTACTGGGCCATTGGGTAAAAGAGGGTATTGCATTTACAGGATTGGATACGACAGATTGTGCTGTACACAATCAAACCTTTTTTCACGGCTAAACTTAGAAGCGTAACATACAATATACTAACCAGCCAGTACTTCACACCCTGAAACATAACACCTTGAAAATCAAGCGATACAAGACTTACGATGACCCAACACAATTTGCAGCCTAAATCCACACAGTACCTCATGCAGTAACAGGGCAAGGAACTCAATCACTTGATGGGAAGACAGCTTCTGCAGATCAGCGGCACTGAAAGAGCTCAAGTCAGCTTCGCTTGCCTTGAGGAAAACACAAATAAATACATGAATATACAACTATAGGAAATACATAAATAAGGTTTCTGTTTAGGGATCACTGTGCTCTTAGAAGTCAGTGTTTTTTGGATTGACCTGCTCTCTGTATTTGTCATCAGATACCGAATGTGTTTTTGGGGTTTTAATGCAACAGAGTATATCATAGCTGTTGTTATTTGGCACCAATACTTTGCAAGGATCCTAATATTATGGCAAACCATTGGACTATATCTTCTATGGAAAATAATAAAAAATGACATATTTAGTCTTTCTCCTGAAAATGTGAAAACTTAAGCCAAGACGTTATCAATGTCTATTAACAACATACTTCGCTTATTCATACTATACACGGTACATGTGTGTTCAAAAAACAAAAAAATAAATCAATAAAAAAAACAAAACACACACAGCCAACACTGGTAAATAAACTGCAATCCACAATGAAAACCATGCTAACCTTGATCCATCTCTTGCACAAGGCAATGCAGGCATCTGCTAATGTTGTGTCATATCTGTGGAAATACATCCATGGTTACTGCTTAACATTCCTTATTTTAAATTACATTCATACCAACCATTACATACTACTGAGCTTCAGGAAGCACACAATGGGCATCCCTAAAGCGTGTGTTTACTACAGCAAGTCCTGGAATAAAACACTAGCTACAGTGAACCAAATACAATGAAACACATCCACACCTAGTACTGCCAGCCAGCAAGAAGTGTGCTTTTCATAAAGAAAGTCATTTACTTACTGTGGTTTTACTGGAGGCATGCCTGGGGTATGCATCCAACCATTCCAGTCTACTTTATTGAGAATGTCAACCTGGTAAGAAATTCATACTGTAAACTAAACTATCTGCATTTAGTTTACATACAAATACTGATGTGAACCAACTAAAATCTGAGCACAATACAACCCGTATCACAATACAAGAAATGCTATGTACTTGTTCTGAATTTAAAGAGGTATTAATCTATTTGATGAATGAAAATATATGAATACCCTACCTTATCCTTGAAATATGTATACAAGTAGTTTTTCCAGTCATCTGTAGTGACACTGCTATAGGCAAACATTTGAATGTAGGACTTGACGAAACCCATAAACACCTCTGTCAAAAACAAAATAACAATGTAGTAATTGTACGCTGCCATTATCAGGCAACCATGCAGAGGCATTCCTGTAAAGAGTTTTACTGCTAATCATACATAACCTTTCTGAGGCGCTGTTTGTTAAGAAGCGCTGCCAGAAATGCAGGTTTAACTACTGTCTAATTAAATAATACTCTGTAGTAAATCAGCCAATAAGAGAACTTCAAAGTTTTGGTCCCGATCAATTGTTTTCATTGAATTTTTCTGCTTTATGAAATCCACTGTACAGGCAAATCTAAGATTCTGTATCAACAAGTGGAAGCTGTATAAACAAAATGTTTTTAATACTGAATTTCTGCCAGGCCTGTTTCACAGCACAGCTGGCCCATATACACAACTACAGCCTTCCAGGTTACCTGGCCCCCCAAGCAGCTCCTCGAGATGGTAAAGCAGAGCGAACCCCTTTTCGTACGGCACTGAGGAGAAGGCTTCATCTGTATTCACTTCACTCAGATCAGGAACAAGGTTGGTCAGGGGGCTCTTCGCTCCAAACGTGTTAATCTAAAGCAGAAAACAATTATTTAGGTTGACAAACACCTGCTGTACAGGTTTGCAGCTAACAATGTGTGGTTATAAACAGTTTGCCTGACAAGGTGTTGTCTTTTAAAATGTATTTATTTAAAATAAAAAATAAAAATCCTCCACGCATTTACAGCCTGACTAACTTACTGAATCCTGCAGCTCCTTCCAGCCTCCCATAGCTTTGAACTGCCTGAACTGTTCATTGAACATACGGCCCACAATCATACGCTCCAGGTAGACTGTATGGCCTTCGTTTAACCTGATGGAGAAACAAACTTGTATGTTAATCAGGCGGGATTACTTACTGTTTTCTGTTTTAGTTCTTGCAGTCATAGCAGCCTGGATTGAGGTTTCATCAGATCGAATAACAGAACCAAAGTTGATCTCACATAGTGATGTACAGACCGGACAGGTGATATAAGAAGTAGGGGGCACCATCTACTCCGTTTGCAATTAAAATATAATGGCCAGCATGTAGCCAGTTTGTTTGCAATTTCAAAAATCACTGTTAACTACAATATGTGTTATCTCCTCAGGCACATACAGCAAACTTCAGAGTATTTTTAATGTTCTTGTTGCCCCAAAATGTACCAGAAGTGCTCCCATGTTTTGTTGGTCACCAGGTTGCCCGTCCAGCTGTGGGAGATTTCATGTGCAATTACCTAGAGAGAAAAACAGCGACAATCAAAGAGCTGCGATAAGAATTAGACAGAACTAGAACACAACAAAGTGTGCTTTTAATCAGACTGTTTAAAACTCACAACTGCAGACGATTACTTACGTTGGATAAGGATCGGTCTCCAGCCTGAAATAGAAACAAAAAACTTTATCCCTTGTTCAACCTAAAAAGAAATCTCTGACATTTTCATCTTTCATCCTAAATTATTTTACTTGAAATTTCTCAATTCACCAGTTATTACACACTCAAAATAACCCAGCCTGTTGTAGCTATTTCATCCACATATATCAATAGGATGTTACTGTATGGAAATGAAAAATCTATAATTGTAGTGGCTGCTTAGAGTCACCACATCCTCTTCCATTGAAGGAACTAGTAAAAATGTGAAGAAAAAAATTGGCGACATCCTTTAGACTGAAAAAAATTGAGACAAGAAACCCTGTTTATTATTTAAAGGCAAGCACTTTGCAAATAAACCTTACAGGGCATGTATTTATTTATTTACAGAAACAGGGATTTTGTTTAGAACAAGACTCCTGTCTTACCAGCAGGGTTGGTGTTACAAAGCTGAGACATGGATTCTCCATACCACCAAAAGGGAAGGAAGGTGGAAGTACTAGCAGGTCATACTGTCCCCACACGTAGGGCCCGGCCAGCTGCTCAGCAGTCTTCAGCATTGTTTCAGTCTGAAAAAAAAATTGAAATTCAGGTTTGAAATTGAATCGATTAGGTCTGTGTTTAATCATGTGTTGTCATCAGAGAGACAGAGATTCATTTTAAAACACTTAAACATGACCCACCTCAGCAAACTCATAGGCTGCCAGATCCACCAGCTCCTTCTCCGACCACACCCTAGTTCTAGGTCCAATCTCTCTGTGAAATAAAAAGATAAAATCAGATGTTTTAAACTCATACTTGAGGAGTTCAGAACAGATGCAAAATTGTTTCTAGGGTTGCCTTGCCTACACTAATGAGGACCTGAAAAAGTATATAAATAAATTTACCAGAATAATGGTAATGCAAAATGCCTGAAGTTTATGAAAATTTAGTCTGGAGGTTAACACCCCAGATTTTATTGGAAGCTTTTGCAGTAGTGTTATGTCCTTGAAGTACAGACAATCTCTTCAAAACCTTCTTGAAAACTAACGCTCGACAGTGGTGTACAGTCTGGCCAGTATAAATTCAGCTTTGCTGCTGGATCTGGTAAGCTGGTATGACTGCAAACAGGATGTGCAATTGAGGCAAAGCAACATATGTTATCGATTGGCGGGTGCTGAAGTAAGGGAGCAAGGAAATAATCAGAACTGTTGCAAGATAGCGAGACCACAGAGTTATGAAGGACTGATCTGACTTTAACAAACTTTCTTAGGACACACTGAGATGATGCACAACTTATTTTCCTTCAGAATTAAGTTTGGTGTTTTTTTTCTTTGTTTTATTTTTATTATTTTTTTTAACTCAAACTGCTGTAGCAAGACATTGACAAGTAATCTTGACAGCTTACTTATAATTTCCAAAGATATACTACGACAATAAATAACACCCTCCTCTTACTGTAAACAGAACCACATATTCTCAAATCCAACAAAGCATACATGAACTCACCTGCTCTCTAACGCACCAACTACAATAGCAATCAAGTAAGACGGCATTGCCACCTATTATATAAGAAAACATACTGTTAGACGAAAAACACTCTGTTTACATCCTAACTTCAGAATTACTTTATAGTCATTTCTAAATGGCTAGAGAAGAGCCATTATATTATTATTCCCCCTCTCTTCAAGGGCTGTGTTTATTTGCAGTATTCTCTTTCATTGCCTGTAACTTTGTCAATATGAAAGCAGCAACAGTGGTATTTAAATGTCAGTCTGCACGCTTACCAAAGGATGTGCCTAGAAAAATCTCTCAACCAATTAACATACTATTAGTTTATCTATGGTTCAGCTAAAAATGATCACCACCATAAAAAGAGCAACATCTTTAGTTTCATAGTGCTAAACATGCAATTCATCAAAAGGTTTAATTCATCTTATTTTGCGATTCTTTCGTTCCAGGTGCAAAACGATAGACAGGCCGAAAAAGCCTGGTCTATAAAGGCTTAATGTGTGTTATCAAGATGGGGGGAGAGAGAAGAGAGAAAAAAAAAAAAGGCAAATTTTCAATTATTGTCTTTAATAGCTATTCTATCAAATACATGTCACCCTACCCCTGCTCTAAGGGCTCTAGCACTTACAGCTTGCCTGAATCGGTAGATGGTCCTGCTGCTGTCCTTGGGGTCGGCCTCCTGGCCATCCCTGACAGCACTCATAACAGCCACCAACTCCTTTGGCACAGAGACCTGGTTCAAAGAGAAAACCCCTTTTGAGCAACACATAAACCAAGTGACATGATGATAAAACTACAGTTATGGCAAATATAATACCCTAAATACTGTAAACGTACTGTAGAATGTTAAATGTTACATAAACACAAATACACGGCTGTACAAAAACGTGTCTCAGCTTGATACACAAAGGACATGCCAAAATACAATGAACACAAAATTCCGACAAGAACAGAAGGTTGTTAAATACTGACGGAGATATTGGGACATTTTGTACAGCACCATTTTAGATATCAGAGGAGTAATTAGGATGGCTCATGATTAAATCACGTCTGTTGGCAGGGTAGTAAATATGTGTAAGTCTGTGCTATAGTTACCCAAAGTTTAAATCAAATCTTAGGCTATGTGACAATTAACAGAAGCCTACTTCTTTGAGAAGCCTAGAGGAAAGTCTGCTGGGAGTACACACTGCACCAACCACAGCCTCCCTGTGACTCTTTAAAATGAAGTGGAAGCTTCTACCTACTCTTTTAGCAACTGCACATTGCTGCCTCTATAGAATACCCTTTTGTAATGACTAAAATGTTTCCTATTGTATTGTTTAGGTATTGATAAGACAGTGTATACTGATAAAGTGTTGTGGTATACAACTGTAGCCTAATAACAGAGTTGGCTTATGCTAGGGCCGGGTCGTGTTCTCAGAATAACATACCTGAGCATAGTATGTATGCTTCACAGATGGGGTGTCCTGACATGGGACCATGGTCCGGCAATGGGTAGCCTGAAACAAACAAGTTATACAGAAATAATGATCTAGATCCAGAGAGCTGTAAAGCATAGCTCAGTTTAACAAGTCTTAGCTATAGATACGTATCCATTCTGCAAACATTCTGGATCAGCTGGAGCTATATCTAAGACTTTGGGGACGTATACTGAAATAACACAGTGCTGCTATAATTGGTTATATATGGTTTTATTTTTCATGTAGTGCTGATGTACCCTTTCATTCAAGATAAAAGCAGCTGTAATGTTCATCACTGAGCAATAAACAGGCGTTACAGTTAACTTGTGGGTTGGCTCAGTCTTGATAATGAAGGATCAGAGTACATTTTCATGCCAGGTTTACTGCAGATTAAGGTACAGGAACCTTTGTCCTATCATTAGATAGCAACTAAATCCATTGAGATCAGCAAAAAAAAACCAAAAAAAAAAACAATGGCATTTGCACTCCAGTTTGAGAGACATGCAATTACTAAAAAGATCAAATTCCAGATCTAGTTTTTTTTTTGTTAATAACAAATTCATTACAGGACATGGGACCCAGTTCCAGTGGCCTGGCCTATTGAACACAAATAAATAAATCTTTACATTTTATTTTGCACATCATGTTCAGCACCAGTTACTTGCATACTGGATCTACAGCAGGAGGACATTTACACAGCGCCCGTGTCTGTGGTATTGAAGGAAGGGGGTGTGGTCTAGGTGTCATACCTGGCACTGACTGAAGAGATAGGGGTGCTTTTTCCCTGCTGTCTGCTCAGGGGTGAGCCACTGCAGTGCGGAGGCTTGTGGTGAGGTCTCATAAGACACTTCAATGATCACGTGCTGACCCCTAAAACAAGGCAGATCTCCCAGTTACATATATTCTTAAGAAATGACTGTGTGAAACTAAACATGCAAATACTATTAAGCTTAAGGTTTAGGTCCAGGAGCTGCAGGACTACATTTCCCAGAATGCCACAGGATTAACAGAGTTAAGGCTGAATAAGCCCCTGTATAAAGGCAAGGGAAACCTTGCAGTCAGGACTGTGTGTGAAGCCTGTGTGATCGGAACAAAATAAATAAATAAAAAACACACGGTACTGTGTGAACTTTAAAGTGTATACTGAGAGCTTTGCAACCGATAAATGGCTTAGCCGTCCAGGTTTATAGTTTAGGGTTCCTGCCTAAAGAAGCTTTGACAGCACAAAGCAGCAATGTTAAAATGCATACTTAGCTGCTGTTGCTTGCACATTTACCTGGACAACTCGAACGGAAGGGTGATCTCCAGGGGGGAGCCTCTGAAGCTGTGTGCCGTTCCCAAAGTAAACTTGGCATCCTGTCCATTGGCTGTAACTTTGTTTATTTTCAGGTCCTTTGTGTCCAAAATCTGAAGGCAAACATAAAAATTCAACTAAACTTGAAAAAAAGAGAACACTATAAATATAAATATTTGCCTCATGTTTTTATTTTTTAAAACAATTTTCTTCACTAATATGGCAAAGCTGTGCAAAGCTAATGCATCCTAAACAATTAATGTTTGTAAAAGATGTTGGAATAGCCAAGTATTACACAACATAAAGCTACACAGAAACAAAGGGGTGAAACTGCAAAAATGAACAGCAAAATGTAGAACAGCACAAGTCAAAGAAACAGAGGGAAATGTAAAATGAGGAAGACGTAAAGGCTTAAGACACACAAATGATAGTAAATCTGATAACACGTTACACAAAGGAGCCACCAGAAAGAATTAGAAAAATAAGAATTTACTAAAACTAAAGAACACATCAACTGATACAGCCTTTAAAAACATATGATCAAAAGGACTACAGTCTAAGGCTCAAATATTATTGCACACATTGCAGGTTTACGTTCCAGCTTTAAAACACATCAATGCGTCTTAATCTTTTATAACTCATTCAATCAATACTTATCACCTTTCATAGTGGACCACCATCACAAAGTGCTTTACAAGATAGTGAGGAACAATGCATAATACATTACATACAGGGCATAGTACATTAAATACAACAGTGAAAAACTGCATTAAATATAGGCATAAAAGCCAGTGTTACGTACATACACACACACACCAGTATCTAGCCTAAGCCCTGAGTCACCACATTTTATCAAGGCAACAGGCTGCATTATCAGGTGTGCTGCTTCAAAAGGTCAGTTTTGAAGGCAGAACTTTGTATTGTTAACCCAGAAGCCTCACTGTTTCTCCAAAGGGCCTTGCATTATTTCAAACTGTAAACAGTTGGATACACCTGCTGTGTGTACCACTCATTATTGTATAAATGGGCTATCCTTCACATGACAAATGAATGTGCTCTGCAAACACCTGCCCCGATGTACATTTCTATTCAGTAATATGTAAAAGCTCTCGTTCCCTTTTGCAAGTCTGTTTCACAAAGGGCAGCTACAGACTTTGACAGCTCAGGGCTGACCGATGGTCACTGCTTGGAAGGAGATTACTTATCAAAAAACACCCCAGAGGGCTGATGTTTCACTAGAAACAGTCTCATAAAATGACCCTGTAGGAGTTTAAGGTGGGAATCAAGGGGGAATGGTCACTTATCTCTGCACAGCCATTCAGATACCTTGCAGACATCATTTTGAAGCAGTGCTGTCCAGGTTGGTCTTGGGGACAAAAACCTGGTAGAAGGTGTTTTTTTTTTTTTTTCTGTTAATGTTATAATATATATTGTAATCTATTTTGAGATGTAAATTGTGTGCATTAATTATATTTATACAATTAAAAATCAGTAATTGCTACAAATGTAAATACAAGTAAAAGTAAAAGAAAAAAATACTCTTTAAAATGTGCTTACTCTCTAAATGTCTTCAAACTCTACTGAACACAATGCATACTGACAGTGGTACAAACTCTACTGAACACAATGCATACTGACAATGGTACAAACTCCACTGAACACAATGCATACTGACAGCGGTACAAACTCCACTGAGCACAATGCATACTAATAGTGATACACAGTACACAGTACGGATTCTTGCCCCTCTTGTGTTTGGTTTTCCTTACAATTTACGTTAAACTAATAAAAACATTAAGGAAATTTAAAGCACTTTTTAAATGACTTGAGAATCAAATTTCAACAGCTTTAAACGTCAAAAAGGGCTTCATGATTCAACTTGTACAATTTCCTAACACAAGCGATTAACAGTCAAATACAATTTAGTGTATTTAACTTTTTGCATTCTCTTTCTGTTGTGGTTGCTCAAACAGTTCATACTTCGAGGTTTAACGAATCAGTCTGCATTTGGAAATGTCGACCACACAGTAAATTCCATTTGACAGCACTTCGCAAAGTAACGTCATATGCCAAACAAGAAACATCTAAGGCTTCAAACTCAGGGACAGACAAAATAAAGCTAAGAAAGTCGTGATGGTACGGCAGTGCTTATCGTTACCGTACCTAACGCAGTTTACTGTTCCAAAAACTAACAGCATGTATTTAAAAGTCAGCAATGAAATCACATATAAGTAGGATTCGTATCTGGGATGGCCGCGTTTGTTGAGCGTACTCATTCCCAGTAATTCAATAACAAAGCGACAATGGCACACAATATAAGCAGGCATCACAAAAACATTCTCATAATAAGCATTTGATACTATAGATCTTGATGTACTGTACATAGCTCACATATTATTGCTTTTAATTTAGAGATTAATAAATTACATGCATATACTGTAGTCGGTATTAAGAAGAAAATAGACAAAGTTACCAGGCTAGACAATTTGTCTTCCAGTGCCTCTATAGTTAGAGCGACGTTCCCTTTAATAGCATGACTGTCGAAATCTACATGAAAGCGCAGATTCAAGTGTTTGGTGATGCACTTGGAGAAAGAAGCCAAGGAGCTAGGATCTGTCTCTGCAGCCATGATTCAGTTCAATTAGGTTCTCAAAAAAGCACAGCTGCAGCCTTATACCATACATCCACGCGGACAGGGCAGTGCGCTGTGCTTACTGGGATTGTAGTTTTTACCGTTCCGATCACTTCCGTGAATTGCAAGATAACTACATTCCCCAGAATACACCGCACCTAGCAGATGTTCCAATAAAGAAATAACGATGTCAGTGAGCTAATGTCAATATCAACCCGTGATAAAAAAGAAAAAAACGGGAAACCATTTAATACAAGAGTCACATTGTACGCTATGCAGTGTTTATAAATGTTTTTAAAATGTTTTACCATGGCATAAGTGATTCCAAACATCATAAGAGGTGAAAGAGCACATATTAACAAACGCTTAAGCACATTTGACAGCCCTGGGCTTTTATTTAGAAAGCGCAGACATTGCGATAAAATAAATACATAATAATAATAATAATAATAATGTAAATGCCTGCTGGAAATACATTTGGATTTAATGCTATAATTTTGCAACTTCTGTGCTTTTCAATTTACTCTTTCGATGTTACGTTGTGTATTTTTGGCGCTTTACTATAAAAGTGTGCAGTTAGCTGCGTGTTTACTTCGGCAGCTGCTGCGCGTTACCACATGAGCTGCTGAAAAGCTGTGAACGCGCTTTAACAAAATAAGCAGAGCACGTGTAGTGACTGGAAAAAAGCTCGCTCTGCACATAAGCAGAATTAGCATTTAAATCCCACAATAATTGGCATTATTCCATTTCCATCGGTGTCTGGTCAACAAGGAATTAATCTGCTTTTGTTTAAACAGTAGCATAAACAACAGGCAGGGTCCTTATCCTGTTATTACACATTCCTTTCAGCATTCTTGAAACTGACACATGAAAAAATGATATGAAAAACAGTTAACCCTTTAAGGTACTAGGGACTTACAGTCACCTCCAAAATTATTGGCACCCTTGATAAAGATGAGCAAAAAAGGCTGTATAAAATAAACAACACAGGTATTGAGCTATATTTTATGCTAAAAAATATGAGATAACTGTATTCTTTTATACTGATACAATTGCTCAGAGAAAACGTTTATTTTTAAAAAGTAATAATTTTTTTCTCAAAAATATAGGTGTCAAAATTATTGGCACCCAAAGAAATGGTTAATTGACCACAAACTCAACATTTTGCAATGGCCATCTCTGGACTTGAATCCCATTGAAAACCTGTGGTTTGAATTGAAGAGGGCAGTCCATAAGCGCAGACCGAAGGATATCAAGGATCTGGAAAGATTCTCTATGGAGGAATGGTCTAAGATCCAATGTGTTCTCCAGTCTCATAAAAAAAAAAATATAGAAAAAGGCTCAGTGCCGTTATCCTTGCAAGCCGAGGGTGCACAAAGTACTGAAAACAAGGGTGATAATAATTGTGACACAATTTTTTGGGAAATAAATGTATAATTTGAGAAATGTGTAATTTTGGTTGATTCCCTTGAATCATTAATAAAATACAATATATTCCACCTGTTGGAAAATTACAATATAGCTCATTACCTGTGTTGTTTATTTTATGCAGCCTTTCATAAAGATTGTGACAATTCTGAATCACATATTTGGTGTACACAAAATAATTTGTGTGTGTCTGCAAATGCAACACGTTAAAAAAAAAAAAAAATCTTGCAGTATGAGTCTTTATCAATTGCAAACAAGTATTTTAAGGACAGGGCTTCATGTACTGAAGGGGGCCAGTAGTTAAAGAAACAGGCTTGTAACTAGGAGGTCCCTGGTTCAAATCCCAGCTCAGCCATTGATGCATTATATAACCCTGAACAAATAACTGAACATATTTGTGCTCCATCTTTGGGGTGAGATGTTGTTGTAAATGACTCTGCAGCTGATGCATAGTTCACACAGCCTTATCTTGTAAAGCACTTTGTGATGGTGGTCCACTATGAAAGGCACTATATAAAGATTATTATTTCTAAGTGGGATGGGCTGGCTTGTGACGCTCAATTGATGTACTGTATTTCTATGCATTTTTCAGGGGTGAGATGATGTTCAGTACTTTTTATAAACAGGCATATTTTTTCTGGTTTGGCAGACAGCCCAAAACAGACCAAATAATGCAATTTAGCTATGAAAAAGGAACATTTATTAAATAAATAAAATAAACAGACGAGAACCATTAAAATGAATATATAACACAATTAATCAAAACATTATTTTTTAAGACATTCTGTAAATTACTTTTAAACTTTGTACTGTTTCTATGGCCTGGTCCCTTATGCTCATCCAGCAGATGGCTCCAGATCCACTAAATGAAACTGTGCCTCAGAGTTTTGCGAGATGCATTTTCTTTTCTTTTTGCTTCATTAAAACTTCTATTATAGAAAATAAAATAGGTAAACATTCTGAAGAAATACATTTTACTGTAAATACATACTGGTGACTGGTCTTATTGGAAGTTGCAGATCTGTAACTAAACCATTCTAATAATAATAATAATAATAATAATAATAATAATAATAATAATAATAATAATAATAATAATAATAAAATGCTCTCAGCATTAAAAAAAAAGAAAAGTGAAAGACAAAAACAGATTTATAAAAATTGGTTGTGTATGCCACACTGACAGTATTGCATATATAAAGAGAATGGCTTTTCCCAAACGTGATGAAACTTGTTACAGACATTCATTAGTACAAGTCTGTTGAGTGTAAAGAGGTATTTGTCTCTGTTTGACTGTGTCTGTTACATTTTTACCTACATTTAGAGAACCCCTTGTCCAATTTGATGAAACTTGCTAAAAACATTCTTTAGCACAAGTTAATGAAAGTAACATAATTTGGGGATATATGGAGGCACTTTGTCTGTCCCAGAAATGCTTATTGAATTATGATGAAAACTGGATCTTAACCTTCTTTAATATAACTTATAATAATCATGAAGTTCTTGTTTTGTTTAACAGCAGCTACATATTCTTATTTGCAATAAAACATAAATTCATTTTAAAAAGTCTTTGCAAAGGTATTGCTGGCCTATGAATTCTATTCCTAATAATAATAATAATAATAATAATAATAATAATAATAATAATACAATTATTTTAGAATTTGAGTTCTGCTGTCACTTCTCTGATTTAGAGCAAAAGAAGCAGCTGTCAGTGGCAAGACTCAGGACTATCAACCAAGGTAAGCTGTACAGTATATAATACTATTTAAATATTTCATTATCCACTATTTTGAAACTGCTGACCACACTAATCACATAGCAATAGATTGCATTTTATTGTAAAAAGATGTAGTAACTAGGGTTTTGAAAGCCATTTCATTCATTTTGCTGGGGAGAGGCCCTCTATAGTGTAGCTTCAGAAGTAAGGCAATGTATTGGAAATATTGAACTGAAACCAGAAAGGGTAACACAATAAATGATCTAAACCTTAAGTGTAAGCTATAATATAGTAAAGAACAAGTATCCCTTCAGCTGTATGATACAGTTTCTTTCCCCATAGACTTACATAACTCAAACTACTTTAGATCAGATTGCGTTGTCCAATAAGACTGTAAGATGCATTCAATGCAGAACAGCAGCTTTAAAATGCATTAGAAGCAAACCTCAGAAACAAGCAACAGGGTGGAATTGGAACTTATAGAAACCGTTAATAAGTAAATAACAAGACTAATATTATATATGTGCTATACAGTTTTCTGAAAGTGAGTAATGCAAGAACATTACCAACAAATTTGATAGGAGCGACCTCTAGTGGCACAAGAGTGTCATAGGTACTGTACCAAATAGCTTTTCACTACAATTGGAGGCTTTCTTTGTTTCATTGCGAATAGAGTAAGTAAGGAGGTAATGGACGGCAGCTAGACCCTGTCAGTGATGTATTACAAGAAATGGGTGGGGGGGTATTTGTAGTTGTTGTGTTATTCTGACCACAGCTTATAATAAATCATTTTTTAAGTACTTTCTATTTCTGTTTAAATTAAAATGCTTTAAAACATCCAGTTATAAAGAACATGCAAAGTGCAGAGGCTATTAAAAGATCTAAACAGTGACTGGTAGAAATACTGGAATGCTTCAGCTCCTGTTAATTTGCCGCTGTTTATATCAGTAAAATGGATCCCATTATAAGATATGACTCACATGTGGAGTTTAATAAATAGCTGATTATTTGATAATGAACTTGAACAGAATCACAGTAAACATGAAAAATGGGGATATAAAGGTATAAGATTTAGAACATTTGTAATTTTTTATATATTATAAATGTTATAAACGAGTCATTTTAGGACAAAGCAAGTCATGTGAACACAGATGTGTGCCTGCCAAGTTTCCTGCAAATGAAAGGATATCCCTCCAGGAAGCAGGAAGGTGGATCAGATCCCCACAGGGACCCTTCTTCTATATTGTTGTAAAATGTGGACAACGCCCCTCTGCAGAGATATTGAAAAGGCAGAATGAAAAACTACAGACTGTAAAAGGAAGATGGGGCAAAATAAAAATGCATGCATGCTACTGTGGTGCATTAAGAAAATGTGCTAACCTTATTAACTGCAGTTATGGTACTGTGTGGATTAACTGTATTACAAAGCCATGGGAGAAAAAACATAGAACAGGAACTGCACATTAACAACACCTAGCAGTTAGCATTTTTTTAAAAAATATTTGTTTCCCTGTACTAACCACACATTTGTTTGACAGGCAGGATAAAAATAATAAAATTGCCATTTTATTTGTTATTTGTGATACGTTGGTATAATAAATAATGTAACGACCATACAATACAGTTTGTGTAGTTTACATGCCAGTACTATTATGTGTACCTGATGTGTTTTGTCCAAACTCATGGAGGTTTGTCAAATATTGCATTAGAAACTGCTGCAGTAAAGCATCTCACTTTGGAACTAATAAAAAAACAACATCAAAGTGCTACCAAAGAGAGCAGATTTACTGATCGTTTCATTCAGCTGTAAGAGTTGCAATGCAAAGTAAGCTGAAATGTTGCCTGCACTCGCTTGCAGGAAGGTAACCCTTGGTTATTAATTATGATATCAGAGTAGTACCCTGAAGAAAGCCAGGCTGGCCCATTAGCAAACCACAGCATTACCAACAATGGTCAGACTGTGGTCCTGCTATGATAATGCACTGGTACGGATATGGCCCAGTGGTATGCATTAGATGGATCATTGATAAATAAATACAAAAAAATAACTGTTAGCACTGTTCTTCCGATGGTTCTTCATACTTTGCTATAGTAAAGACCCAGTATATCATTCCATTTTAAATAACATTTGGTAAGGTTTGTTGTCATTACTACCTGCTAATACCCAGAGTTACTGTGAAATAAGACCACTACCCATAATTTCTTATTATCAAATAGAATGCTGGCTACTTTTTTTGTATAAGGTACAGAATGTTTTTATGCAGGATACAGGACCACCTCACAGTCAATGGAATGACTGACTCTGAACACTTACCCACAGATAATGGTAAATTATACAGAATAAACTGTCCATCCAGTGCATGATTACTAAACAGTTCCTAGGTGCTAAGCCCAGAAGCATGTTTGTTGTAGTAATAGCGTTGATAACCAGAATGACTTGCTGATGACGGTAACAGCAGCAGGCCTTCTCTATTGCTTTGCTCAGATCAACGTCAGGATGCAATTTAATGGACGCAATTAAACTACTGACATGGAAATAATACTGTTCCTAGCTCAACACTTGCTGCATCTGTCATAAATAACAGTACTTAACTGTACCTCTGGAACTAGCTTGTAAACAGTTGAGCCATCATGCCTGCAGTTAAACCCAGTGCAATATGCTGAGACTGAGCGCCTGTCCGCTGTGTCTGCCAGGTCCTGTGCAGTAGAACATTCCTACAGGCAAAGACAGGAGACCAAGTTATAAAATTTAACTAGGCGTATTCAGTCCAGTTAGGGCATTTCTGCTTTATATTTTCACAACTTTAATTCGGACAGAATGGTGCGTGGCACCAGGTCATGCTGGCTGTTGATGCAACTAATCTGCTTGCACTTTAAAACCCCGAAGTTTGCTCGAGCCGAGTGGAAGAACAGGAGCTCCTCCCAGCGGTACAGAACAGGAAGATGGTGACGTCATTTGGAGCCGTGTGTAGCTAGTGTTACAATATTACTATGTGTGTTATAATACTAGAGCGATGCTGGACATCATTGGGCAGAGAAGAGGGGAGAAAAAGGCTGTTTACACAGACTGCAAACCGCCTGGGGAATAATGCAGGAAAGGAAGTGAGCCGGCTCTCTGTCTGACTGCTCCAACTTCCTGCGAAATCAGGATCTCATTACAGAGAAACAGAACAGTTCAGACGACAGTAAGAATGGAGAACAAGGGGATATTACAATTTTCTTTTTAAAAGTGTTATCGAAGAGACATACATCACAGGTCTGGGTATGTTTAAGCATGTTTTATTTTCTTATGGGAAGTTTCAATTTTTCAGAATGTGTTGTAAGTAACATTCTAGTATTATTCAACTTTAAACTTAAAAATAAAAAAAAAAAAAAAAAAAAACGGAACATGTACAAGCCACAAAAAAAGAATGTTTCACGGGAAATGCTGTATATACAGACAGTACTGACTGCTGACTTTACAGATGATGATGTGGGATATGGTATGTACGTTGTCTGGAAAAGCAGAACTCAGCAGTCATTATTTTGTATTCTGGTAACAAGTATTTAAGTCAACTGTATTGAAACCAACGGGGGAGGGGTGTATGTTGTTGAGTTTGGTCCAGTTTGTACCATTGGAGATTTATTAAAATTAGCAACAAGTGTATTTTAACTTCTATCTTTGCGATGCTGAAGTGCTGCTAATCAGATTCCTTAATGTAGAGACATTTTATAACCACAATAGTAAAGTTATTGTCGTGTGTATTGATAACTTTTTTTTTAGTTTAATACTGTTTTTATATATATATATATATATATATATATATATATATATATATATATATATATATATATATATAAAGGGTATGTTATATCTGTAACAGTCAAGTCCATTTATTGTTATTTACCAATAATGTTGTTCTAAAAAAAATACTGTATTAATTATTAACGAAATAAGGCGGTACCCCTTTAAAGACGCGAGTAGAGTTTCTGGTTTGTCTGGAAACAGCAAGACTAATTGCCATGCGCTTCCGGTTTAAAACTGGCAGCAGACAGCATCTTGAAAATGAGTCACTGGAGCAAACAAAGAGGGGCATGAGTTTCCCCGTGTCCGGGTTTTAACAGATTTGCAAGTTTTGTCTGAATTTGTTAGCGCGCGTCCTTTTGTGAAATGATAATTATCAGGAGGAGCAAAAAATGCATGTGGGGTGGTTATTGTTTTCCAAGGGGTAGTTTGTTTTCGGAGAGGTAGGGTGATGCTGCAGAGAAGTGGAGGCTGAGGCACTTTGGAGTTTCCACTGGCATCGTACAGGAAGAGAGTAGATTTAGTCATGTCTGCACACACCAACTAATCTCATTAGGAGTTTCCGTTCTTCAACACAGGAGGGTTTTGTGCAGCCCCGAGAGGCTTTAAACCAATTGAAAAGGAAACAAGTCACATCTTTATTCATAGACAGCTTGCCTAAATGCCCGCCTTGTGCATCTTTGCAGAGGCCCTAGGTACCTGTGTTGTCCTAAATTGTTTTTAGTTAAATCCTGTCATTCATGTTCACTAGAAGTCTGTCAGATTTTTGTACATTTTTTATGCAGTCAGAATACTGCAGCCACCTTAACCAACTATTAATAGGCTTTGGAGAAACCAGTTGTTGTAAGATTACTAATGACAAATGGTAAAGAATGTTTATAGTAAATAAAGGTCTGAAAAATAAACAGTGAGTAACAGTAATGCCAACGCTGTTGTTGTAATTACCTTAAAAAACAAAATGAAGATTAATAAAAAAAAAAAATAAAATAGATGACAACACATAACAGCAGCAATGTGCATGTTTCATCTGCCATGAAAAATACATTACAGGTGTCAGTACCATCAGAAAAGCAGGTCACCATGATTTCAATAGCTTGGGCTATCAGGTGCCAGTACATGAAAATGTCATCATGAGCTACTGAAACTAATCAGAATTCATAAGGTCACCATGGACTAACATTTATATACCTTAATGTTAAGGAAAGCTCTGTTTCATCAAAACTATTAAGAGTTCATAATTAGACACAGTGTAAGTGGCAGGGAAATAGAACCTGAATAGGGGAATAATAGAGTATTTGCCTCATATTGCATATCAGTTTGTAAAATATGTTTTGCATACAGATGTTGTTTATTGTAAAATAACTACCAAGTAAAGTTGCATCTTTGGAAACACACTTTATTGTACCATTTTTGCCAGCAGCCAGCCATTTGATAAGATGTTTGTTTTGGATCTACTGTGCAAAGTAATCATATGATGCATTGTGCACAGAAATGTGGAGAGCACTTAAAAAGCCCAAAGCAAAAAAAATAAATAAATAAAATACTGTAGCTGCATCCTGGTCATTGAAAGGGATAATTGCGTTAAAGGATGAGTCATAATTTTTATGAGAGGGACAAGTAGCTTCAAAAGGAAAGTGTAGACATAAAAATAAATTGCCAGCATCATGACAAAAACATGTTAGCTCTGTGGTAAACAAACTCCAGAGTTCATTAGCACGCCTACATACCTGTTAGTCGTCACCATGCATCAACATGTTTATGTAGAACAACTAGTTATGAAAGAATAGTTGATGGATCACACATAGTTGTTAACTTCCACAAAACCATCTTCATCTTAAGTTCGGGATTGTCAACACAACTCTTAGAAAATGTTAAGGTTCCAGGCCCCTTTCCCCTTCAGAAACTGAAAAATACAGTAGAACCACGCCCCCAGAAAAACCTGTTCTTTACAGTTGCACAAGATGATAGTGTGCCACGCTTTAAAAAAAAAAAAAAAAAGCCAATTTTCATGCTTCAAGTAAAATGCACTCTGGAGACTCATTTTTTATCATGTTGTATCCGATTAGAAAGAACATTAAGCTTAGTTTGTTTTGAGTTTTTTAATGGCACAGACACGGAAAGAAAATCTTCCCTTTAGAAAAAAAACCTTTTCTTAACATTTCCTGCGATGGCTCCCGTGGCAGGAATTCCTACCTTTTTGTTTGGGATCTGCTTTCCCAGGAAGACGCCTTTAAATTAGAATTGGAGGAAGTCCTGATTTAGACAGTTTTATAGTTTACAACGCAGATGCAAAACTCTGAGGATGCTTTGACAGGAAATGTTTTAATTCGCTCTGTGTGGAAAAATCAACATCATTCCATTTTAATTTCACCAGGCACTCCCTGATGTGCAGTGAGCGGCAGGCACTTTTATAAACCCTTATACATGTTGATATAGTGCTTGGGTTAGGTCGGCCAGGGTCTCCTCGGCTCACCGTGCACCAGCGACCCCTGTAGTCTGGCCGGGTGGCTGCGGGCTTGCCTTTTAGCTGTCCGGGAGCTGCGTTGTCCTCCCACGCTGTAGCTCCTGGGTGGCTGCATGGTGAATCCGCAGTGCGTAAAGAAGCGGTCTGCTGACGGCACACGTTTCAGAGGACAGCGTGTGTTCATCTTCGCCGCTCCCGAGTCAGCGCAGGGGTGGTAGCGGTGAACTGAGCCTAAATAATAATTGGGCATTTCAAATTTGAAGAAAATAACAAAAAAATAATTGGCAACGACTACATTTATAAAAAATAAAATAAAAAAACAATGTTTTGTTTTTTTTGTCATGGTGCAGTTGTCATGACATTCTCGCTTGTCACATTGTGTCCAGTGTGTGGAGACCTTTACTTATTTTACGTTAAAAACAATTGACTAAGGATTACCCAACTTGCTGCTGGTAGGACATATGCAAGGGTGTGATTTAAACTCAGGACCTCTTGGCTCTTGGTTCTTTGACAATTGAAGTCACTTGGCTGTGGTTAAGTTCCTGGCTTCACAATTTAAAGGCAGCTGTATATAAATGAGCTTTTAACAATACCTGTTTGAAATCAGAAGGTTCTCTGTATGCATCAAAACTGAGAGTTCAAAGCCAACAAGTTTCAGATCTTAGCCTCAGTGGATAGCACACTTGGCCTGGTTTTAATCACAAAGAGATGCCTTGGCTTCTGACTGACCACTTTAGTGCCATGTTATGGAAAGTGAAACCCCAGCCACGTCTCTGTCATTAAAAAGACAAAGGTCAATCGGGTCTTAAAGTATAACAAGCAGCTGTACGGTGGCAATGTACATTTTATATAGAAAGTGTGACCATTACAAGCAAAGAGCTAAGTAAACTGTTACAGCATATATAATGCAGAAACCAAAATTTCATTCTTAATTTATCTAGATATCATTAAAACAGACTAACTATGAAACCTGCATATGTTAAAGGTATACTCTTAACCCTCTGAATACAAAGCCCACCATTGGCCAGGTTCACTTACTGTGGCATTGAACTCATGACCCCAAACATACTTCTTGCACAAATATGACCCCATTCCTCAGCAATACTCTTCTCTAATTTAACCTTCTTATAAAGCACCCTTCTCCATCATAAATAAACAAGGTAATTAAGACAGGAAGACCAGTAAGTTCATTGATTCTTGCATTTCTAAGAAGCTGTAAGACATAAAAAATATTAATTAAATGTAGAAAGTTTGGATTGCTATTTCTGATTCACCATAGGTTGTTCAAAGTAACTCCAGCTGTCCAAATCACATTTTAATGGTGGTCTGTCCCTTTGCCCTGCAGTTATGGAGAGTGCTATCACACTGTGGCAGTTCTTGCTTCAGTTGCTTTTGGACCAGAAACACGAGCACCTCATCTGCTGGACATCCAACGACGGGGAGTTCAAGCTTTTAAAGGCAGAGGAGGTGGCCAAACTGTGGGGACTTCGCAAAAACAAGACCAACATGAACTACGACAAACTTAGCAGGGCGCTCCGTTACTACTATGATAAGGTGAGCCTTGCTGTTTTGACGTGTTTACTTTCTAACATTGTTCAGTATGCAACGGTGTCCTTTATCCTTATATTTACTACATGTTTTCAAGCCCATAATAAATTACAGGTATATCTAATCAATAAATATACTTATTGACACCAAAATAAAACCAAAAAAGTTCTTTTGAATCAGCCAGTCACTGACTCTGATTTGACAACATTTTTAAAAGGGAAGAGAGTTCCACATTTACTGAATCACTGTAGATTTTTATATTTAAGGGACTGAATTGTGTCTGGAAATTTGCCCCTGAAAGAGTGTGAAGGAGTAATTAACCCAGAGGCACAGCAAACACTGATGGGTTGTTTTCCAGACGTCAGTTGAGAGATAGTGTATTGTAATGTACAGTAGAGGAACTTGGTAATGCAAATGTGCATATTAATAAACTGTGGTCATTCCATCATGGTGTAAGCCTTCAAGGAGTGTTTGTGATTTTGGAAAAACCTGATGACAATAAACCACATGGCCAAAGCTGTCTGAGCACAGCAGCCTACAACTCAGACCCCTGTGCTACACTAAATGCCTATCTGAAATGGGATAATCTGATGTTCTTCAACAAGCTTTCCCAAAAATATAATACCTGCCACCTGTACTCTAGTTCATTCCTTCCAATTTATTCTAGCATGTACTGGTAATTTAAGGAAAGAGTTCCCTTTCTTCCAAGAACAATACAGAGGTCTCCCGAACCAGTAATCTTCTAGCACCCCTGATCCAGCTCTGGGTCTGCCATTTACATGCCTCCAGTAGTTGTGGATGCCACCTCATTGCCCATTTTTCTCTGACAAGCATTGCATTTCATATTTCAATCAAACAAAAATCTTTGTGGGCACCAGATTGACTTATTTTAAAACATTATGATTCCACTCAGATCAAACAAAACTGTACTATTTTTAAAGTGCAAGTTTAATTTATTGACTTGCATTCCATTCAGCCTGTTGGAGAAGATAATGCTAGCTACAGATGAAAAAATAAAACGTACATTTTTTTTTTTTTAAACCAAATTAAATGTACTTTCTTTGCAGAACATTATCAAAAAGGTGATCGGACAAAAGTTTGTATACAAGTTTGTCTCATTCCCTGAAATCTTAAAAATGGACCCGCACACAGTGGAGCTGGGCAGAGAGAGCATGCTGTTACAGGACAGTGATTCTCTGAGTCTGGAGACCAAAGAGCAGCAAACCCTGTCGGCCTTGAGAAATACCGACCGCAACGACTATATCCACTCAGGTCTCTACTCCTCCTTCACAATCAACTCACTACAGAACCAGGCCGAGGTTTTCAAATCAATAAAAATGGAGAAGCAAGATAGGAAATCGGATGACAAGCTGCAGGGGGACGAGACGCGGACTGTAATCCGCTTTGTAACAAACAAACCAGAGAAGCATGTGACGTTGCCGGTGGTTTCCATGCCATCCTCTCCTTCTGTGTCAGCTGAGGCCGTGGCTTCTGCGGCTTTCTTGACATCCTCTGCCTCTGCCAAAGCTTCCCCAACTTTGATGTCGGCTCAGGCCACAAACTTCTCTCCCTCCCCCTCCCCCAGTTCTTCTTTCCTGTCAGGAAACAGGAGCCCCAACCCGGAGGCAGATGACTTGGAACTGTCTTCCCAGCCTCTGAACCTTTCTGCCAGCCACAAGGCCAGGTCCCCTCAACTGTTTGAGAAGAGGAATAGCAACGGCCTTCTCCCAAAGGCCAAGAAACCCAAAGGCCTGGAGATCTCAGCCTCCTCTTTATTATTCTCAGGCACTGATATCGGCTCAATTGCCCTCAACAGTCCCGCACTTCCCTCAGGGTCTCTGACACCAGCCTTTTTCACTGCACAGGTAAGCCTAATCCATGTAGATGTTGAAGCTATACACAACTGTTTTTCATTTTTGCATGTGAAGTGGAAAAGGGGCTGGGGTGGTATAATGTATAAACCAAGGCTGATCATCAGCTTATTTTGACCCTTCCGTGCCAAAGCCATAAAATGTAGCTCTCTGAGTAGTCATGGGAAGGGCTAGCCAATCACACCTGTTTGGCTTATCCATTGGCTTCTGTTTCCAATAATAATTGAACATTTAAATCCACAGAGGGCAGTTTAATTGGTTTTGAGTTTCAGCATGCTTTTCTTTTTATAATGTTTGGGATTCAGAATAGTTTAATAGTATGGCTTACTATTCCAATTGAGGAGTTGGGGTTGCGGGAGCTCGCAATTATTACAGGGGCCATATAAGAAGGGAGAGACAAAATCATTATGCATTCCAGCACATCAGTCACAAAGAACCTAATCATCTGTTAATTACATTTGTGTTTAAGTTTTAATAAAAAGAAATTCCTTGGTGTTTGTTTGGCAGTGCTGTAATAAACCCATCAAGTTCCTTAGGAGTGGATTTAGTCCAGGCCATGAGGTAATTTTCCCCAACGTAGAACTTAAAACAAGGCAAACGCCATAAGAAAAAACACCCTTGCAGTATTTTGGCATTGTAAATATTGCTAAGCTGAGGTGTGCTGACGTTGTACTCAGCTCATCAAGTATATTGTTTTTGTTGGCAAAATGGTAAACATATCTGAGGTCCAGCTATGGCCAAAGGCTTTGGATCACCTTGAATTTTAGGATTGAGACACAATTTTAAAAACCAAAAAAAACTGTCCTGTACAGCATCCTCTCTCTGCCCAGCTCAACTGTGTGTGGATCTATTTTTAAGATTTCATAATTTTTATCTTGTAATCAAAGAAACTATAAAATCATGTCGTAAAAGTTACTGGAAGCCATACTAGTAGCACAATATTTCATGTTTAATTTCAAAATGTGACATTTCATGTAGTCAGTTTTTCATTAAGTATATGGAAAACTACAAAGTGATATGTAATTCAGTATGATTACGTAACATTATTCAGAAGGTTTTGCTCACCTTTTATGAAACAATTTTTTTTTTTATTCTATAGGGTGATGAAAAACTTTAGTCCATAGCTGTATATACATACGTAGTGAAGAGTGCGTCTTGAATGGGAATTCATTGAAGATTATGCAGAGCATAGTAAAGCAACCAGTACACAAAAAGAGTTCAATAGGAAAATGTAAGACCCACAAATCTTTATCCAGTGTAGAGCACTGCAGAAGAAAAAAAAATAAAAACATTTAAGTGATGCCATATGTTCTTAATACCATGAGTCATGAGCTAGAGTCTTGGTTTCTTAGTAACACTAGCTCACTTCATTTAGGTGACAGGGAAAAAAAGTTAAATTGATTTCATATGTTTTTTTACAAGCCTGACTATAAATCTGAAGACCGTGACCTAGGGGGTCACACGAATCAAGAGAGTAATTTCCAGTGGTAAACTCTTCCTCTCATCTCATCAGGGCTCAAAATAACTAGCCATGCATACCTTGTTGGATTCCTGCACAAATACGCTTGCACTTGTCTGGTCAATGACTTAGATTCCAATTGAACCATTCTTGCAACAACTAAAGAATTTTTTTGGCCAGTTTGCTTTTGCATAAGATGAGTGCTGTGCAAGCCAATGTTTAGGTTTTAAAAGATTATTGCACTGTTCTGTGGATTTTGCATGCCCGTGTGCCATTCTAAAGAGTTTTTATTTCATTTTTTAATTTTATTTTTAATCCAATTTGGAAATTCCCAATTTGAATGATCTCCACACAGACAGTTTTCCTTTTAGAAATAGAAATAATGATAATTGGCAACCCTTTTTCATTCAGTTTTATTTAGAGATAGTGAATAAATACTAGGCAAGTATTGTTGATTTTTCTAAATATTCTTGTATCAAATTCCAAATGTAGTCTCTTTCTGACTCGCTAAGGACTAACTTTTTTTTTTTTTTTTTTAAGTTGAGAAACCCATGGTTTTTCACATGGCCCATTACAGCACATTAAAATAAAAGCCAGCATCAAGGTCTCTTATTACAGAGACGAGGTAGTAGGTTTAGTGTCTAGGGGGATTTTACAGCTTCTATTTTTGGTCAGATGGAATTCACCTGTAGAGAGACACTTAATCCACTCCCAAAATGTTTTTTTAAAGCAGTGATTAAAATAAACCCCTTACTTTCACAGCCCAACAATTCAGGCAGATGTGATACATAAAGATTACTATGTATTAGATATGTATGTAAATAACTGGAGGTCTTGTTTTAACAGAATCTGAGTTGAATACAGTGATTAAACTGAGAACTGCTCTGTCTTGCTGTAAAAATGTCACTGCATCACTGCCAGACATCAGTGGCAGTAAGAGATTATGTAGTAGTTGAATGTTCTGGGTTGATGAATCACTATAATAGACTTTGTTTTATATTGTTTTTACATTGCAGACACCTACAGGATTGTTGTTAACTCCCAACCCATTATTATCCAGTATTCACTTCTGGAGCAGCTTAAGCCCTGTGGCTCCTTTAAGTCCTGCAAGGCTCCAAGGAACAAGCTCTTTATTTCAGGTAATGTTTAATAGAATATTTTAGAGCTGAAGTCTTCCACCCAAAAACATGTTATCCAGGTTGCCGTTGTTCCATGATACCAAAATTGTATTGTCAAAATACAGCCTTCATGAAGTCGTGGCGTTTACAAAGCAGAAAGGAGATGTTCTTGTACTCTGCCGATTTCAGAGAGTTGCTGGTGCCTGTTTCTTGCATGGTGACACACAGTGTATCTGAGTGATGGATAATTAGGGACTGGATATAAAAGTCTAGACGGCAGTTTCACTCATGACTAGTTACCTCAGTTGTATTACAACCCTTATGGCTAATATGTTCATAGCTGACGTGTGTATCTGCTTCATGGCTTTTTAGTGGTCTGGTAAGTTCAGGATTATTTTCTTATCCAATGTTTTAGGCTTTAAACCCCTAGCAGTTTTTCCAGGAAACCAATATGCTGGCTCAGTAATTCACATGACAACCTCCTAATGACGCACTAACCTTCCGGAACAAATTGCAATCAGTCTGTTTTGTTTTTTGAAGTCTTAGAAAAACTGATGATAGCTCTTTCAATAATAGCAGTTTTACGGGTGGAACTCATCTTGTGCAAAATGACCTTTGAACTTTAAGCATTTGCTTAGTTTTTATCATCTGAAATTCACATTGTAGTTAACCAAAAAGTTACCACTAACCAGATACAAGTAATGTGTTAACGGCCTAAAGCATTTACAATTTAAATCCAATATTTTTTAAAACTTGGGAGAGAAATTATTATGCCCGTATATGAGCTCAGGTGAAGACAATAACCCCTTTGTTGTCTAAGCGTGTTCAACTGTGTTTATCTGGGCAGCCTTTTTATAGTGATATAATCTGAAACTTGTCACATACTGGCATTGGTAACATGAAATAGCACATAATGCTTGGAGCTCTGTTCACATGCTTTACAGAATAAGCCTTAGTTTTTAATGTTATCCACATATACCTTGCAGATTCAACTTCCCTGGCACTGTATCAGAAGTCAAGATCTACTCTGAAGCATGACTGATCGAGTAATATTATATATTATATATATATAGATATATATATTAGATATATATATATATCTATATATATATATATATATATATATATATATAATAAACCTGACTATCATTGTTTAAGGTAACAAAGTGGCCAGATCACCTCGGTCTATAAAGTCCTGTTATTTCTCCATCGGTTGTTTACCATAAAATGAAGGTTTTAAAATTGACAATTCAATGTAAGTGTCTCCACTGGATTTTCCCTCCCCCCTTTACGGCATCCAACCTTTTCAAATGTTATTTAAATGTATGTCTGTCACACTTTTTAGAGAACCGCTGATCCACTTGTTATTTGGAGTACTACAATCTGTAGTACAATCTATGGAGAAACCAGTCCATCTGTTGCCTGACTAATGGAACAATACTGTGATGAAACCAAAGATAAATTTGTACAGAAAAAAGACAGGATACTCCAATTGTCGATGCTTAAGTAATCAAAATCAACTAGATGATGTACACAAGCATATTTTTATCATTTCAAGGCCATGTTGTTCATCACACAATGACATGGTGTAAATTTTTAAAGGTTATACACACCTTTCTCCATTCAACTGGAAAGTACATGTAGCTAGCTTTATAAATTCCTTATCTCAGCATGCCTGGCAAATGTTATTTGTCCTAGGATGACTGGTCGGGAAGTGCGTACTTGGTGTCAGCTGGTTTTATACTGAAAAGAGCTCTCGGGGGATATCAATAAAATCAGGTGTTCACAAAGATTAAGTCATGAAATCGAACAGTAAAAGTCAAGGACAGAGATTCAAGTCATCCAAGAATCAAATACAAGCTCAGCCCTGATCTTTTGCATCAGATTTACTTGGGCAATATTGTTACACATTTTTAGTTTTTAATTTTTTCAATTTATTTTTTTACTTTGAAGTCCTCGGGGGTTTTCATATTAGTACGCAGACAGTAAACAACTTAGCTCATGACATCATGCCAGTCCACAAGAAGCAATAACTCATATTTTGTTTTATTTACAGTTCCCCTCCTTGTTAAACGGTCACTTACCGATGACAGTTCCTGCGATGGATGGGTCTTCTTCACCGATGTTACTTTCTTCTAATGATCATAAATCCTAACTTTCCCTGAGTGAATGCCTTAGCCGAAGACAGTGTTCATTTTGTGAAATGCAAATCACTTTTTGTTTTGCACATTTACAGTATACAGACAGATACTGAATCTTTTTTTTTTTTTTTTTTATAAACACCTGTTACATTTGTATAAGGATACTGTTAAAATCTTTGATAAACACATTACTGTTCTAAGTGTTTAGGGAATGGTGTTCCTTCTATTATTGTGTTTAAGATTTCCGTTGGCGGCTGTGAATCTATGTTGCTTGTCCTTTTAAAACATTTTTATTGTATGCACTGTGCTTTAACGTTATTACCAGCTGTGCCTTCCCATTTATACAATTAAATGTATCATGTAAATGTATTCTTTTTCAGCTTTAAGAAACAATTACAAAGACGAGATTCCAGTAAAGGCTCTATAATGGCTATCGATTACTATTTTCATAAAGGAATTGATGAAATGTATTCTCATATTAAATTTTATATTTTGTGCTTTAACAGTGTAGAAAATATGCCTTATATATTTGTTGTATAAATAAAAATGTAGCATGGAATGTTACATTAAAAATAAAGAGTTGTCTTTTTTTATAACCGTGTTTGTGTGATGCACTAATCGTACACACATCCTCAATAAGTCACATAAAGCGCTTACTGAAATCAGATCCGCCAGTACAAGTGCTTTATAAAACAAGGTTCAAGTTCTGTGTGTACATGTTAAGGTACTTGGGTTAACTCTGGTTGATGTGCTTGCACAGATGGCAAGGAAGAATGACACTGGCATTAATCTATTACTTTATCGCACTATAAGTGTCCAATGTTATTTTGAAAGCTATTTTTGTGCATATGTACAAATTGTACTACGATTTACTTCAGTCCTTGTATGGAACAAATACACAATCTATTAAGAGAAGTTGTTAATATTCTGCTTTTGGTCCCCATATTTCACAGAATATCTAAACACAGGTTTTACAATAAGCCTCCACATTAATGGTAAGATCATGTCATTTTTATACTTGAAAAAAGTACAATATTAATACATTACTGTTGAAAACACCACAGCAGTTTGTTAGGCCTACAATTTCAATTTGAAATCTTTTTTTTTTTTATATATATATATATATATATATATATATATATATATATATATATATATATATATATATATATATATATATATATATATATATATATATACAAATCGACTTTTCTCATCACCAGGCGACGTGTAGTAATGTGTTATTTGTTTGTTGTTGTTTTTTTTTTTTTTTTTTTTAGTAAAATTCCAATTTAAACCTTTGTTTTTAGCAAAAAACACAAGATTACTAATAAAACACATTTAACCCAACATGCCACGATCACAATTCACAAATAAAGTTAAAATGTAACATACAAAAATTCTCTTAATACTGTTAAATAACTACATGGTTTTATATTCATAAGCAGAAATGAGAGGACCCCTGAATGTGTTTACAGTGAATACTAGAAATTATCTTTCAAACAGGGTGTGCCCAGGCATTTCAGATGCACTAAACAATTAATTCTTAAAAGGCAAACAAATGCACACAATTACTGCTGCCAAGGCGTACTTAAGATACTCACTGAGTTGCATTAGCAAAGTAGGGAAATTATTACAAAATGAACCACAAATGACATGTAACTGTTCAGAAAGGTACTTCTTATTCTCATCTGTAGAGGTTAATTAAATAAGCAGATCACATCTTGTCATACTTAATCTTGACTCCCATTGTTGATACCTTGCTCCAGTGTATTCTTAAACTGTGTGCTTCATCCATCTAGGAAAGGCGCAAAAACACTGGAATTTTGTAAAACCAAGCACATCAAAGTGTGCTAACCGAAAATAACTCTAGGGAGTTGTTTTACTTATTTAATTGTTTCTCAGGGGTTTCCCTACAATAAAATATAGGTATTTTTATGGTTTGATACCTACTGCAGGTTTTTTTTTTTTGTGAAAATATATTGTTCAAAATCTCCCTAATTACTTAAATAAATACACATACTTGTTGATCAAAATGCAGCTGAATCCTATGAGAAGACGAAAGCTTCCTGGATATAGAACACTGTTTCCATTTAGAACACATCCATATATTCACTAAAGTGAAAGCTGATGAACAAATTAGGATTCATACACATGCGTGTACCAAGTACAGAAGGAATTTTGGTAGACATGATCCATGAAGTCACTTTCTGAAGCCAAGCAAAGCTGAGACTACAATTTAATAAACACCCAACTTGTAGAAAAAAAAAAAAAAAAGTAGTACAAAATTTCAATGATTCAACACAGGTCGCAGAGAAGAGACGAGCCAGTTCACATGATAAAAGCCACTGCAACTTCTTCAGCTATTCCAACGTGTTAAATATAGACAGTAGTCGTTTAGCAGCAAATGTTTCCCTAATAAATAACACAATGTGTTTTAGTCCTGCTTATTAACTGCAGCAGCTACAGTTACATCATCAGTTGTAACCTACTGGCTTTAACAGCAGAGGAGAACCTTAACACCATCTGTACAAAATAATGTGTCACACTGTGACAGGTGAGTATAAAACACAGTTCACATGCCTGACAGGAAATAAGACGCCTTTGTAAATAGGGCAGTGTTGACGCAGAGAAGTCTTGCAATGAAGTCCACTCTACTGATCACAAGGAGATGCCTTCAAATAAGTCCTTGACTGGATGGTTGCTTGGTTGGTTTGGATAAACAGAAAAAGGTCATGTATACTAAACTGTATTCAAAGAGTCTAAAAGAGCATACTCTGTCTTCTGTTTTTTCCTTAAAAACAAAAATGATTTCAAGTCAGTTATTCTATTGGAATTTTTTTAGAATGAATACACCTATACTACAACAGATATACAAACAGGAGAACCCCTCCCCCAGCGTCTCTTACTCATTTATTGAGAAAAAAAAGTGTAAACTATTAGAACTGCCATCTTAACATTACTGCTCAGAATGTAGTTGTTATGGTTTATATTCTTCTAGTGTTTTGCATTTCCCGTGGTGTTTATATATACATGACGCTGGTCAAGATGTTTTTCCATTACCTGTTTCTGGGTATGATGAACTTCGAAAGCCTGGGTCTTTCTGTAGCTGGATTTCCTTCAGAGTGGAAAAAAACAAAAAAAAAAAAAAAAAAAAATGAGTAAGTGAGGATAAAAAAAAAAGTACAAGGAGATGAATAAAAGTAAACTATATATTTCAAATATATTTTTTGAATATTGATACACCTGAAAAAAAAAAAAAAAAAAAAAAAAAAAAAATTGAATAAAAACTAACAATAAAAGCACGAACTGAATAAATACCTTTACCTAAAAAAAGATAAAAAAATCCAAGTATAAAGAAAAGAAAAATAAACAATCATAAACTTAAAATAACAATATAAAAAAAGAAAAAAAGAAGAAATCAAAAACAAAAAAAGAAAAAAATATAAATAAATAAAAAAATGATTATCAGAATGATAAAATAAATCATAACAGATAATAAAAAAATAGAACACTAACGAAATAAGAAAATGACAAATATAAAAAGATCGCTAAAAGAGTACACCACACCAATAAAAATGAAAAATAAACCCAGTCATGAAAACATGATACTAAAACATCAAAAGAAAAAAACATAAGACATCATCAGTTACATTAATAAAATACTCCACCTAGCTGAAAAAATCGTAGCACCATAAGAAAAAACAAATTATGAAATACCTGCGGGATAGAGATGGCCTGTTACAGTGAAACGGCTGTAAGAATATTTGGGCAAAGCGAGTTAGGATTGAAAAAATCAATGGTAAAGATATCCCGGCACGGCGCACATGAAGGAATAGTGAAAATCCGATAAAAAATCAGCCTAAAAAATTGAAAAAATAAAATAAGGGACTACAGGATATGAAACCAACTAACATGTTAGAAAGTATAAAATAAACAGAAGATGTTTTGTACACATAACTAAACATATGAAATGACACAGTTTCTTAACTACACAAATTTAATACCAATACATTACGAGTACATTTAAAAAGAATAGTGCATTTACAGGAATTGATACCCAGGAAAGATGCCGTACATGGACTGACGTAGGTTGATACAGTAGGTTAAAAATAAATGGCAAAATCAATATTAAAGAATAAAGCAAGATCCTGTTGCAATTTAGATATTACACAGGTTAATGATAACCTGTGTATGATACATATAGCATTCCCCGTCAAATGTAATAACTAGAAGAAAGTAAAAATTAGCAATAAAAAATGCCCATTCTTCTTGCACAAGATTTGCACATCCAGGAATCTAGAACATAACATAATGATAACATACACGCGATAAATGGTGGACTCTTGTAAAAATTATCTGAAGTTTGCTTATATACATTACACTGGGATTATAAGAATCGAGGGCTTTCAATGAATCAAAGAACTACAAAAAAATAAATTAAGTAAAACAAAATACACCTGATTTTCGTTATAGTAGAAATTAGCGCCATCCAGTGCTCCGACTGTGAAATCTTGATGCTTGGAACAAAAACATAATCAAAATCCTAAAAAAGCATAAAATATATTAAAGGTGAATAAAATACAGAAGAAAACAGGTAAATATACGGAACAATGGACATGGACAAGTATCGAGCTAAATCTGCGGATGGATAATGTGTAAAAAGCTAAATGTAGTAAAGTTATAAACACCGTAAAAATCAAAATAACACAAACTTCTGATCCTTACTATTAACTGGGAAGACATAATCAACATGTACCATGAAAAAAAAAAAAAAAAAAATCCTGTCATAACAATGTTACAGATTGTGATTTCAGCCTACAACATTAGTCTGAGAGTTTAAAAAAAAACAAACACACCTCCCCTCCCCCCACGTGACTAAGTGTTCAGCCCATTCGCATCCTGTCTACGTTTTTGCACAGTGTTCAGGTGCCACCTCTGGTAAACGCTGATACTGTAGTCACCAGTTTGTATAGAGAAACTGTTTTATACATCTCAACATTTCAGGACAGAATGGCTAGAGGAGGCAATACAGTCAGACAGGCAAAGTGTCACACCTGTGTTTTCATTAAGTGGTGTGTCAATTCCATGTTAAGTCAAAAGGGGTTTTCTTTATTTGTTTAAAAAAAAAAGTACAAGGAGATGAATAAAAGTAAACTATATATTTCAAATATATTTTTTGACAGTTGCTAGATGGTTAGCAAGGATTAGCAGGATTTTAAAAAATATATATATTAATAAAATCAAGAAAGCTTTAAATGTGCCTAAAGCATTAGGAGTCAAGTTCAGCCCTGTGGTATTGGGAGAGGGCACTTACTCTCAGGCAAGGTGTGTACTCGTGTTCCAAGGCTTTTGAAGTAGGCTTGTTTCATTGACTCATCTGCAGAGATTCGCTTCTTAGATTCATACTAGAAAGATGAAAAGCAAGAATGTATTTTAAATTAATAAAACATCTCTGCTACCAACAAGATAAAATCAGAAACCTATAACTATTCCTCTCAACTTTATTATATATTAACTAAAAATAATAAAGTCCAGGAGACTTACTTTCAAAAACATCAAGACCAGTTCAATTCCTTCAGAATCCAGTCTGGGGCGAAAGAAAAGAACATTTGGTTACACCATTTTCAAGTCTGTTAACCAGCACACCACTATTTTGGGTCATATGATCAAAGTAAGAAATACCCGGGTGCATGGTTAAACACCCGGGTGCATGGTTAAACACCCGGGTGCATGGTTAACTACCCGGGTGCATGGGTAAAATACCTGGGTGCATGGGTAAAATACCTGGGTGCATGGGTAAAATACCTGGGTGCATGGTTAATCAAAGGCTGTGATTTATATTTGGGAAAGTTGTAGGATTTAAATTCTTCAATGGATGATATCCCTGGCCAGTTGTCTTCCGATGGAGTGCCTATGTATAAATGGGGGAAAAACAATAAGTTACCAAGTATAAAGGTGTTTTTGTACAATTACCTTTGAAAACAGTTTCTTAACTACAAAATTTCATAATTACATACATTTAAGTGTATTTTCTATACCATGACCGTTATTAATACTGTGACAAGTTGTTAGCTGTACCTGGCTATTCATCTATAATTTAGGCAAGTCCTTTGCAATTTATTATTTACAGATCAGGTTAATGATGATGTGTTGACAATACATTCCCCAGACAGTTAACCTAAGAAGATACTTACAGTGAAATGCCCAAATCCACAGATTCTATTTATACAGGGATGACCTCCACTACATCCACTATCAAACTAGACCCTGGAGTGCTGTGCTGGATTGCACCTGCTGAAGTATTCACAGACAGGAGTAAGAGGCGCTCACTCATGTAGAGCAGACAAATGCTTACCCAAGAGCCTGAAAATTAAGTGCAATTCATCTTCTACTGTTGAACCTGGGAACAGAGGCCTTCCGGCAGCCATTTCGTAAAATATACAGCCCACTCCCCTGAAAGGAAAAACAAATATTTTAAGCATATTACATATTTTTTTTCTGGCTACATGAAGCTACAAAGCCTTATCACAGCAGACATATTTCTAAATGATCAGATCTGGTTTAGAGGTTATGCATGTTGACATCTCAAAGTGAGAGCTGTATCTAATTGTGGATATGGTTAGTTTTACACATGTTCAAATTAATGCAAATTGGGCAGCTGTCAAATGAGAACCAGCAAAAAAGCTCTGAGGATTGCTATCTCCGTTTTGAACAACTGATGGTCTGCATTTGTCCTCGCATTCTAGGTTGTTCAGCCTGCATTTCTAAATGTTAGTCCTCGACACCTACTTACCAACAAACAGTTATATTGAGCATTTGAGAAAATGCAAGTATTAAACAACAGAACTTGGAACATTCTAGAATGATTGCAAACATCCTAACTAGACAAGGGAGTGATAAATAAACTGTACTTGCATCTGCATGTTCTTTAAGCAATAGTTTTCTTACCACATATCAATCTGGGTGGAATACTCTGAAGATCCCAAGAGGACATCAGGGGGTCTGTACCATAACGTGACAACCTCATTGGAGTAGGTCTTTGTAGGGACTGACTTGGCTCTTGCTAGTCCTGCACAAGAAAAGCCTCTCAAATTCAACACAGCACAACAGATCACAATGACAGCACACATTTAAAAATAAACTAAATAATTAAAACAAGCAGTAAGAAATGCACAATGGTACAAAATTAGGAACCACCACCCTAATAAAAAGACAGAGGCAACCACCAGCCATCTCGATCAGATCGTCTCAAAAATCTAACCACACTTTTAAAAAGGAAGGATCATTGCACAATAAAATGTTAAATACATTAATGTAACCATTTGGAGGTTTCATGATAAATTCAGAAAAAGAGGATTCGAGGCAGCCATACAGACTGAAGGCTAAAGTCAATATAACCCAGTGTACAGCGATAACCAATGCCAAGCACTAATCAGATAGATTGCTCTTCTGCTCCTGTGCTGCTACATGTTCTTTCAGTAAGTGGCTTCTTAATGGACTGCTACATGTGGGTTCTTACACTTTGTACTACACTGTATCAGTTCCTAACATACTCAAATACAAATAACTTGGTAACAGAATACATTTTTAACAGCGCAAAATAAAAGCGAAACTCAACCATGTATTCCGTATTACTTACCGAAATCAGCTAATTTCAGTTCCCCTCTTTCATTAATGAGCAAGTTCTGTGGCTTCAGGTCTCGATGTAAAACTTTCCGCCTATGACAGTAGGCCAAACCTCGTAAAATTTGAAATAAAAAGATCTGGGGGAAAAAAAAAAAAAGGAGAGAGAAAATTACATAACAATTTTATCAGTAGGGCCTTTAGCAATTTACAAAAAACTGACAACTTCAATTCATGCCTATACTTTACCTCCGGATGTCCATATAACCAAATAAGGGCTCAAATTAAACTGATCTAAAGAACAATTAAAGTCAAGACATTAACTAACCAACAATTATAAAACTCTGAAATGGAAATTAACGAAAAGAGGCTCCAGAATTTATGAAGGATTCGTGAAGTTTAAAAGCACACTGAGGACTATAAATCTGAATCTGTAGGCTGCCTAATCTATGCAAAAGAAAAAGGTGATCACATTCCAAATGTAGAACGTTGAAATGGAAATGCCAAGAGTTTTTTTTTTTTTTTTTTTTTTTTTTAAAACAAATAATTTTACAAAATGTACTTGCTTAATAATGGACATTAAAACCTGTAAAGTTTAACTATCCTTGTGATTTTCTGAAAAAAAGCAGTACATTACTAAAGGATCTAATGTAAACAACATTAAAAAGGATTAAACAAAACATGAACTTCAACATACTGTATTGAAACATGGTAAGCCTCTGAATTTAATTTACCATACAAAAATAAGCAACAATACAAAAATAAAAAATAAACATATATAGATTGTAATCGCCTTGGTTACATTAGCAATCTAATCAATTGAAAGGCAAGAGGAAAAAGATTGAAAAAAAAAAAAAAAACACCAGAAAAACAACCAGGCTGGCAGTACAATTAAGAAGCTCACTTCTGTCAGCAAGTAGGCTGATTCAGTACCAGAAAACATCTTTATTGAAGGCCACACAGTTTAATATTATGAAAAGCTTTTATAAAAACAGGGGTGTAATTGCTATGCAATACAGGAACTGAGACTCTGCTACTGAAAAAAACAAGCCCTTTCAGTACATATTAATGCTTACCTTCACATTGTGCATACTCATAATGTTTCCACAGTCATCCATGTACTGCTTCAGATCCTTGTCCTATAAATATGAACATAAATAAGATTTGACATAAAATTTAACATAATCATTCTACCAAAATATAAATGATCAACGATATCTCACAGGGGTATGCACAGGCTTTAAGAAATGCATTAAGCAAAAATAGTACACAGTTTTTATTTTTAGTATTTATTCATAATAGTATTTTTTAATTGTGTGCATATTTTGGCATCAAACTATCATGTGTGTGTCCATAGACATCCGAGAACAGTTAAATATACATATAAAACTTGATAATTGCAACTACCTTAGCTGTTTGGGGAAAAAGAAAACTGAACACAAACTACCTACGAAACCACACACACCAGTTACTGCAAAGCTGTTCTTAGATTAATAATCAATAGCAACATCTTGATTCACAAGCATGTCATCCCACTTTCACTTTTTTACCATACACGTCATTGCTTCCTCACGATACCCTCATAAACAAATAGCCCTTACCAGGTATTCAAAGACTAGTGTCAACGATTTGTCTGTGTGAATGATATCATGTAAGGTGACGATGTTCGCATGCTTCAGATCTTTAAGCAACGATACTGCAAGAGAGAAAAAAATGACATTATACTGTACAAGTATTTTGAATTCCATTCACAAAATATAAACAATTGTTTTTTTTTTTTCATATATTACACTGAACAAAAATATAAACGCAACATGTAAAGTGTTGGTCCCATGTTTCATGAGCTGAAATGAAAGATCACAAAAATTTTCCATATGCACAAAAAGCTTATTTTTCTCAAATTTTGTGCACAAATTTGTTTACATCCCAGTTAGTGAGCATTTCTCCTTTGCCAAGATAATCCATCCACCTGACAGGTGTGGCATATCAAGCAGCTGATTAAACAGCATGATCACTACACAGGTGCACCTTGTGCTGTGGACATAAAAGGTCACTGTAAAATGTGTAGTTGTATCACACAACACAATGCCACAGATGTCTCAAGTTTAATGTTCATTTCTCTTCCATAAGCCGCCTCAAACGTCGTCTTTAAGAATTTGGCAGTACGTCCAACTGGCCTCACAACCACAGACCAATTGTAACCACGCCAGCTCAGGACCTCTTCACCTGCGAGGATCGTCCGAGACCAGCCACTCGGACAGCTGATGAAACTGTGGGTTTGCAAAAACGAAGAATTTCTGCACAAACTGTCAGAAACCATCTCGGGGAAGCTCATCTGTGTGCTCTTCGTCCTCACCTGGGTCTTGACCTGACTTCAGTCTGCTTTTCACGGATGAATCCCGGTTTCAACTGTACTGGGCAGATAGCAGACAGCGTGTATGGTGTCATGTGGGCGAGCGGTTTGCTGATGTCAACGTTGTGAACAGAGTGCCTCATGGTGGCGGTGGGGTTATGGTATGGGCAGGCATAATCTACGGACAACGAACACAATTGCATTTTATCGATGGCAATTTGAATGCATAGAGATACCGTGACGAGATCCTGAGGCCCACTGTCATGCCATTCATCCGCCGCCGTCACCTCATGTTTCAGCATGATAATGCACGGCCCCATGTGGCAAGGATCTGTACACAATTCCTGGAAGCTGAAAATGTCCCAGTTCTTCCATGGCCTGCATACTCACCAGACATGTCACCCATTGAGCATGTTTGGGATGCTCTGGATCGACGTGTACGACAGCGTGTTCCAGTTCCCGCCAATATCCAGCAACTTTGCACAGCCATTGAAGAGGAGTGGGACAACATTCCACAGGCCACAATCAACAGCCTGACCAACTCTATGCAAAGGAGATGTGTCGTGCTGCATGAGGCAAATGGTGGTCACACCAGATACTGACTGGTTTTCTGATCCACGCCCCTACCTTTTTTTTTTTTTTTTTTTTTTTTTTTTTTTTATCTGTGACCAACAGATCTGTATTCCCAGTCATGTGAAATCCATAGATTAGGGCTTAATGAATTTATTTCAATTGACTGTTTTCCTTATATGAACTGTAACTCAGTAAAATCTTTGAAATTGTTACATGTTGCGTTTATATTTTTTTCAGTGTATATCATTCATCAGATAATTCATTTCATTTGAAAATTGTTTCATTTTACTTTTAAAAGTGGCTTTAATGTCCAACCATAAAGCACTGATTTGCATCAGATGGATTTAGAGAAGCGCTGCCCTTGTTGCACCTCAGCTCCATTTGTCAGATTTGGCATGATATTATATAAAACTTTGAAGAGACTGTATATTTTGGGGAAAAATCTGTTTATCTGGCTTGTTTACAAAGCAGTTAAAAATCAGTGTCTACACAGTGCAGGGTGACAAATTGGATTCTAAATGACCCTGTGCAGTTATTTTTGTTTTAAGCTGGTGCCCTCAGTTTGTGTGTGCGTGTGAATGAAAATCTTGCTCTGTGCACTCATTTCGAGTCCCCAGATGATGTATTCAACCAAGTTACTCTTAGATACCTTCAACTTTAACGAGGGCACATTTGTATTGTGTCTACCCACCCACGCAAATACAGGTACAACTGTTTTCTTACCTTCTCGGATAGCTGTGCAGGGCGCTCCCTCTTCATGTTCCAGTCTGATCTCCTTTAGGGCTACCAGGTTGTCTGTCAGTTTACTCCTACCCTTAAAAACAGTTGCATATGTTCCCTAAAATGCAAAAGAAAAAAATACAAACAATCTCATGATAAGAACAACATAACTGCACCATTCACAATGAACTTTATAAAAGACAAGGTTAAAACAGGAGAAACACTAACTGTTACAAAGACTGCATCAGAAAAGAAAATGCTGTACACTGTGTACAGTACAAATACAAAAACAGAGAAACTAATAAACCCAGCCACTGACCTCTCCCAGTTTGTCCAACTTGATGTAGGTCTCGAGCTTTCCAAATCCAATTTCAGACTACAAACACAAAAGGGACATGGCTTTAATAGGATTACTGTCGTTCATAATGCCAAACAGACCACTTTAATAAAGTCAACATTTCATATACACTGTTTTAACACAGTTATATGTGTTTCTAATTGGTTTACTACCCTGTATGTCTATTTCTAAATGTAGATGTACTCTGGTCATTTCTCATCTGACAAAGGGATGAAACAATAAAATGGTGTTCAGCAGAGGGCACAGTTTGCTTGCCCCTCCCCCCACACCCCACACATTATCTTGATTTTAAAAGGGGAAGCAAGAAAATGTCCCGTTTGGAAAATCTCAAAAAAAAAAAAAAAAAAAACAGTGAAAAGGTAAGATTGTTTAGGCTCAAAAATAAAATAACTCCCTTTTGCACTGATTAAACAGCTTTTTTCAAGTCCAGCTGACTGCCTATCCTCTTGAGATTCAAGATGTGCATTGGTTCAAGATGACAAATTCAACTGTCCTAATGCAACAAATAATTGGGTTGCTAAAAAAAGTAACACAAATAAGGCATACAGAATTGCCATCAAAACAGAAATGAGTAATAATAATAATAAACAAACTTATTACTATATTGCCAATTCAATTTTTTTTTTTGGATAAATTAATGAGGCCTACGCAGCATGCAACACTGAGTTGTGCTGTGCTGTGTTACCTGTGTGTCAGTCTGAGCTGTGCTGTGTTACCTGTGTGTCAGTCTGAGCTGTGCTGTGTTACCTGTGTGTCAGCCTGAGCTGTGCTGTGCTGTGTTACCTGTGTGTCAGTATGTGCTGTGCTGTGTTACCTGTGTGTCAGTCTGAGCTGTGCTGTGTTACCTGTGTGTCAGTCTGAGCTGTGCTGTGTTACCTGTGTGTCAGTCTGAGCTGTGCTGTGTTACCTGTGTGTCAGTCTGAGCTGTGCTGTGTTACCTGTGTGTCAGTCTGAGCTGTGCTGTGTTACCTGTGTGTCAGCCTGAGCTGTGCTGTGCTGTGTTACCTGTGTGTCAGTCTGAGCTGTGCTGTGTTACCTGTGTGTCAGCCTGAGCTGTGCTGTGCTGTGTTACCTGTGTGTCAGTATGAGCTGTGCTGTGCTGTGTTAACTGTGTGTTAGTGAAATGCCACCACAGTAGCAGACAGGTTAATCTTCAGAGAGTGCCATGGAGACAGACTCACCAGTGATGCTCTGCGAGACCGCCGGCTCATTGGCTGGTCAAACTGTGGGCTGTTCAGCTGCAGCTTCTCCAGATACCCGTCTGGTATCCTAATGTCTGCAGGCAGCGACAGACGCTTGTTGAGGTCCTAGCAAGCACAGACAAGCGCGTGTATATTAAACAACACTTGTCAAGCCACAAGTGCCTCTTACTACATTTTCAAATGAAGGCTGCTTTTAAGCAGATACCTGAGCAACAACATCCTTTAAGTAGTTCTTAATTAATCACCTTTTTTTGCACATAACTTTCTGGTCAGGCTTTAGATAGCCTAGAACCACAGAATAATTATTCATGTAAAAACACTGCAACATTTTTCATCCAATAATGCTTCCTATAATACACAGCCTGACTAATATATAGCAGTCTTATCCATCTTCTAACTAAAGGTACATTTTGTATGTAGTATAGTTCAGACTGTAAACTAGTCACACAGCTGCAGTGGAACCCAACAGGAGGAAACAGTGTTAGTGTTAAAAGTCAAAGAAATACCACAAGCACCATAAGAGACACAAAACCTCTCTGTGTTGTCAGCTGTAAGCAAAGCATTACACTAATTCGTTTACTGGTAGTTTTTCATTTTCAGATAAGACCTGTGTCCAGCAGTTTAATTACAGGAACTAGAATCTAGAAAGGAAATGGATACAAAACACTTGAATAAACATGATCATGTAAATAAGTAAAATAAAATGTTTCCATTTTGAAAAATGACACATACTGTAGTTCAGCAGACTGCTTCTACATATTCTTCAACACTGTTATACTTACATGATTCTTAATAGAAAATAATAATAAATAAAAAAAATCAGGCAAAAATTAAAGGTATTAAGCACTTTCCAAATGACAATCATTTAATCTAGAATATTATATGATTCATTTTATTGTTAATGTTAACTAGAAAACAGTTACCAGTAAAAACCAACCCAAAACAGTGCCAGAGTTTCATGAACAGTTAGAAATTTGCACTTGGAAATCTCTCACATAGTGGCTTATTTTGGAATGACCAAGTTCACATAAAAACAGTATAATGAAAAAAAGGCTTTCATCACTTTTACGGTAAATGTGGTTCTGTTATATTTAGTGGATGAAAGTAATCCTAAATGTCATGGCAGTTCAGTTAGAACAAGGATACAATTTTAAATGTCTTCATTAAACGTTTTTGAAAATGTGAAATGATTGAGTGAATTTCAACTCTCTACCTAAATTAAACAGCACTGCTCCAGTAGAAGTACATAAACTCCAGTCAGCTTATACGACGCCTCCAGACATGCTGCCAACAGAGTTTCTGCACAATGTCCTCCAGGGAAGGTTACTTTACAAGCAGAGTAAGCTTTAGTCCAGATCATCTTCATCTCCTCTAATCAAACTGATCCAAGCTTCTGTGGGTATGAGAATGACATCACTCAGCCAATCAGGGCTTTATTAGCTTTAATCAGCAAGGCACCCCAGCTGCCATGGGCATGTGCTGAGGCGCACTGATATATCCTCTCCACATGTGACTAACACAGTGTTTGCCAAGATACAACTGCTGTATAGCAAGACTAGAAAGATGACACGTCACACAGGGTCCAAGATTATCAGGCTAAGCCATAAAGCAAGGTACAAGACTTAAGTGCATAAAACACCACTGTAATTTGAGTAAACAAGAAAAAAAAACTGCTTTTACAAAACTGTCTACTATATTAAGACCACTGTACACCTATTGGATCTAGAGGACAGCAACGGGAAAAGGGCAAAACTCATTGACTTGTTAACAGAACAGAAAGTATTTCAGTTGTGGTGTTTATCTAACTGTACAACTGTTTCTTTAGTTGTAGAGGTTAAAGTTGCACAACCTAATGAGTTCATCTTTGTGAACTGCTGTTGCCTTTATAAACTGTTGGTGCAGCTTGATCAGCGGGAGCTGCAGACCTGCTCATGTCCCATTACAGCTGCTGAAATGTGTACCAGCCTCTTCTGAGCACATGCTTTCTCACTGGATGTCAGCATACAGCATGTTTCCACTCCGGTCACTTATGTGGCCGCGCTATGTTGTTTGTTCTGGTACAAGGTGGTCGACAGTATTTCAAAATTAGACATCAAATGACACTGATGCAACATGAATACACAAACACAAATGGA
This sequence comes from Polyodon spathula, assembly GCF_017654505.1. Classification (NCBI taxonomy): domain Eukaryota; kingdom Metazoa; phylum Chordata; class Actinopteri; order Acipenseriformes; family Polyodontidae; genus Polyodon; species Polyodon spathula. The sequence continues at coordinate 17,840,143 of NC_054540.1, read as the reverse complement.
TATAAATAAATACTTATTTTGAGATTGCACACTTGCTTTCTTGTTCCTTAGCTCTGGTTTTTCAACCATTTTTGCCTGTCATGATGCCTTCAATACAACATCAGTATCTCAGCGCTTCCATGCCAACATGTAAATACATGCCAGGTGAGTCAGTAGGAGTAGTCATCTGATCTGAATAAATCTCAATCTGTGGCTCTTTGGTCTTTACTATATTACTTTTAGTTTTATAACATGCCATCTGTAAGACATTCAAGCTGAAGCCATTCAAGCTGAAGTATAAGAGCCCTCTAATACCCAACTTCCTTTATCTAACGACAGTAAAACAGTGTAGCTGTGCTCTGTGCTGTGAACTCCGCACCACTAATCCTACGCTAAAGTAGTATTTCTCTAATCTACATGGTTGGCTACTGAAGCAAAATGAAATCTTCTCAAGCTGTAAAATCACACAGCATCTCTCTATAAACCAATCACTGCAGTATTAATGTTACTGTTATGGAAACAGTATTACCAGACATGTGGCGATTGCCAGCTGCCATTGCATAATGTTAGCCACCAGAGAGCAGTAGCTATCAAGCAAACACCTTTTTGCAGTGATGCAGTAGAGATTTGCTACTCCAATTAGGATTACTAGCAGTGCTACTGTAAGTTTCTTTTGATTATCAGCCAATTCATTTACAAAACAGAAAAGCACCTGGCATTATCTACTAACGGGGATCTTTCTGTGCTGTACTGAGAGGAATTATCAGGACAAGAGAACCACAGTGTCCCAACATTAACACCCACAGACCACTGCAATGAAAAAGAGGAGAAACGGCAGCCCTGTTTACAGAAGCCAGGAGTCGTTGCAGGCTGTTTCAGCAAGCAGCTTGAAAGAGTGATTAGTAATGCTACTATAATCGAACACATACATCTGGGAGATCCTAATCAATGACACCAAACCCACTGACACGCCAGCCCTATCCCTTGAACACCAAACTAGTATTCTGCCAGTAAACAAAACCTGTTTGTCAGTACCCAGAATCAAAATTGTAGTGCTGAGTTTTTAAGTAGTTAATTGCTTGCATATTGAACAGCATTGATTCAGATTGCTTTGAATTTCCCTTTGTTTTTTTTCTGGACATGCCCTCAATCTACAAGCTGAACTTGGGACAGAAAGCCTAAACAGAGTAACTGAGTAAACTGGGCTAAATTTCAATGAAACACTAACGTAGAGGGCAAAGTGTTAAATCGCGTTTGCTCTGTCCAATAAAGAAAAGCTGCTAGCAAATAAAAAGTGACATTCCCTTTAAGAAAATGATGCCTGTGATCTCGATGAAGAAGTTGCTCTCTGTTGTTATATTCATAACCATAAACAGCTTGTTCAAAAGTTTTGCCCTAGTGTTAGAGGTTCGCCCACTTATCAAGATCAGGCCCTCAGACTTCTAGGAATATCAAGAAAGGAAATGAAAACACCCATTTGATAAACTCCTTCACTGTATTTCACAGTACATAGATCCTTACCAAAGGCACTTTTTCATTTAAGCAATCCATGCTTGCATGTGTATGGTTCAACTTCTAAGCAGGCTGCTAGTGAAGTTTTCAAGCCCAAGAAGAGAGTGTGTGTCTCTAACGGGGAGCAATGTAAGATATTAATCCATCTTGAGCTTTAGAAGAGCTAATTCCTTATTAAAAGGGAACAAACTTGCTGCTCACAACCCACGGAACACTTGTGATACATCAGGCTTCATTCAGGAGACAACCACCATATGCTTTCAGGACAGCTGAACAACTACAATTGTAATTTATACATGGCACGTGTCTCTGCTTCCTCCTGTCATAGACATTCCACAGACGCTCAACAGTTGGTACAGTGCTCATCCATTATAACACGCCTCGTTATAGTGCAGAATCGCTTATAACATGGTACGGTTGTGGCTCCTATTTGCTTCATAATGCCATTGCAGTAGCCCTTTTATACTCATTGTAAGGCAGAACACAAATAGCAGAGTCTTGTAACTATGGCTCCCCACTACAGTGTTATAAAGGGTGAGCACTGTATTAGGGCTCCACACCGACAGGATGTTCTGGACACATTCAGCCATCACCCCAGCTGAGATGGGCTTGGTGTTCCCCTAGTGACCCCCTGCCTATTCTTAGCCAGAGTCAGTGAAGCAGGATCCATCTACAGGTGTGTGCAACCTTCCATGGTTGGGTTCGCTGCTGGCAAGTGCATGATTGAGGAAACTTTAGATGTAAAACTACAGTTCTGTAACTCTTTTCTACTAACGCTGCAAGTGAATAATTTCATCATCTACACTGGTTCAAAAGCATTTACTGGTAAACAAACAAACAATTTAAGACAAAAGCTTGCTATGCCTAAAAATCCTTATTTCTTGTCTATTTCATGCCTTTCATTTGGAGCGTCTTTTGATTGTTAATCTGTGTTAATGCATTAGCAAGCATCACGATCAGCTGCTTCACACACCGAGTAACTGGCACCAGGTGCACGACGACTTTCTTCAGTTAAAAAATAAAAAATACTTATTGGAGTCTACACAAAAGCTTTGTCAAGACAAAAAGCTTGCTATGCCTAATAAAAATCCTTATTTGTTGTCTATTTCATGCCCTTTCCAGCATTTGGAGCGTCTTTTGATGTACTTTTACTCTGTGTTTAAGCATTAGCCAAGGCATCACGATCAGCTGCTTCACACAACGAGTAACTGGCACCAGGTGCACGACGACTTTCTTCAGTTAAAATTAAAAAAATATAATAAATAAATAAATAAAGGTCAGTGTGATCAAAAGAGATGCAGCACGCTTGACACCTTTACAGTCTCTGAAAACCTCATGAAAATGCATGAGTAATGTGTTAGCAATAGCCTTTGTGCCTAAACAAACTCAACACAAGCTGAAGTATCCTGCTATTTGAATCTGACGCAGGTGCTTAGTACACAAGACTTGCCCATGGCTTGTAAACCAAAAAAGAATAACTAACTAAACAGGATTTAAACAACTGGTGGAAAGTAGGGAATCTATTGTATCTCAGGTTAAATTGGGTTATATTGTACATAATTATTCCACCTGGTGGAAGAAATAGAACACACAATGAGATGAGACCCACTGCCACCAGAGTGCTGGGAGCAAGCTGGGGTTCAAATCTGTGGCTCTCTGACCAGGCCAACACAACAGTGCTACAGCAACTGTTCACTTATTAGGCATGTTTACATAACAAGCTGACAGTAACGACTGCTTGCTGCTTACTTCAATGAACTCAGCTGTTTATATGTGACAACAGACCATGGTGAAACTGGCAGTGTTTCTAGATCTTCAGTTATGACTGGGCTGCCATCATCAAGGCTTGTCTTTAAAGCCTCCCCCAAATCAAGTATCTACTGAGCTGTTCTCACCTCCATGGAGATCCTCCTTTGCACTCGATTTCTCAGACACACTCCCATAGGAGACTGGACCTCGTCCGACGATGTTCCAGACGCCTGGTCACTTTCTCCATCAGAGCCGATCTTCAGATTCTCATGTACAATGTCTAAACAAAGCAAGGGAAGCAAAATAGATTACAGTCATCTCGGTTTAATGTGATCGAGTTTCAGTCAATTGAAAATCACTGAAAAAGAGCGACAATAAGTACAGGGACGCCCCCCCCCAGTCTTTCCTACTGGCAGAGAAAGGATTCATTCAGAATGTGGAACGTTCACAGCCAGGGCTGAATTAAAGGGCGTGGGGGCCCTGTGCATACTATGGTGAATGGAGTTACTAGCATACTGGCATGTTGGGGACAGAGTGTGATTGGAGCGACTCAACTGTATATGTTTTAAGCTTGTACACCATCTGCTGCAGGAGAGTGACACAACCGCCTCCTACGTTGCATACCCTGTCTTTATCCCTCGCTTTATTTCATTCCAACACAGGCTGACATGTTTTATGAACAGACTTTTTACTTTTGTCTTTAGAGAAAAGAATACATTTATTTCTGTCTCTTATCTAAATCAGCCGAGCCCCTGTTTGGATCCACGTCAGTCAAAACCTAAAACAAGCTGCCACAAAAGAATCGGTGCTATACATAACTCTCAAACAAGGACACCCTGTTTAGATTTTATATTTGAAAGCCTGCTAGTTACAGTAGTTCTAGCACTCATTTATTAAACAGAATAAGTAATAACTTAAGCGGCATGCTACATATACAGAAGACGTGGCAAAAAAATTACACAAATTATTTTTAGGGCAGATTCTGTCTGCTTTACTTGGCATCAGGTATCATGAGTTTATAAAAAGTCATAAAAATTCTCCACTTTATACAGTGAATTATTCATAAGATTATTGCTGGCTCATGTGAATGGATTTTTGGAACATTCCATGTAACAACTGGCCTGGTATGTTTAAACAGCACTTTTAGTCGTGTGTGTCCACCCCCCCCCCCCATTTTGTTGGTAACAAAAAGGCGCTTTTCTTTGTGAAAGAAGGCATTCATGCAGAAGTGCAGCACTCAAATCTCTACAAGCTAAATTAAATCATTCACAACTGTTTACAGGTCTACGTATGATTAATTAACAGCAACTTCTTGTAATTTTGCTTAAAAGGTAATGTCTTAAATAAGTGCCCATAATGTTACTATGAATTGGGATACTTAATATACCGTACATGGCACAACAATTAAAGGTTGACAAGTATTTTTGAATACATATAACTGAATTGATTAATAGGACCACTGTTGAATTCCAACCCCCCTCCCCCAATACAGAAGCTATCCCTCTAACAGGACAGGAGTTCATATTTGCTCAGTGAACAAAAAGTGAAAGTTACGATTCTGAATGATCAGAAAGTGACAAAGGAATACTTTTCCTCTCACCCAATAGAACATGATGACATGGCAGTTCTTAATTCGATTGACACTGGAAGTTAACTTGTTAAATTTTAAAATTGGCCTCCTACACAGCTCTGTTACAAAGACCGGAGTCTGAAACTTCCCAACATTGATGTCATCACGATTGCTCAGAGATTGGCTTTGTTCTGTAGGTGTAACACCTACACAAGCTTAGCTGAAGCCATGCCAAAATATCTCACCCCCCCAGTGTAGCACTGATTAAAGAACACAGGAGGAATGCAAGCAGAAAAATCTGCCATTTTGCTGCAGAGCGCTAAAAAACACAGCATGACTGTACGCAGGCGACTAAAAGCCAAGTAGAAGAGTTGATACTGACAAGAAAATCGAATGGAAAAACATAAGCCATTAATACTGTAGTCATCTTAATACCTACTTACTGCAGCTACCTCCAGAACCTGTCTAGCATAAGCAGCATTCCCTTCTGTCGACAGAGCAAGAGTGCAAGACACAAAATAGACACTGCCAAAAACAAAAGCTGCAGCCACAGTTTCCTTTCTCAGTAGCTGCAAATCTCCTGTTCTTAGCACCATTCAGTGTGGAGGCGTACTGTACTACAGATCAGCAAGACACCGACTGATTTGTGTTCTCACCTGACTTCTACTAAAAGGATCATTATGCAGATAGAACTCCAGAAAGAAAAACAGTAGCTGCTTTAATGCAGTAAAGTTAATGAAGGGTTTGGCTCTGGTTACAGAGTTCAGGGGCACAACTGAGTATACTGATCTTACTTGTGGCTCCTGCACTCATAAATTCACAACACTGGGTATGTTTTTAATCTGTATTGTTTTTGCGTTTCAGACGAGTTGAAATTTGAATGACCAGAAAGACAGATGACGACACACTGCAAGTACATTATATTCAACGAGCACAAAAGATATTGAAAACCACAATGGCCGTTAAGTTTCTAGAGGTTCTCGCAAATTCTTAGAAAACCACTGAAAAAACCCCCACAGTAACAACTTCCTAAAGCACGTTGTTTCTATGGCAACATAAGCCTGTAAAAACAATGCTGTGTTTAAAGTAATTGTAGACAACAAAATAATTCCATAAATCTAAACCATTTTGCATGTTGGCTGCATAAGTCTCAATTGTAGGAAACACAAATTCCAGCACACATGTACTTTCATTTCAAAACACGATATCTGGTACTACTTTAGGTTAAGGAAGTTCTCAGTTTCTACGGCTTATTTTTGGGTTATCACTTTGCACTTGGTCATGTAACCTCAGTAGCTTCTTGTGGGTCAAAGTCAGTCAGTCAGTAGGGGAAGCAGATGACTGGTTAGGTCAGGTGTCCACCTTTGAGCTTATTGGGCACCTGGCCAGCAAAGTTCACTGTAGCACAAATGAGGAGAAACAGTCCCTCCCTAACCCACAGGTGTGCCAGAGACAATTTAAGGAACTACTTTGTTAGCTACAATTATTTTAAAAAGGCAATGCACCTTTTAAAAGGGTCTGAAAAATTACCACAAAAATAACTACAGTTTGTGCTATGCTAGTGAGCGGGATCTTTACAGTAAACAGCATGGAATGATAAACAATGTGTGTACTGTTAACAAGTTTGCCAACACCCTGGGTAAATTACTTAGTTTAAAAAATAAACAAAGAATCATCAAGGCAGATCATTGAAAGCATTATAAGACCTCATATATAGTAAAACTAAATTCAATATGATTTATTGCATGCTCGCTGACATGTGCTGTCGACCTCAACTATGGTACACACCTGTATTTTCATTTCCCCCTCACCAAAGCACACTGATACCCTCCAGGCCAGGTTGGCACTTCTATAGATATCTGCATGTGTGGAGTAGCAGGAAGAATACAATACACTCCCTATGCATACAGTCTGGTGCTGGTGCTGGGATACAGTTTACAGAACACAGTAGGTTACAGTCTTTGAAGATTGCTTATGCTCACCAAGACAATTTGAATACCTTCATGATGGAAATGGAAAAGAGCTTGCACACTTTGTGAAAACAGAAGAAAGCTAAGCAGCACAGAAAATGAAACAAGATATAGATGAAGACTACGGCAGGACTATGATCAGCAAAAATGATCCAGCGTTTCAGGGACTGAAGTGAAGACAACCAGCAGGAGACCACTTTCTGTACATGACTAAAAACATGATTGTTAAGAAAATGTCGCACTGCAAAGAAACACAGAATGTGTCTAAGAAATTACATCACAAAAACTTACCCAGTCTGCTTCCATTCCTAGGCATGGGCATGAAGGAGCCAAGGCTTCCACCAATCACACTGTGTGGCCTCCTCAGGGGGGGTTTCTTGAAGGAGCTGGTGTACTGGTGGAGAAAGGAGTGCATGCTCTGTGACGTGGGGGGCCTGCCGTTCCTCACAATCGGCTCTGGGATCCAGGGAACCAGGGGAGACCAAAACAAAAAGACACTCAATGAATATAAAAACAAGCACAGTGTGGTTTTTTTTTTTACACCCATGAGGAAAGTACAGAACGCTTATCTTCAGATACAGATGTTACTAAAAGATCTTTATTCAAAAATAGTTTTTACAGCTCAGGCAAGCCTAGTAGTAACTGGAGTGCCTGCATGACATCTACATTCCACCTCTACATTTCTATGAACTCTGTAATTATTTGAAACATTGTTTAAAGAGTTGAATGTATGCTATGAAATAACTAAGCTGAACAAATATAAAGGTTATCAAATTCAAGTGAGCCGTTCCCAAAAATATAGCCTCAATAGCTCAGGCAGTCAGGTATCACCACTGTGAAAGTAGATCACCATGACCACCATTCACATTACATAGAAAACAAGAGTGTGTCAATAATGTATCCCCCGCCATGACTGTCAATTCAACATTAGAGCTATCGGCACAATGAAAAGGTTGATGACTGACATAGATCAGAGTTACTGTGTTTCAGAATAGTGTAGTAATTAGAATAAACAATTAAATGTCTGAAAATAGCAATCTGAAAAGCAATTCTCCAGATATACAGTATGGAACAAATTAAAAGTGGGTCATACAGATGGACAAATGTATGGACAGACGCACCCCCCGTATATCCCATGAATCTGATATTCTTAACAACGTATGCTAAACAATTGTAATACAGAGTTTCACAACAACCACATAAGCGGCACTCCAGGTAAGTGTGAACTACGACTAGGGGTGTAAAGATACACTAATCACCTGATACAATACACATCACGATATACAGGTTGCGATGCAATATGTATCACGATACACAGGTCGCAGTATGATATGTATCATGATGTACATGTTGCGATACGATATGTATCATGATACATGTAATTGTCCCGATTAGTTACTTGCATGATGCATAACAGGATTAAATCATTTAATGATGGACCATATTGATGAGTAAAAATTTAAAAAAGATATGTACTCATACGAACTATAAAACACACTTATTGTTCATTCAGGAACCACTTGGTGATCTGCATTGCCGCGACGTTGTGCTTTTGTTCATGTATCATGATACAAAGGACACATACCTCTATTACGATACTATATATCATGTAAAGAAAGCATCGAGTTTCATCAATGCACGACTGCCTCCACTACATCCCCTTCATAGGAGCAGGGGACTAAAAAAAAAAAAACAAAGCTATTAACAGTTTTGAAGCAATCACTGAAAAATTTCATCTCTTACTATACAGTGATTAAAGTCTGGCATTTCTACAATCCTGAAGTTGTGTGTCAAATGATTTAGAGATATGGAAGCGCAGTGAGGATGCTTAATGAAATCAGTAGTTACCCAACAACTATCTTTCTAAAATGACAAATATTATACTGCTTTCGTCTAATTAAACAATTTAATATAGGTTATATGAATAACACAAAGACTGCTTTGTTAAAACTGGAATAACTTATAATAAATATTATTAGAATGTAAAAGGCAGTCGGATGGATACATAAACCTATCAAAGTAGAAAAGTACAAAATACAGTATATCTATGTTATCCTTTGTTAACAGCAACTATTATTGTGTCAACTTCCACCCACAAAATGCATCACCTTCAAAAGCATGCATTAGTATAAAATTCAGTGAGCTACATTGGAAGGGTTACTCAGAAACAATGAAATATTGTATAGCCTACATTATACACGCTTTGTCTAACTTGCTGTGAAAATTACTACCGATAAAAATGCTGAACTTAACTCCCTCTTTATTAATAAATAAAAATAAATTAAATGCCCAGAGCGCTGTGAGAAACACATTTGAAGCCACTATACTCCCCATAGTAAAATTCTGAATCTCATGGATAAATTACGAGATTTATTCAGTCAGATAATGTACGTTTTACTTCATCTGGATAGATTTTTTAAATCACAAACATTTCCTACAATAGCGTGGTCTACAGCATTTTCCCCTGAAACACGTCAGTGTTTAGCAGTGGAAACACCTGTGATAAAACAGTAACTAATTGCAAATCTGACACAAAGAATTATAAGAAGGCTTTATGTAAATCAAATGGTATTCCCCATGCCAACTCCAGACAGCAGCCTGAGGCAGAAAGGGAAAATCTGGTATTGGAGGAGCTGCTGCATGTGCTACCAGCAAAGTATATGAGTAGTATAATAATTCCTCACATGCTGATGTATTAAATTGCACCTCATCTAGTAGATGGGCTCTATAATATTTATTTCTGCCCAGTGTTGTAGAGCAGTAAAGGGTAGCCAAACAGCCCCTTTTCATTCTGGCAAGACTAAAGTTTGCATATTTTTGCAAGGCAATGCTGTGCAAACAATATCCATGCACTTAAAACGATACTTCTAACTGTTATAAGAGATCCTAAATCTAACCCACTACATTTGTGCTAGAACTAGAAATACATCCAGTTTTTCTAATCAAATTCAGACCACTTTCATTTGATATTTTATAAAGCTTGCATGCAAAAAAACACTTATAAGCAACTAAACACACAGCTGAATTTCCCTTAAAAAACACTGCTGCAGAGTAGGAATCTAGGAATGCATTGCTTAGCAATATAGTTCTTTTAAGATAGGGGCTGGACCTCAACCAGCATTCAGTGTATGAATGTAAACCCAGTCACCAAGTGGTAACACAACAGCTATGGGCCAATATTAATAAGCACAAGGCTGGTCTCAATTGTGACAAGTGTTTGTAGACAACACATACCCCATTAATAGTTCCCATGCAAGTCCACATTAAAATAGTCTGTTTAAGCACTGTGCTTTCATATTTCACATACCACGCTGAGAAAACAAAATTATTCAAGTTTTTCAAGCAGTCTGGTTTTGCAACAAAACAAAATTCTACAAAGAGACTCAGTTCAGTATTTATCAGCAATGTAAAACGCACCCAGTAGCTAACCTATAATTCTGGGCCATTATACAAATTGAACAAACCTAATTAAAAGCAAGGTATGAGAACACAAGGATAACTGCTTAGCTCAGTGTTAATGAGATTGATGCTTTTTATCAGCTGCCACTCCAGTTCAATTATTGAACACTGCAGAAGATGCTTCATGTAATTGGCCTATCAAACCGTAATTAAACCTTAGGAAAAAAAAATAGAATTTTTTATAAATTTAATTTATTTACATATTTAGTTACCTATTTGGTAATAACAGCACTATAAGTACCCCTCACCCCCATTAACTACCGTACCCCTTGTTTTACTGTAAGACTTTCTCAAACAGGAGATCAAGGGCTACAGTGAGCTGTCTGGAGGGAATGCAGCAGTGTGGCTTGCAGCCATAGAAGGAAGTCAGTTTCCCAGTGAAACCATTCACACTGACAGACAGCAAAAACACTGCTGTGTGCCACTTGGGAAAATGCTTACAGCTGATTTTACTTTTGGTAATCTACAAATTCAAACCCTGCATCTTATTGACTTTAACTGTTTCAAGGTCCAGCGTGATTAAACTAGTAATACATTTTCCAATTGAAATAGATAACTCACTTCTGTTAAATACGATACGTGATATTCCTAAAGCATTTACCACCATGCTCATTTTAAACATGAAGTGAAAATCTAACTGATAATGTTACAGTTGTAGATACAAACAATTAAGGAGCATGTTGAATTAATGGTTTTTTTTTTTTTTTTTTTTTTTAAGCCTTTTAAAAATCAACTAGGTATTTAGATAACAGTGGTATATGCTTTGTGAAAATGGCCCAAAAATTTATACAGAAGCAAATGTCAAGGCTCATGCTGCCTAAAGATACAGAGTGCTCAACTGGAGCCTATACAGTAACCTAGTCCACCCACAGGTACTCAAAATGTCTCCCAAGGCTTTGTTTGTTGCACATTACAGTAGTTTTTAATATTTCATTGCTGGTTTAAATGTAGCTTTGGTGTAGAGTAGGTGGAACTTGGCTACAGCATAAACTATTTACTGCCAGGCTCAGGTTCTACTAGATCTCAAGCTGCATTATTACACTGTGTGTTGTAACCTTTTTATTTGGAAATGTCTAGGAAACCAATATTGGCTGGATTGTTTGTAAATACAGAGGAACCCTCTTTCTTAAAAAAAGTTTGATTCTACTGTTAAAACAGACAGCTCACCTAAAGGCCTAAAATGTGGCAAAATGTTTTGTTTTTATTAATGGAACGATAGCCTGCACTCAGAATGGAAGAGCTAGTGGGATGTATAGTAATCCTTTTGTAGCAGATGCTTATTAATTTTTTTTTTTCACTGCAGCACAGTAGCATTTTAATGGTATTAAAAATAAAAAAATAAATAAAATAAAAAATAAATCTCTCTCTATAGATATATATATATATATATATATATATTATATATATATATATATATATATATATTCTATATATATATATATATATATATGATATATATATATATATATATATATATATATATATATATATATATATATATATATATATATAGAAATACATTCACTTAATGTAAAACAGAGGTATTTAGAACATGGGAAACAGCAACTTGCTAGTGTTGACAGGCATAAATATTTATTTTCGTAATGGATACTTCACTTGGAATGCAAATGACTATCAGGTTGTACACAATGACTGACATTCACAAGACAAACTCACGACTGACCACCTACTGCTCCCTCCTAAGGGAAGACACGGCAAGATTAACATAAATTACAATTTATGTAATGTATACATTACACACGTTTCTTCTCGTTTATACATATTTGTTTAACCTGCATGAATACCATCTTTGTTTACAATCATGATTGTTACTCTTTATTTGTTATTATTCTCTATTCCCTAATTATTACCAGTAAAGACAGAACATTAGCATTACCCCTTCTCTTGGAAGGTTACCAAACATATGGCTATATAACAAAACCCTTGTCCCACATGTAAACGACAACTTCATTAAGGGAATCGCCCTAGTCTAAATACAGCAATATGCTGTCACATAAAAAATAGTTTGTGTATTTTCCAATTGATAAAATATATTTCCCTTTCATGTATTTTAGTCTCACTTAACTGCTTAAGGGGTTTCTTTGTGTAGCTTACAGAAATTATAATTGTAGAATGATTCCCAGTTTACCAAAAGAAAAATCACCACAGTTTATTTCTCTGATCACTGCAACAATTACAACACTTTGTCATGTCATAAGAATTTCTGTACCCATCAGTACAGGAAAGTTTTCCTAGCCTTTTGCAGAATGCAGTGTCAACTTTGATTGGGTGTCAGATTTGACTGACCCAAGGTTCAGAAAGCATGTATCGCATCCCATTAACTGAAAAACACTTGTCATGTGTGCGTGTGCACACCTACAGTCATGCCCATGATCATGTTTGTTCAGTAGATCTCCCACTCTGAACATGAACTTTTCTCTATTCCAAAATCACAGTGTAGCTTTGTTTAACTTTCACTATTCAGCCAGTGTTGTGTTGCACTGTGGGGTGCTGCATTCCAACAGAATGCAAGGAGATTGGATGAGCACTGCATTTCCTACTCATGCAGGACAGCTCTATTTGCCAATGCTCAGGGGATTCAAAACCTTCCAAATATAAATAAGTCTCTAAAACACTGTGCACACCAGTACTTAAAAGAACAAAACTTTTGGGGTAATCGTTGTATAATACTGCACTGACCTTATTTGCATACAGTTAATCCACGCAGGCTCCTTTCATTAAGTCACAGTATTCATGACCAGAAAAATCAGAGAGCATCTGCTTTCACTGGGCTGTAAATGCCATCTGAGCCATCCTGCTAATCAGAACCTGGCTCAGAATGAAACATAGGGCCTTGATGTTGGACTTTTGTTTATTGCATTGTTTTTCAAACAAGCACATCTTTTGATCCCTCATGATTTAATACTGGTCTTCTTTGGAGGCATTCTCTAACTGCCTTCATGGTTCACTTCAACACCAACATTAGGATCTATGTAATTTGACAGCTATTAAAGCGAGAAGGGGCTGCCCCATTTTTGGTTGCCATGGCTGCACTGCATATTAAACAGCTAAGTGATTGGCCCTGACGAAAGACATATTTCACAGTCTTAGCAGGTGTCTGTTTGATTTGTAGTGGAGAGCCTGAAATCTCAGTCTAATGCTCAATGCTTAGTCTGCAGCCAAGACCCGCATTCTGTAGAAGATGCTTGTCACAGAGAATGCAACCCACTGGGCACAAGCATTTTCCTTGCCACTGCATACACAAGAGTGCTCCCAAACCAGGTGTGTGTAGTGAAGACCAATTAAAAAGTTATTATTAAAACAGGAAATCTAGACCTTCGTTCCGAGAGCTGGTGCATGCACGTTGCTTTTGTTTGCTTTAAATTTTCTCAGCTAGACATGTAAGCAAGTCATGGGCAATAAAGAACTGAACAAGCCTAAAAGGTGAAAGGGTCTCTATGGTACACTGAGTACATAAAAAAACAAATCAGAAAAGAGGAACTTTTACTGTTACTAAAAAAAGGTGCCAAAATGCCAACTTTAGTCCCTATTCACAAGTCTTGAGTTACTATTCATGGAACTCTGCCATGCTGGTGCTGGATTTTGAAACCCTTTGTGAATAGGGTTTATAGAACTTGTAATGCAAAGTGTAACTCTTATATTCACAAACAGAACTTTGCCATATTTCATTAAAAAGCACTTTAGTGCCAAGATGTAGAGGCAACTTTATAGTTTCAGCATTCAAGCCTTCAGCTGACTGAAGCATGCAGTCTTGGGTGATTTGCTTTGTAGATGATAAAGAGAGAATCTTAAAAGTACTGTACTCAAGTGAGGGCAAGGACGCAATGCATAATCTGAATACAATAAAATATCTACAAACATTGAAGTTTAATACAACAATCCTTTAAATACAAAGCTGAAACTAGATTAATAACAAGCTTGGCTAAAATGATGGCTTTGGGACTGGCTAATGCTATCTGGGTTAGAAAATAACTAAAAGTAAAACAGCAAGGTAGTACCTACATCTATTGCTGGAAAACTGACTCCCACCAAAAGCAGCATAAGCCTCAAAAACTGTCTGCTGAGTTGCAACACTGCCAATCCCACAGCATTAGGTAGAAAAAATAAACCTGCTTCACAACCAACCAATCTTCTGAGGACCAGCTCTTATCCATTTATATTCCTAACACAAAATCTTATATTCACTACTTCGATTCCTAAACCATCAGCAAGCTGGCAGTAATACAGATGGCATTAAAAAGAAAGAAACACATTTAAACTGTCTGCAGCAAAACGGTCTTCTGCTGGTCCACAGAACTGTAAACAATCATGTTATTTGTATACTTACGTCTGAGAACTGCTACCATTCTCAACAGCAAACCGTTACTCGCTTTGAAACGCCAAGAACCATGAATGGTGATGTGGCATTAAGGTCATGTAATAAAGAACCCCTTCTGTGTTTTCAGTCTGGGACACTTACTTATTGGGCAGTGTTTATCTACATCTTGAGATCTTGTGTAATTTGACATTCATTTCAGGTAAAGGCAAAGCAATCTGTGCCAAATACTCCGAGAATAATTTTGAAAATATCAGGTAAAAATCAAGGAAATTAATGAACCCACAGAAGTATTAAAAGATAAAAGACAGGCCTTTTTTTAAAGCACAAGCTGTCTGTCTGGAAAGTAGCGATCTCTCAATATAAAACGGTTAAATGATGACAGAAGCATCTTGCTGTAATAAGTTTAGTACTAATTATCTGTTTCTGATCTCCTGGGGGAAACAGGGTAAATCAATTCAGCCATCTTGTCTTATACTTGCTCTTCTAACAGACTGCCAACAAGGGTGTTTACTGCGACAAATCCCTCAACACAAGAATCGCATGTGCGTTGAAGTGATCGCATTGAAGCTCACCGTTATCTTTGCTGCTGTTCTCTTCCACAGTCATTTGCTCGGCCAGCTCGGACAGTGACTCGTCGATGGTCTGGCTCCCACGCAGGGTTAGCGAAAGCCGTCGTTTGAACTTCTTCATCTTTTCCATTAAGCACTTCTCTCACAGACGCCTGCAAATCAAGCACATTTACAACATGAGCACTAAAAAGCATGACTCAGGAGGACGAGCACAGCAGAGGCTCAATATCGGTCTGCTGTTTTCAACTGAAGTTTGAAGAACCCACGCAATTTCAGAAGCAACCCTCTCTAAAGTTAACAAAAGGTATACATCACAATGAAAATAAAATGTCCTGGGCTGGACTGGAATGAAATTAAATAAAAGTGAAGGACAGTAGAGTGTCTCCAGCGGTTTGAACTGAAAGAATTAACAGTGTACTGTATAATGTACGGCTATATTTTCACTTGAAAAATAACAATTTGTTTTGCTTTTGAATTCCCGGAGGAATTCTATGCCTTGTATAAAATCACACATTGCAAGGAATATACAATTGTAATGCATGTAACTGAATGCAATTTAAATGTCTATCCCTCTACATCCTACCAGCCACAAAATGTTTGCGCACATGTTCACACCATAAGAATTCTCAGACAAAGCTGTCCAAATGTGTCCAATCTCCACCCCAACTCAAGTCTGAAAGCCCTACGTTTATTTTCCTTTCCTACAAACTTACAACTTATCAGCTTGCAATAGGTGCTAAAGCCCTTTTTGCTTTTACAGGCTTTGTAAATTACATTACATGATATAGAGATTTACAGTGCTTGCTGTTATGCATTGAATATCTTAATGCATCTAGTCGTTGATGCAAACATCTCATATATATGACTTTGGATATAGGATACTAGTCTGTACATTTGTTCTATGGGGGAGATTTTCAAAGCTTGTCTTTCTTTTAATATTATACATTTTCTGCATAGTACCCTCCTGTGCTATATTTATTGATCTGTTTTCTAATCACTTGCTTCAAAGTCTCTTTAATTCCATCAATATCCAGCAATCCAATTGATTTTAATTAACTTACTGTAGCTACCGGAACGTTTTTATAGGAGAGTGTGTTCTTATCAAGGAGACATAATAATGAGGACACAACTTCCTTGTTAATGGCACATAATTGGCATGATAGATCAACAATTGCAAACAGTGGCTCAGCACTCTAAAGAACCGGGTAGAGCAGTCTTGGTGAGGGGGCAGCTTAGGGAGAAGACCAAGATCTTGAGATTCAAGAACAGTTTGAAGAAAAATGTAATAAATAGTGACAACATCCTGACACAGTCATTGATTTTTCTTTGTGTTAGATTTTCATTATTAAGAAGCTAAAAAAAGTTATATACTGTAGTACTGCCGAGTAAAAAAACTGCATAATGGAAAACAGAGAAGTTCATGTGAAAGAAAAAAAAAAAAAAAAAAAAAATGGTGTGAAAGCCTGATATGGTGCAATACAGTACAGGATTGGCTACAGTGCAATCCATCCATCTTAAAATGAAATAAACTAACTAACCAACTAGAATAAACTAACTGCCATTAAAGTAACACACACCTACTTGTAATACTATCGGCAGTGCTCAGACAGGAAACACATTGAGAGAACATTGTCCTGAAACAAACTCCTAACCAGTGAGCAATTTCCCACTGCATTGTGTCCAGCTGCTTTGCACTCCCACTCCAGCTCCACAGCCAGATTCAGCAGGGACCAGTACAACCTGACACTCGCCTCCTTAGACAAGCGTCAAAACAACTGCATACTGTGACCTGCAGATAACATTTAATAAACCCTGCTGGTACAATGCATCTACCAATAAGATTACGCATTCGGACAACTAGTGGCGCTGTGATTACTGTGCTGTGGAGTTGAGCAAAGGATGCACAACTGGGGCTTGAGATGCTCAGTGCTGGTTAAGCCTGCGAATGCTGTTGAACCTGTGACTGGCACCGACAGGCACAGCTCTGGCTCATTTCACAGCTGTTCAAGTCCTGCCTCTCACAGCAACTGTTCTGTAGCTGCAGAAATGTTGACACAGCCTACAGTTGTAAGAAGGAATTGTTCAGAATAGTTTTTTTATGTAAATTAGTTGAATGTAGAATGAATATAGATAGATAAAAAAAATAAAAAAATACTGTATTCCTTTGAATTAAAGACACCCTCAAATTTAAGAGGGTTTACCACCCTCAATTTGAGGAAAAAATAAAACAAATAAAATATGCATTTACAACGATACAACCTCAATTACGCTGTTGTATTGTACAAAACTGACACCAAACAGTGTAGCTGTAGATTAACCACGGATCTTGTTTATTGTGCTGCGCAGTATATGATACTTAAGATGGCGTCTCTGTCGTACACCTATCACCACTCACTTACAGCACCGCACATCCTGGCAACAGCAAGCATGAGAAAACACTGCATGGCATCAGGCAACATGCAACCCAGCAACCACAGCAGCATTAAACTGTTGTATTGCTTGGCATGTCGAAAAATACAGGAGTCTGATCAGCATTTCCGATCTGTCCAAGCTGGTACTGTTTGTTAAAAATGCTGAAATTGTAATCATTTGTCTTAGGATTCCACAGGAAGCTTGGTTTGTCTTTTCTCAGCTGTAAGTCACGTTGCTGCTTGTATATTTTGGGCAGATGCCTTTGTTGTCTTTTCTTGGAGGTCACTCACATTGCTGTTATTGTACTCAGGTAATAATGTCTTTTGTTGGTGATTTTAATACATGCATCACTATGCTGTACTCAAATTTAAGACGCAGGCTATTTGAGAAGCAAAAAATTGTTAAAAAAAGCGTGTCTTAAATTCGAAGGAATACAGTAGCTATACTGCACCTAACCCTTACACCTAACCACTGTTGCTGTACTGTAGACCTGTGTTTGTATAGCCTGTTCTGGAGAATACAGTATACATTTAATGTGCAGGTAAAAGATTCAAAACAGCAAGTTCCTTTGCCTTCAACCAAGCTTCTGAAATGTTTATTAGCGATTAAAAAGATAACTTCAGTCCACAAAGAGTGTTTCCAAAAGAATATATCTTAAACCACAACTAACAATATTCCTAAATGGCAGCTAACGAGCAGATTTGGGTGGCAGCCACTCATTTCTGCTTCCCTTTCTGAATGTCGTCAGTGAGGTTTGAATTAGCTCCGTTGAAACCAAGGGCACCATCTGTTCGACACAGGCAGCTGTCAGAGCTGCAGGTCTGAGCACTCCTTCTCAGTGGGGAAGATAGCCTGTAATGATCAGCTGAAAACAACTAAATTCATTTTACTTTATGAGATACACTAGTCTAAGTGCAGTAGCCATGATGTCATTAACTTTCAATTTCCCAATTAACTGGCATATGAACAAATCAAATGGGGCAGTGAGGGAGTTTGTTGATTAGGGCTTAATGTCATAACATGGGGGGGAAAATGTGCTGTGTCCTAATTCATACTATACCATAATTACTACAACTTAATGAGAAATGTATTATGTGCTAAATACTCTTCAATTTGAAACATACTTTTGGCAAAGCAATGTACTACTCAGTCACATGGTTCTGGCATTACAGCTGGTAAATCTCTCTTATTCCATATATTCTAATTTAGGAGTTCTCACAAAGAATGCAATGCTTTCTCAATTGTTCATTACAAACAGCTTTACAATTAGAGATGAAGTGTTCATAGCAATGAATACTAACTTGACATTTGCTTTACCTGTATCTCATGTCCTAAGCCAGCAGCAGCATCCCCAGGGTCATTTTCAGGACTCCTACACGACTGAGCAGGAGCATCCAGATGCACAGTACTCACAGCATCCTAATTATTGTGCTATTAGATAATCCATCCCAGCTGCTCTTTCAGAGATGTAGTACTTGCATTGCCAGTGCACTAGAGCAGACATTTTGAAAAGACATTTTGAAACAGACTTTAAAGTTATACGTGTAAAAGGTTGTCCGGATGTTAATAATGAAAGAAATTACAGGTATGTTACTTAAACAGTTGTAGCAACACATGGGGATACATGATGTTATATTTTTCAGAATCCCGCTACGTACTCTTTAACCTCTGCAGTTATTTTTCACCATGCAAAACCCTGCATCTTTTTGGAGAGTAGCTGGTACAGTACGTGGTCCCTGTAGTGAAAAAATAAAGCTGCGAAAACAGCTGCTTTTGAACAAACCACCCAAAGTACAGCATAAAGATCAGTTAATAAAAGTACAATACCACTGGCTAGTTAATATGTGTGTTACATTTTGCGTGTTCCTCAATCTATAGTGCATCACTTGAAAGCAAAACAGAGGTCTTCGCAGTTTACAAATTCAACAGTAATTACGGCTGAAGGCTCTTCAAACAGTCTTCACTGAAGGCATCTGATGGCTTTTTATGCAAAGCTATATAAAATACTACCAGAGGGCCTGTCACCACATAAATGCTTCAAGGTCTGAGCAAGTACAGTAACAAAACAGCACTGATGAGGGATCTGAAATGCTGTTGTTACGTCAAGATCAAATTCAATAGAATAACCGACAGTGATGTTTTTATGTTACTGAACACTCAAGTGGATCCTCAAGTGGACAAACATGCAGACAAACCCGTTTCTCTTAACATAAACCAGGTGAAGGGCCCCTGTATGTCCCAGGCTTGTTTTTCAAATGCAAAGTTTACTACTCTTTTGTTCTACCTCTCCAGTTCAAATGTGTCAAGTTGAAGTGTGTAATCCAAACAAGATAGTGATGCATTTATCAGGCATCTGAATCAAGAACAAACCAGCATTCTTGAGAAAATAACCAAATGTGCATACAGTACTTTGCTGGAATTAATTACATGTTTATTAGCTTGCTTTTTTTCACAGTAAGGAATCTACAACAATTTAAATTGTCTTGACATACAAATTTGTTTTGACCAACATTTTCTGGAGGAAGGGGAGGGATCGTAAAACTGATCAAAGCAGGCAGTTTCTCACAGGGAAAGAGGAAAGTCGAGATCCAATGTATGCTGATGTACATTCTTTATTATCTCTGTCTATACCTTTCTGTTCGGTTTGATTTTGGTCACTTTTCCCAGAAATACTGCGTGAAATGCAACTTCTGTAAACAAGTATCCATTACTTTGTTATCCCCTGCCTGAACCTGGATCAGCTAACAATCTCAGAAACACCAGACCTGGAATGTAGGCTGCAATGAACACCTGCTCTAGTGAACACAACTAAAACTGAATTTTAATTCTCTCATTTCATTTGAGATCAAGTCCACAACCGTGGTCCTGTTCGAGTCCAATGACGGTCACAAATACAGAGGCAGATCCATCCTGACATGGGTTTAAGTGAGAGCTATCCAGAACAACACTTCAATCAATGTATGTATGAAAGGCTGACTGGTTTGTGTAACTGGTTTGATCAACACCTAAAAGTAACAAACAAATGACAGCAAAAGTCCATTGCATTGATTTTTTTGCTTGTTTGTATTAGAAATGACAGAAAATCACCTATCCCTCTCTGGTACTACATCTCTATACAATGTAAATTACTTATCAAGTGTGCTGTGGTGCGTGAAACTTACAGTAAACTGACACTTTGTCGTGTGCTTCTTTGATTCTCTATCTTTTTTATATCAGGTCTGAATTACCTTTTATTATTAAACTCAATTGCACTACCTAAAAAGAGACAGCACTCCACCCCCACTGCAAACCCGTCGTCCACAAAAGGCACATGCCTTTAAAAGAAAAGGATGCTCTTTCAATCAAAGGCATGGCTTCAGTTACCCTGGCTTTTATCTCTCTGCAGACATGTCATTTCTCTCTTTCATGCTGTCAGAACAGGGCGATAAATCACACCTTGTGCTCTGGGGTTGAGGACAAGATACCCAAGCCATTACATATTTTACTGTGCCGTTTCCATTTTTGAATTAAATGGAACTTCTAGAAGCTGATTACTATTTTCTAAGAAGTGGCAAATGTATTTTAGGTCAAATAATAAACTATTTAATAATCTTCACAGCAACATTTCAGACAAAGTCCTTCCTCCTTAAGAAACTAAGCCCTTTGTAACATCTGTTTCTTTAATAAATAACAACAACAAGAAACCAACAGCAAGCACCACAAACCATACGTAACCATGGCAACATGAGCCAAGGTGGTCTCTGAGGCCTGCTCCATAGTTGTCACGATCTGGCAGTTTCATCAGAAACTCATGAATATGGATCGCTCCTATACCTAGCAGCATCAGAACCCAAGAAACAATTAAACCAAACTTTGAGCTCTCATTTTTCTCTAAATTTGAACACCACTGAGGGCTGTTGATCCCAGCAAGGCTGTCAGTGCAGCAGGGAACCAGTTTTAAATCAAACATGATTCCTTGGACAGATCCTAGGCTCTGATGCAACAAAATGGTAATATTAAAGCTTATAATAACCAAATTCCTCACTTCATTGGCCTTTCATCAGCTTCAAATTACTGCTGTAGTCTAATGAGTCAGCATGTGCTACTGCAGTACAACTGCTATGACAACTGTATCGGCAGGAGGGACCATTTTATAAAATCATAACAACATCACCCAAGGATACTGCAGACCTCCTTCCCTACGTGTCAAATGTGGTCTCAACAACTGAGTGTCCAGTACAGTAAAATCATGCAGTATGCCCTACATACACTTGTAGTTCCTGTAGGTTTTAACCACAGTAAGGCACATGTTGAGAGATTCCTTGGCCCAATGCCAGTGGGATAGCTGGGATTTAAACACAAAAGGATCTTGTACGTATACATACATTATATATACACACACACACATTATATATATATATATATATACACACACACACACACACACACACACATATATATATATATATATATATATATATATATATATATATATATATATATATATATATATATATATATATATATATATATATATATATATATATATATTATATATATATATTTCTGGAGACATCGAATACAAACAGTCCCTTCGCTTGACCTTTTTAATGACTCTAGGAGGGAGTGACACTGTGACACACAAGATGCGTTTCCAGTCTCATCTACTCAAAACAGTGAACATGCAGCAAATAGCCTGGCTCACCACCTCCGGTAAAGGGCTCTGCTCCTATGAGCTAGCCCTGATACTACAATGCACTTAACCTTGTGAAATGCAGGAGTTTCTTTTTTTGGTTTGTTTGTCAATTTTGAAGGCATCTACAGTACGACTGGGTCCAAAGTAAACAAAATGTGGCAATGTGCCATATGTAGTTAAACCCACACTCTCTGCACTATGGAACCTCAATGCCATGTGAGAAGGTTAATTAGAAACAAGACATGCCCCACTTCAAGGCTTTTCAGGGGCTGTTCCAGCCCAACATGATTACATGTTACAGAAGTTCTCAAATTAACTGATCAAGTTAATGTAGACAGCACAACTGACAGCATGCAGTATAATATTTTAAGACTTTTATAGGAGCTGTACAGGATGAAGTGGGGGAGAGGAAAAGAGGAAACAAACACAGTGACATAAAATTAGGTGATTCAAAACACTCAAGGGGATTTGAAAGACAACACTGCTTACCTGAAAGGTTTCTATTGTAGCTTATTTGCAGGTAGTGGCAGACAAGCGTTCTGCATAAGAGCACCACACTGTACAGTATGTTGTATTTGAACTTCATTGCTAGAGCTAATGATTTTCCCAGATCAATACAATCATGTGACTATTGCTGTTTTGGAAAGGGCGGACTATAATGCATTTTGGCAGAACACTGGGCTGCAACTCAAGTTAATCCTTAAATCAAACACTATCACTACCAGATATATTTAAGAAACTAACACCCCATTCACACTTGCGGTTTAGGCTGGCTCAGGGCCACCTTATCTCATATGTAAACGCCCTGGGCTGGGTGAAATTTAGACCAGCTTTTTGATGCAGCCTAAAAGTAGGCAAAGTCGCCTCAGGGCCAGCCTACCTGTATATGTGAACCCAAAGCAGGCCCTGCGCCGGCCTTAACACGTGAATGCGGTGACGTAACTCAAATCACTCCAATACTGGGTCGAGCATAGTAGATCAAACAATGTCGGTTTGAAGAGGTAGCAACTGGGACGATGCAGAAATTTGTTCAATTTATTCAGTGCTTGTCAGGTGCGTCAGGTACAATTTATTTTCACATGCGCTGTTTACTTTACAGATGTGCCGTTTAAATTTTTTTTTTTTTCAGAGTAAAACAGGTTTAGAAATCACTGAATCACAAAAGTACACTCAGTACTGTATCTCCAGCCAAGCCCCACCCCTTGTTCACTGTATTTTTTCACATACCTCTTTATAGACGTACATACTGATAAATCCTCTCCTGATCACTCGTTTTAATCACCAAACCTCTCAATAATGCGATCCATGTCATTATGTTATTACTATAACATCTCAAAAAGCTCTGCAAATGTCCATGACATTCTTTGAGTGCTGGATGCAGAAGCAGCTATCTCCTTGATGTCCTTGCAGCTATGTCCTTGATGGAGTTCAGAGAACTGTCGGAAATACTGAGAAGCAGGCCAGAGATAAACCGACCACGGATCTTGGATTTTACCTACGACCATCTCCAGCCCAGAAAAAAAGCAATGGGGAATGCACTGAATACACCAACACTTTTGACAATTATAATGGGTTAGTCATGAATGGCAAGTATTCTTCATTGTGCAGCTTTCATCAAAACGATAAAACAAACATACAAACAGACACACTTCAGACTGTAGCTAAGACTGCAAATCGCAATAAGGATAAACAATGCATAAGACATTGCATATTTAGTCACCATTAATATAATAATCTATATTGTGACTAATGTAATGTACATGTCCTTGTTTGCTGTTTTTACGCATGATCCAACCCGATTGCTTCTTTCCACAGTAACCGACTGCACTGTCAACACACGCCTTTATCGTATCTTAGTCAATACGTTCAGTACCAACAGTGTTGCAAAAAATAAAATGGCCATATTTACGTTTGCAAATTTCCCAGCTCAATCTCTTATGTTGACTTCCAGGACTGCAGTGTTTACGTCACCGTTTATATTCTTGACAAGCACTTCACCGCAATTTAGGCTTCCTTTTCAGCCACATATGTGAACGCACTTAGGCCCCCTAAAACCTCAACTGGGAATGGAAATTTGCAGCTCCACAAGGCCGGCTCAGTAAGTGCGAATGGGGTCTAAGCCTTCTAGTGGACAAGCATTTTGACAGTTATTATACTGCAAGTTTTTGGTGACTGCAGTAATTAGTTGCATGACACTTGACAAAGTGAAGCACGGTGCTATACAAGACTGCTGGTCTTCTGAATTACACTTATTTTTGAATAGCAATACTAATGGTTTTCCAGAACATAATGAGAGTGCAGCCAACCTACCCCACCACTGAGATAATATTACAAGCCCATCTGGATTGGTCTGCAACACATTACACTACAGTACAGAGAGGCTGCTGAAGGACAGACCCTCAATTATTCATGGTCAGTTTTATGAACTGTGACCCTGGGTCAATTCCTGACAGGAAAAGCTAAACGCATTTAGTCTGACTTTTTCATAGTCTGCTTTAAAATCAATTCTCATAAAATACAAAATTATTTACAGTTGAGACAGGATTCTAGACTCTGGGACTAAAAGTACCACAACATAGCACAACATTTATAAAACCCAAGTTATTTTTTAAAATGGGTCAACTGTCATTTCACTTAATTACAGTAAATGCAACACTAGTTATTACAGGGAACTTATCCCAGAGGCTAACACTATCCAAACCTAGTGCTACTGTTGTGGTGGTGTCATATCTTTGTTTAAATTTTGGGAGGTTACACATGCTCTTCAGTGTAAACACATTTAAAAAAAATAAAAGGCTGTGATGTCTGTGTCTTGTTTGTGTTCAAGTAACACTCCCATGTATTTCCTAAGGACAAGGGGAGAAGGGAATAAAAACAACAACTTAGAACGGTAAAACATGTGACCCTAATGTATGCAGTATGTTGTTTACAACAATACTCCCTCATTGCCTGAGACCAGCGTCCATGTCATAAGAATAACCAGGGTTAGAAAAAATAACACATTTGTAGGGTTTCATGTAATCAAAACAAACAGCAACACACAGTACATGCAGCATGAATCCAATTCTGTTCTCCATAATGGCCCTTTTTTATTTTTAAGACAGATCCTTGTTACAAACCAACCGCTAACTGAGCAACCTATATCAAAGTCTGCCTGATCTACCGTCTCCCCATCATTAAACATGAATTGAAAGAGGGAGATGCAGCCTTCATAGTGCTACACACACAAGCCTGGGATTCTTTTTGCATACAACTAATCTGGTCATGTGAGGGACATGTGCATGCATTTAAGAGGTTTTTATTTTTTGTTTGTCTAAACTCTATGCAAAATTGTTTTGTTTTTTTTTCATTATTATTAATTATATTCAGCAAAATGGCGTCCAGCCTGCACACATGCACACCATGATTCAGTGCTTATAGTATTACAGCTGGATTGCTCTGCGGCTCAATGAGATGGGACTTGCCCTCTGGGACACACACTTAAATCAGCAGATTTAATGGGATTTCAAACCAGGATATCCAATTCAGGTCACACTACATCATGACTACAACAGTTTATTGCTGTTTGCTTAATTGGTGATGTGGAAATACATAGATGTTATAATTGCAGCTGCAGTTTTTCGTTGGGACAATGTGCGCCAGCGTCAGTAAAACCAGGATTTTGTTTTTTTATTGCTTCGTCATGAATAGATCAGGAACAGATTGAGCTACAACTCTTCATTTCCTTTTTGGGCCATGGTAACTGGATCTCATTTTTCAGCTGATATACAGTTGAAGTCATTTGGTGGGACAACTATACGTAATAAGATTTTATTGAAGACATGCATATGACTCCCTTTGCTCTTGCGAAAGACAGACAAAAAGATAACCCTAACTACAAAAGGTAATGCAGTATCCAGCACTTATCGATGCCTCATCAAACCTTCCTGAGCATGTTGAAGCGTGGGGCAACTGATATACTAATAGCAGGAACAGGAAATGAAGGATGACATGCTCAGCCAAATGCACCAGAAATCAAAACATCAGAAATCAAAAACACCCAATAATACCTCCATCAGCTGGCTGCCGGGAACAAGATGTAGGCAGACTCACAGCCTTCCTTAGATCAGCTCCAGCGGACTTTTCTGGGAAACCCCTCAAATTATTGGAAACAGCAACAGACCATGATCAATGACTTTGAAGTGATACTGTAATTAATGTTTTTGAAAGAACCCATCTCCTTTTATCAATCAGAATGTGTTGCTTTACTGAATTGTGACAACTAGATTCTGCAACCGGGTGTGTGAAGAGGCTGAGGTCTGTACCATGACTAGTTTTGCCTTGCAGCATTTGTTTCACAAGAGTAGATAAAATAAGGCTCCTGTCTCAACTTGTGTAAAATCAGCAGCATTTGAGATTTCAGCATAATTTCAACTCCCACACAGCATGACCCAAGAAAGCAAAGCCGCTGCTTCCTCTCAAAGAAAGTGAACCGACACACTACTCTATTCGCTAATTTCGACTCTTTTCTAGGACCGACGTTAAAATGTTAGCAGTATACTGCAAGGGTCTACATACATCTGAACCAAGTATATACTCAAAGTGCAATATCTTTTAAAGAACCTGTTAATTTGACAGAAGTGGAACCAAAAACAACTAAGTAACATAATGCATATTTTTTTTTAAGAGAAAAAAGGAGAATGGAGGAAATCCATTGAAAATATGGCCCAAAGACACTTAATTTCACAAATCCCACTCCGAACCCCTCCACCTGTCAGGGGATTGACCGGATTGTATTTATCCAGGGCTCAAAGTAATTTGTTATATAGTTTATAATGATGGTTCAAATGAAAGCCTGGCAGTTCATTCTAACCTTGCATTATCTCGGCATTTCAGTTCTGCAAAATATTATGAGGATCAACTTTCCCTATCCAGATAACACCATTCTCCCTGCAGTCAGTTCTGCTCAAGAGGACTTTAGTAATCCCAGTACATCCCTTCAAACAGCAGCAGTCAGTGTGACCCAAGGATTCTGTGGCATCCTGCCACCTCAACTTCAGTATATGGTATAGTACCGTAAAAAACATTGAATAAGTTGATTTTCTAGGCATTTCTGCAGGGCCCTTAAAAGGGGGTGTGACTAATACACCGGTGTGATGTATGCGCCAGTGTGTGTAATATTAAACTACTGCACCAGTGCCACAGTGGGATTACTACAGCCACGGTTATGTCTAGCTGAAACATAACTGTCAAAAACCCGATTTATTTGTTCAAGATCTAAAGCACTCAGGCCATGCTGCTAGGTTAAAACACAAAACCACTGTTCTAATTAAAAGTTTTAATTTCTTACTCTCAATACCCTTAGTCAATCTGAATGTTAAACTCTTGACTGACCTCTCAAACGTCACATCTGCTTCACTTAGTGTTAACACGATAGCCGTCAGTCTCAACAAATGTCCTTATTCCCACCTTCCCGAGCCACGGATATGTCAACATTCAAAGTGAACCCGCCCCTGGGATCCATATCAAACAGTTATTGGTTAGAAAGCCAAGCAGTAAACTTATCAAGTCTTCTGTTCGTTCTAACTGCAATGCTATAATAATGCACGACTGTGAGACTACATAAAAGTAGGACAGGAAGAAAAAAGAAAGAAAGAAAGAAAGAAAGAAAGAAAGAAAGAAAGAAAGAAAGAAAGAAAATGCTACTCAACAGGTTTGGAATTGCGAGTTGTTGAATTTGCCAGAATACATGTAAATCCCAATGCTGAAAAAACAGTACGTGACTGGAGACGCAACAAAGACAAACTTAAAATGGCCAAAGAAAAACGAGCTGATAGGAGGAAAGTGTTTATGGCCTGATGTAGAAAACATTGTTTGATTGGTGTACTCTGAATGACTATTACATACTGTAACTTGTTCTACATATCAGTGCAGCAGAGTGCTACCCTTGTAAAGTATGTGTATGGTTATGATTAACAAAATAAAATGAATGTATTTATACAGCTGGAAATTGAATGCAATTGTACTGCACCGTATGCAACAATAAAATGTTTTGTTTACTGTTTTTAAATGGTGCACCGTTTAGTTATTTATTTATTTATTTTTGCTTTTTGATTGATGAAGCAGCACTGTAATTCTTTTCTTTTAAATCTGAATTAATACAACAAACTTGTAAAAGCCAATGCAGCGGGAACATGTCTAAGTGTGGTTTTGCAAAGAAATGTTCAGTAAAGCAAAGATATGTTCTTGGACTTGTTTGGGTATTTGATAAGCTAAAATAAAACACGGGTAGTTTAATACACATGTGAAGTAGGATGTATAACTTGATTTTACACTCTTAATTATTACTTTTTAAATTTTGAAAATCAAATAGTTTCTAGCAATTTAACTTAACGAAAAACACCACTGTAAAATTATTAATTGAATAAAATGTTGCAAACAAGGGTTATTTCAAAACTAAACTTGTGTATCTTTATTTAAATCAGTGTTGAGGATGTAGAAAAAATTTAATTGAAAAAGATTAAAAAAAAAAAAAACACTCAAGTCTCAAAAACGGGGGTGTGACTGTTACGCCAATGTGACCTACAAAATGTTTTTTATGGTAACAGATGGGCATACAAAACTTCCATTTTCAGGAAGACTTGGTCCTTT
Source organism: Polyodon spathula (assembly GCF_017654505.1). NCBI lineage: Eukaryota > Metazoa > Chordata > Actinopteri > Acipenseriformes > Polyodontidae > Polyodon > Polyodon spathula. Next base: position 17,811,279 of record NC_054540.1, on the reverse strand, counting down.
CAGTTTAAAACAGAAAATATAACAAATTATGTAAACATTTTACAAAAGCAGTGGAGACTATTTTGACATGATTTGCACAGAATTAACAGCGCCACAAACAGCTATTAAAACAAGGTTTTATTACCCCAAGACAGCCACAGCTGTTTGATGTTATTTAAGAAGAGCACTGTACAGTATGTTGCAGAGGAGAATGCCAGTAACAATGTAGTAACCAGACAGGGAAGTGCTGCTACGGTACTGAATTAGGTCAACTATTTTAAAAGAAATCAGCAAAGGCAATTACAGTATGGTACAGTGCATAATAGGTTTGCATAATTATTGTTTGATTTGCTAATTAATCCCAGAATCAAGCCTAGCTCATTAAAGTGCAGAGGTGACATTACCAGTATTTAAATGCAACTGTGCTTGGCTTATATTTCATAAGCATGTCAATCTAGAAAAAGCCTCAAGAGTGAAATGACTTCTAAATGAACTTACTGTCAAATACAATTAAAAACTGTACATTTTTCAAACCCTGGCATGTCTACAGAGTGATTCAAAAGAAAAGCTTAAAGGAACAACATGTGAAAAGGACTGATTTAAACTGGTCTGCAAGTCTGAATTTTGTTTGCTCAGACTACAGTACAACTGCATTTGTAACAACATAAACTGATCTGAAGTTCATTCTACAGAAACACACATAAACATGCCAGACAGAAGTAACTTTCAATTGTGAGCTCCTATTTCCTCTCTGCTAACAAAGGTAGCCATGATGCGATTCTCAGCATTCCTTTACTACCCCTCTCACAGTGATTAAACACTGCTCCAGGGGAAGAATGCCTAGACCTTCAAACAAGTCGGTGGTAAAGGTCAGAGCTGGCACCCAAGCCTGAGCTTGTCAGAGCCTGCCCAGCTCGAATAACCCCTGCAGTGCTGATCTGCACACAAATTCAAGGCAAGCTGCCCTAACTAGCTTAACAGCAGGTGAAAAATTAAAACGTTTTACTTTGTAGATTCCTTGTTATATATTCTGTTGGCTGATCTTCAACGTGCTAGACCACGGGCAGGGAATTTCCAGTTACCTTAAGTCCTGGGAATGGTCCATCTATGTTCTGGGATCAATGGCTACTTCAGGGAAGGCCAATACTGGTTTACGGTTTCATACTATCATTCAAGCATGAATGATGGTCTCATTTGTCTCAAGGGAAATTAACCCTGGTTAACCCATGTGCAGTGGGGGTGGGGTCAGGTGATAGATCAGCATGTCTTGAGTAAAACGGAGGAATAAGCCACAGTCTGCTTTATTTCCAGATCAATAACAAATTAACAGTACTGGCTTGGAAATGGTCCCTTAATCATTTTATTAAAAAAAAGTTTCCACACTACAGACTGGGTCCTTCCATAATTCTGGTATTAATAACGAAGTGAAACCTGCAGCATATAATGTATGCAGTGTGTCCCATTATAAGCACAATTTAATGGCCTAACATAACAAACAATGCTGAGCAATAAAATAGTCACCCCTTAGTAATATGACACCTTAATACCGTAAGGAATTTCTAATTGGCATCTGCAGACTGTCCTTTATTTAATTCAATAAAATGATAAGCACTCATTAGTAAACACTGCTTTACAACATTTACTTTAAGCACCGACAGTAAGAAATGTGCCCTTACTATTGCTCGCTCGTGTTTTAACCGCAGAACCTGAAGTGTTCACTACTATACTTTGGTGTAGAATTTCACAATGAACCCCAAAATATTTTAGTGCAGTAAATAAATAAAAACAGCAACACTTGCTTGGTGCATAACCTTTACACTCCATCCTGAAAATGTCACCCAAACTGATAAAGCTTCTCTTTGTTTTCTCAAGGACCTTTTAGAAATTCAAAAACACAGGCCCAATTAATAAAAAAAAAAAAACAGCTTTTATATCAAGGGCCCTTGTGATACTACAATCATATGTAAATGTATAGCTGATAAGTAAGCAAATACAATGCCAGCCAAAATATACCAAGGAGGACAATAAATGTACTCACACCACAAGCTTCCTATATACCTGCTTAGATTAATTATTCGTTAGTACGCAGTTGCTAGATAAGCACTGCAAGAAAAGAGAAATAGTGCTCCAGGCTCCTGGTGTGTTTGGACATGCTCCTATGTGACTGTTTGCGTTGGTCTCTGGCTAGATGAGGACAAGCTGTAGATGAAGTGGTGCTTAGTCTCTTCTGAACAGTTTTCGCTACTGCTATGTCTGCTTGTCAATTGCTACCCATTTAAATTTTCAATACAGAACTCGTATTACGATACAAAACACACTGAAAACAGAGAAATGTGGGTTTCTCAACAGCTATATGCAGTATAGATAATTCCACACAACATCTTAGAGCAGAAATGCTTGGATTTGTGGTCAGCCATTTCTAGTAACCAGTGAGTCAATTGAAAATCCACCAGTTACAGTACCAGTGGTATCCTGTACGATGATGGGAAGCTCTGAAAAGCAGAGCAATATCAGCTCCATCAAACAACACAATGAAGCTTAGCCATAAAATAACCTGAAATACAGAAAATAATTACTAAAACACAATGCTCACCTGCGTGGAGTGCGGGATGTGCCCTATAGTCTGGAGGTCGCCAGTTTGGGTCCAGGTTATTCCACTGCTAGGCTAGGTCGGTCAGGGTGTCCTCAGCTTACCGCGCACCAGTGACCCTTTGGACTGGCCGGGCGCCTGCAAGCCTGCCTGTAAGCTACCCGGAGCTTCAAGGTGGTTGCATGGCATGCTCGCAAAGTGAAAAAAGACGCGGACGGCACACATTTTGGAGGATGCGTGTGACTGTCTTCATCCCTCTTCAGTCAGCTCAAATTGGGGAGAAAATAAGAAAAATTGGCAATTCCAAATTAAAAAAATAAAAAAAAAAAAAAACCCACAATGCTCACAACTACAAATAAATGAGTGTTCTTAATGTATTCTTTATTTAAAAATGTTCCATGTTTTGGCCATCAGCAAGAAAGCCAATACAACAAGTCTTATTACATATCATGTCAAGTGCATTGCATGAGAGCACTCGAAACCGTGACGTCAAGCATTATCCCGTAGGACAAGTGTAATCTTTGTCATTCACTTTCAATTCCAAATCCTGGTATTCTATGGTACAGTTTTTATAAAAAAGAAGTTATGAAAGGTCAATGGCCTAAGCAGCCTGCCGGCATGCTGAATGAGAGATTCCGTAGAAGAGACTCACAGTGGAAGCGGCACAGCACGTAACAGACAGACAGAAAAAAGTAAATACCCAAACTCATAATACAGTTTAAATTTCAGGGCGCACATAGTGTACCTGGAGACAAGAATACTTCTCTAGATTTTATCCACTCAGATATCATCCCTTGGGAGACTAGTTATCTCTTAAATAAAGACATTGTGCAAACCCAACAGGCCCAAACACAAGACAAACAGACCTATACATTACCAACTAACTTCTTCCCCGTCCCCTCAACTATCAGATTCTTTCATCCTTCAAATATGTGATAATACCAAAACATCCAATTATTCTAAAACACATCACTGCCTTATACAATCTTTTGTTTATTGAAGTCTAACAGCCTCTACAGTAATTATAATATAATTTAAGTTTCCCTGTAGACCGCTTGACTTTATAAATCAGCCAAGCCTGATTAGCCACAGTGTATAAGTAACAACAAAGGGTTGTCTTATTAAACTCATAGTAAAACCAGGAATGGATCCAACTGTTATGCAATGGCAGTCCATTACCATTCTTGGGTGGGTCCATTAGCATGGTCCTCCCACGCTGTAGCTCCGAGGTAGCTGCATGGCTGGGCTGCAGAGTGAATAGAAGCGTACGGCTGATGGTACACATTTCAGAGGACACACGTTCGTCTTCATCTCTACCGAGTCAGCGTGGTGGTTGCAGCAGTGAGCCAGGCTTATGAATTACGCATTTCAAATTGGGGAGAAAATGGGGTTTAAAAAAAATAAAAAATACAATTTTGAAATGGACATCTGGGGCTCTACTGGTGGGTTAGTAGGCTGCACAACATAACTTTGGTGACAGCATTTGAGAAAAACTAAACTCAATGAAACAACTTAATGTGCGCAAATAAACACCCATGCAGTATCAGTAGCAGCTTCTTTAACTGCAGGGCTACAAAAAGACAAAACAGACCAAGGAATCTCCTCAGCACAAGCAGGAAATGAACCTAAAACCTTCTGGGCCATAGACTCCTGAGTTAACAAAGTACAAGTAAAACACATAAGGGTTTTAATCTTCTCACCAACAATGAGCTCCACAGGCAAATCCATTTCAGCTGCTTAAAACTAATGAAACACAAACCAGCAAATGTTCTCCTCAGTAGCAAGAATGTTATAATGGCTTTGAGGGTAGAGCTTGATTACCATGCACTTACTGACATCCACCTGGCTGTTTAATTCAAGTCCCTTTCTTGATGTCAGTAATCTACTTAATCCCAGTTTGAGAGGTGCAATTAAAATCATCAAAGGGTCTTTAAAATTGACCTAGTAATATGAGAAATGATATGTACTGGAAATAGGTAGGCTGAAGGTCCTGAGTAACCGATAACCGAATCTGAAATGGATTAAAAAAATTAATGTCTGCATCTCAGATTTGAGTCTGTTAGGCTGAATGCCAGTGAACATGCTGACTGAAACATGTGAAATAATGTACTACTTATAAATGGTTAAGGTTTTCCTGCCACTGTGTTTTGATGATATTGTTAAGCAAATTAGTTTAGTCCAATCCAGCATCTCTTGGGACCCCAAAAATGGGCAGAATTATACAGTGTGCTGGTTTATAGAGGTAACGTAAAATCTAAAAAGATATAAATGACAATTTAAACACTCAAAAAACACTACAACATGCACCACACTCATGGGAAATACGCATTACATGACTTGGTGCTGGACTGCACAGTCAGATTTACATTGCTTTTAGACAGACAAGATTTACAAATCAGGCTGGATTCCAGAATAGACAGGTTCCAGACTGTAGGGGGTACCACACTATTAATTTCTATAAGGATTTGATCAGGACCCTCAAATTTTGCTCAAGTATGTAGAGGGGCTGGATTAGACAGATGTCACTGTAATCTTTCTGGGGTTTTTTTTGCATAACTTTCCTTCATAACAGTATAGACATTTTATTTATTATTTTTATTTTATTTTACTCCATGCACTTCATACAAGGTGTTTTTTTCTTATATATTATAGGCCTATAATGAAGCTACAGACCAAAACACTTATTATGAGCCCTCTCTGATTCCTGGCACAGTGGTGTCCATAATACAGTACTTAAATGTGATTTCGGAATTACCTTGAATATGACTCTTTATACTTTTGGAAATGTATTATTTACACCCATTTGTAAAAGGGAGGCGTCCAAAATCAATTCTGACGTATAGAGACTAGGATTGCATACGTGTGTGCACTAGGTCTGTTCAGTCTTTTATTCTACAGCTAGTTCTTCAAATTATACTAAATCAAGAAAAACAAAATGACATAAATGAACATCTTTGGTAGTATTATCACAGCAATAAGCATGTGGATAAATGCACTTAAGTCCTACACTACAGTGTGAGCTTACTCATAGCTCAATAATGTTACTCTTTATATGCATGTGTATGTATGCATGAATATATGGCCCTTTGTACTTACAATACCACTCAGTCTACAGTACAGAGAACATGCAGCTGTACTCGAGTGGAGCAGTAGCTCGATCCCATCTAAATCCACAGTACTCTCTAACTGATAAAGCTCTGTTTTGACTGTGCAGCAAGTCCCTCTGCAGTAAAGCTTGTTACCCAACGCTGCATTCCAGCACAAAGGGGCAAAGATTTTCTAAGACTGAGGAGCATAAAGACCAGCCCTCCATCAAACAACTGGGGGGGGGAGCGGCAGACACTACCGACGGCAAGCCCCTGCCTCCTCAGGGATTTAGCCCTCTGGAACAGAAAGATGCAGCCTAACGAGCAGTGAAAACACTGGCTGAACTATTTATGATGTACCATACATGAGTCTGGCACTGAGTACTGCACATGCCTCTGCAGCTTGTCCAACGTGCCAGAAGCATACAATCAGGAGTGTTAACTGCTCTTCACAGTTGGATTTTTACAGCACTTGGCGATAAGTAAACCAAAGGAAAGTGACAGTGAACTGGGTTGCTAAGCTGTTCCAAGATCAAGTATGAAAAAGTCAGTGAATTAAAACGGCCACCTTCCTTTAAATACGTCAAATGCATTCATTATAGTCCTAAATGAGGCGGTTGGGAGTGGGGGGGGGGGTAGAAATTGATGTCACAGTGTCATGCCTTTTCTTACAGTGTAACAATACAGGTTATACGCGTCTCACAATAGATGGGTACAAACAAAGCAAACCATATTTAGATGTGCAAACAATTACAAATGTAGCAAAGCAGTTGTCGGTGTGTACCTCTAAAATTAAATTGCTTTCCATTAACGTACTTTAAAGATTTCATACTGAATGATTGTATCAGATACTGAAACCCAAGAATTCCATTATTAAACTGGATCAGAGATTTTAAAATGGAGCAGACTCAATTTTTTTTTAGAATACTTGGACACATTTTGCATAATGAGTCTGGTCTTTGTGGCTTTGCCGACATGTTCACTGAAGAGTAGAGAATCACCCCATTAATGACATGCTTTTATTTATTAATTTTCTTTAGCATTACAAAATGTTCGTTAATACACTGCACATCTAATCCAAAGAACACACGAAAACGAACGCTTTTCACAAATGCCATGAAATGATCAGATGATCCGACTTAGCCAAGGAATGGAAAGTCCTATTTTTAATGAGCTGGTTTCACATACCTGATTAGCATTAATACTGGTCTGGCTGTCTTCTGGTACCATTTTGATAGTCTAGGTTTAGAGAAACTGGGATGTGTAAAACCAGTCAAATATTTTTGGTGGCAGAAGTAAAACTCAGATTTCAGGTTTAAAGCCCAGATACTTGGTTGTCGATCTTCACTGGAACCCCCAAGGAGCACTGTGGTCTGCTAGAGAGGATACCCAAGGTAGGACTTCTTTTTAGTATTACTAGATAAGAAAGGTTTACTTCCTTTCTTACTTCGTATCAGCGGTTTTTGTTATTTTAGCCGGTAATGTACACCGATTTCTTTCCATCTAATGATGTAGATATCCTTCTGCCTGGTGTTGATGGCCGAAGTGTAATACTGGCTCCAGGGATCATTATTTTGCCTCCCCAGTGCATCAGCACATACAACGGCTGAGATGCTGGCTCCAGGGCTCAAACACAGTGCTGTCTCCCCAGCGCATTAGCATGACAACTGTCTGGATTGAGCTAATAAGGGTACATCTCTGGGGTCTTCTAGTAGGAACCTTCTGTCTTTGGTGTTTCGTTGACTAGCCCACAACACCTCAAGAGGGCTCAACAGTGACTCTGGCGTCCCAGCATCACCCCCCCCTCCACCCCCCACTCAGCTCAGCCCAGTTTACTTACCCGTACATCAGGGTTGCTTGCTTTCTATTGTGCTTGAGATCCCCAGCCAGAATCTTTCCGTCTCAACCACAGCCAGTTGCTGCTCCCTTCTGCTGCTTCAGATAAAAGTTCTTCACTGTGCGACGCAACTCTTGGCCACTGAAACCGACATCCCTGAGAAACCGGGTTGCAGAGTGTGCCACAAACCCACGACAACCCACTTCCGCTAGGTAAACCCGGACTCTACAGATGAACAAGGCGTGCTGATCCAGACCACAAGACAATGTCTAGTCGAAGGTTAGTGGTGGCAATCTCAGGTGGAAAAATAAGCCGTTGACCAACATCTGCCAGCATTTTCCAATCTCTAGCAACTTCCAGTTGTTCTGTGTGAGGCTTGGTTTTAACACCTTTTCTTGGTGGTTGCTCACCTGGATGGAGGAGTATTGTCTTGTGTGTAATGCTTAAAATAAGAATTTAACAAACGTTGTTGTAGTTGACATTGCATAGGCTACATTTCTTTTCTACTGTACAGTATAGGTCAAATATAATAATACACAATGTTTGACAGTAAATGACTTTAAAAGTTAATGTCACATTATATTTGAGTGTTTTTACTAGTACAAATGCAAAGGGTTATTTGTGAGACTATGCTGTAAAACAAATGTATAAATTGCAGTCAAGAACACAACATAATACTGTTATTCTTTGTATTAATTTTTTAAGTAAATGCAAGAAGTAAACAACACCTGTTCATTTGTCAGATACCACAAGTAAATGATAACTGTTCATTTTTTAACATTTATAATTATAAAACAGTTTAAAACACAGGCCCAATATCTTGTTCTAGTAGTTTACAATCACTTACCTCCACTTTAAATTTGTATCGGCCGAAACGGCTAGATAACCATCGGCTACCGATATCGGCCAAAACCACCCCTAGTATTCAGTGTACCTCGTGGCGGTAGATCGTTTTTAAATAAGAGCTAGAATGTGCAACCAGTGAAAAGAATTATATTCTAGAACATCACTGCTGCAGAAGCTGATATCTCAAATAAATAGATACACTGACCTGTTTCTAATCTTTGTCACTTAAATGATGTCCTACTTATTACTCATATGTCTGTGTGCTCTACTTTCTAAACAGATCAAATCACCAAATTCCTAATGAAAAGGAAAATAAATCTTTCTTTGTTAAAACACCCAAAAGGTTTTAGGATAAATAACTAACATCTGACATTAAAAGGTACAGTAATGTACACCAAGCAGTCTTAGGTGGTCTATCATCACATCAGTTGAAAAATGATGAAACTTCATTTCACCATTGACTTCATAAAACTGGAAAACCTTGACATGCAACCTGGATGCTTTCCAAATTGATAGGGAAGCACAATTTGGGTCAATTTGAAATGCCCACCCCCACTTGCAAAATTAAATCTACCAAAAGGGGTGCATTTACAAAAGATACAGTGGGCAATTGTCAAACAAATCTGAACTAGTCTGTGTATCATGACTGACAGAAGGCAAACATTCTGCAAGGTTACTATTTTGAGAAGTATGGCTACACAGTTTATACACAAGTTCAGTATTACAGTTAAATGACTGACAATTTGTCATAATCTAAATCTGGAAAACTAGTAAATAAAAAGTGTGACCAAAGGATGTAAAAAAGTCCCTAATACTAGAGAACGGAAATAATCCGTCCTCCTCTGAATGTAACACAATACACCTGTACAATTTGAAAAGACAGATTCTGTTTATTTGTACACACATACTGTAGTTTTTACCCTACTTGGGTACTCTATAACATATACGCTTTATTACACTTAATATGAGCAATTCTAGGCAGGGTAGGCACTTGCAAGCGGTTTCATGCTCCACAGCCAGGGCAGCGCATTCAATTAACACTGGCTTCTGTCCACACAAAAAAGTAGTTATGTCATTCAAACTAGCCCCGAGGCCAGCTAAGGTTGATGCCCTACTCAGGGTTGGGGTCAATTCCTGTTTTTCAAATTCCAAATCCATTTCTAATTCCTTTTCAAAATCAATTCCAATTTCCTTCAAAAGGAAATGGGACTGGAATTGATATGTTAGAGACATAGTCATTAATGCGATTATTCATCTGCTTTCATGTGAAGCCAGTTTAATTGACCAATAGTAAACTTCAATTTAAGTAATTTGTTGCCACTGCAAGAAGCTCATTTTGATCAATGGTGTGTTCGAATTGATTAAAAGGGAATTGAAGTGGAACTGGAATTGATTTTAAAAAGGAATTGGAATTGAAAAACATGAATTGGCTCCAACCCAGAAACTACTACAGTACTCTTTTCAAGAGTGTGGGGCTTCAATTGCCAAGCCAATGAGGGTCTCTAAAGGCTTTAGACTAGGTACAATACATGACATACCTAACAGAAATGGGCTTACAAAACAAAGGTTCAGGAAATCTATTGTAATAAGAAGGTGACATCACACAAAAGGTTTCTCATTACCCAAGGTTGCTATTAGACTGCAATTTTCAGACCATTCCACAGTATTGGCTGATACAAAGAACGACTCCAGGATAATCTGAACAGAGACTCATAAGGCCGTCAGAAATAGTACTTGCTATACTGGTATCTCCTCCCTGTTACCTTCTGACCAGGTGTGAAATTCTATACAGTAAGAGGAGAGACACCCTCCCCCTGAGCTAGGTCTATTGGATCAAATTCTCATTACCCAAGTCTGGCAACGATGAATCACAACTGAGTAACGTAATGAGGATTGAGAACTGCTATGTCAGGACAGAAGAGCGGTCGGTGCATGTGTGGGTTTGTTAATGCAGTAATACCTGTCACATTTAATATTGTATTAACGTATTACAATATTAAACTATTGTACATTTCTGAATGTTAAGTAAGATGATGAAACATTCCTGTGTTTCAACAAGCAGCCCATTTTCACAGGGTATTTTCCATTACCTTAAAATCCCCAACTAGCAAAAAAAAAAAAAAAAAAAAACACCACTTGGAACTACCTGCATTTCAACACAACACGTTACCAATGGTCATTTTTACAATTTCACACAACTTTCCCTGAACCAAAGTATAAACAGGAACTTGTAACCCAACGGTGAGTCTGTGGGTTCAGTAGCATTTGAAACATCCTGAACAACACACAGAAAGCTCTGTCGCCACTGTGTGCAATGGAACATCTTTTCAGTTTTTTTTTTTTTGTGTAAAGATCAAAAGCTGACCAGCCCGGATATATTTGGAAAGTACGACCAAAATAATCCATTGACAGATCTAAAAGTGGATACTGTTGGTCTACAGGAACAGGTACTGTACAAAACGCACAAACTGCTCAACAAGAGGAGAACTAGAAACTGTACAGTATCTACTGTAACAGGATTTAAGCCCAACAATGTATTCAGATTTTGTGTTAATATACTTGCTAGTTTTCAGTCCTACAAAAAAAAAACAACAAAAAAAAAAAACACACACACATTATCCTCAACATATTCCCTTGTTGCCCCAATGAACAGGGTATGCGTTCTACAGCATAACTGTAGATTCACAATCTGTACACTAGGTGATAACCTAAGAAAGACACATGGAAAGAAGAACCGTCTGTCCGGAGAGGTTCCATGACTAATTACAATTGCTCAGTGACGACATCAAATATGTAAACAATGCAGTGGCAATACCACTGAGTGCATTGCAGAGATCTCAGCTGTGATATAACATTACTAACCAGCACATTCAGAGCACGCAAAACGTGGTTGTTTTTTTTTTTTTAATTTAGGCCAGTCATCGGCAATGGTTTTTTATCCCAGTTTTCTCCCCAGTTTGAAATGCCCAACTTATCTGTATTCCAGTTAACCACTGCAACCCCCTGGCTACTCGGGAAACTGAGACGGGAACACGCGTCCTCCGAAACACATTCCTGCCAATCCGGCATTTTTCACACTGCGGATCCACAGCGAGGCCACCAGACCTATAGTGCCGGAGGACAACACAGATCTGAATGGCTCCGCTGCAGAACCTCAGAGGTCGCAGTGAACCATGGATTCCCCTGTTGACCTAAGCCCTCCCAATCCAGGCGGCCAATTGTAAAAGCGGACATAAAATACCCTAAAAATAAAGAACAGTTGCTTACAATGTTATGTGGCCATTTACCAAGAGCTATAATGTTTAATTTGGTTGAATTATTTTTTCATTACAAGTAATTTTCTTATGTAAAAGCTATTCAGTGACCAACAGCACAAAGAACTGCACAAAAAGAGCTTTTGAGGAAGCTACACATATTAGGGGAGTATGACGTATTGGTTTGCCGCACCAGACAGACTACAAAAGGAGTAGGCAGCAGTGTCTATAACAGGCCTTCAAGGATGCGGTGGGAATGCACTGGCTTCTAAGACCCGTAAATGCAGCGTGACTCAGTCTTGAACATCTTGCACCTTGCCCCCAGCCGTGAAGAATTCTTTGAAATAAAAGGCTGGCCTGGCTGGTACTCGGCATCCATACAATTCATCTCGAAATTCCTGGCAAGCACAAAGTGTAACTCTGCTATCTGGCAACCACAGTGATGTGCTGCCCTCTTAGCTAAGGCTGGGGTGTTCTTGCCAAGTGATGAGATGTTCTGGGTTTTTTTTCTTTTTTATGCAGAGATGGCTAAAACTGAAAATCTCTCAGCAACCAGACACTGCATGTGGCACTGAGCTTTACAAACAAGTACATCTTGGTGCGATTAAATGAGTGTTCGAAAACAAGATTCAAGTACCAGTTTCCTAGTGTTTGTTTATAAAACGGGTATTTTAATGAATTTGTATTATTATTATTAAATATATGCAGCTGCATGTGAAATACTGAAAAGTACCAGGCAAAATAAATAAATAAATAAAAAAATAAGACATTACTATGCAACAGAATACAATGGCAGCTTTGTTTTCACTACTGTACTAGTGACTGGCATTCATTTTCTGCAACAATGGCGTACATGAAAGCACGCTGTAAAACAAAAAAAAAAACAAAAACACAAAACACCTTTGCAGCTTTTACGTAGGTAATTTTATAAAAACACTGGGCGGTGTGTGAGTGTCAGCCTGGTATCAGATCATCCACAGGGTTTCAATACACAGACACATTAAGAAGTACCAATTGTTCTTAAGACTTACATTAGCTTAGTAACCATAACATGCTTTGGCTTTCATTTCATAGACTGGTCAATATTAGCCCCCCTTGACTGCCAAAAAGTAAGAGGGAACCATTCACAAGCCTCCACACCTGGAAATGCAAAGCTTTACGCCGATTTATATGGGGCTAAGGGGTTTAATTGTTCAGCTGCACGCACCATGCACAATTCTGATGATACATGAACAGAAATAGATGGTTTGTAATAACCACTGCACATCCAATGCAGCTGAACTCAGACTCAGCAGGCATTGGAGAATGTATAAAAAGGCTCTTTAGGTCATTAACTGGGCACAGCACAGGTTCTCTAATATCACAAATGAATACAGTTTGGCCAGAATTAAAGCACAATCATGTGGCTCTCAAAATATTCTCTGGATAGCAAAATAGTTGCCATTGTTCCTTACCCTCCTCTGTCCATTCAGCTCAAGGTCTTGAAATTAGAATAACACTATATTCTGTAGTTAAAGGCATTGGGATGTTTTTGTCTCACACTGCAATATACAGCTGTGGCCACAACATTTTGCATCACCTAGAAAGAATTTTAGGACTGAGACATAATAAAAATAAACATAATTTAGATAATTTAGATCATGCAATCAAAGATCTTATTTAACATCATGCAATCAAAGAAACTACAAAATGACATTGCCAAAGTCTACTACCCAGCCATATAATCACACTTTTCAATTTGTCAGTTTTTCATTAAGTATATAGGACAACTACAAAGTGGTATGCAATTCAATGTGTTAAAGTAACATCCTTCAGCAGTTTTCATTCGTCTATGAAGCAAAATTAGCAACATTTGGCCATAGCTGTAGGTCCTTTATTTAGATACTCATTTTACGCCTGAAAATCAACATGTTGCATTTAGTTCAAAAAGGTTTAGAGCAGCACAGATTAACCATATGTTGGGAGAGGGGTCTACTTTTAAGAGCTTTCATTTCTGACCCAATTAAGGTAATTAACTCAATTTCAGCAGATGGTGGCTTCTGTTTGCTAACAAATGGAATGCCTGTTGAGTGCAGGACTCCGCCAAGATTATGTTAAAAGAGAATGTGTGGCACACAAACACAATAGGAGTCTCCAGCCAAGCCTTCCCCTGTATTTTCATCTGGCACTAGGACACGTTGATGATGGAAAGGCATAGCAAACACAGTCTTAAAAGGTGGTGCTATCACAAACTGGCCACACCCTGGGTGCTGCTGGAAAAGTGCCAGGGTGTGATAAGCACTTATAAAGAATAATCCAGTCAAAGAGAACACTTGGTAAGTAGAAGACTAGTCAATGTCTTCCCTAGTCACTCCACAGGGCTTCAAGCTGGGGTCAGGTCACACAAACACGAGGCCTGCTGTGTAAATTCCAAGGGTGGAAATACTTTAAAACTCTACTGCAGAGCAGTTTGATTACCTTGACATTACCTAAGCTCATAATAAAACACGGAATAGATTGAACTGCTATGCAATGGGTAGTCTTCATCTCAGCTATGCATTGGCGGACCCTGTGTGCAACAGTCCCAACTTACTGTCAATAACATACAGCAATTATTGACTTTTACCTTTAGCAAATGTTATGACAACAAGGAACCCCAAAATATACGGAAGGAAGAATTTAACCAGGGGAATGCCCCACTAACGAAGCACATGCTTGCATAAAACCACACTTATTTTGGTCTCAAAAAGGGTCTATAGAGCAACTGCAAAACATGTCTCATTTAAATAAATAAACAAATGAAGTTGTGCCATCCTTCTACAGCCAGAATATGCGGCTATCGCACAACCAGGAAATGGAAACATATGGCAGGGTAAACCCTAGCAGGACACTCCATAATTAAATGTTTTACTATTTTTGTCAGTTTACTGTACATGGTGTAATGGTCTGTGAAAACCATTAAAAAAAAAAAAAAAAAAAAACTTAACTGGTTTAGCAAAAACATACAGTACATTATATATATATATATATATATATATAATATATTATATACTAATATCTGTGACATATAATATATACATATATATTATATATATATATATATACATTTTTTTTTTTTTTTTAAATACCTTTCTCTGCTTCACGAGATAGACCAGAACTAAAGGGAGACATAGTGTAAAATACAATCAACACAACAAATAAAATACTGCATTCAAATTCTGTACAATTCAATTGAAATACTGGTCAGATGCTTTAACCCAATATTGGAAAATGGGCAACAGGAAGGAGGTTTACTTCACTGAGTATTGTTTGAAGCCTTCCTTGTCTCATAAGAAAATGGTTTTCCTGCACGTGTTGCAAAAATCCCTTTGTTTGAACTTCTAATACAATTGGCTGTAACTAAAGCAAAGGCTAGTTGGAGAATGTAAAAATCAATAAAAAGCCACCACCCCCACACATCTCTTAAATCACCAACTGCATGATTCATCACTCAGCAACTGGCGCGCAGTGTTTAGGAGGCTGGTTGTCGTGATACAAGCAGGGTACAGCACTTCTACCACCAACTCCAACCTTGTGTCCCGTTTAAAGTCTTTTGGTCTTGTGTTGTCTGTGTTGCTTTATATTTTGTTCCCGTTACATGCATAGATTCTGCTCGGCCATCATGCTGGCACCTATTGTCTGGGTGGGATATATACTGTTACTGTATGCCCTGATAGCCTCCTTATATAACCTGTATTCTGCTTCTAAATGCAAGTCCCAGGGTGGGCAGAGTGTACTTGTTCCATTACCACACTGTCCAGACATTCAGGAGCAGTATCCTTCCCTATAAAAACATGTCCAACTAGGGAGGCACGCAGCTGTCAAGCCTCTTTTTTCTTAGTCTCCATTTAATGGTAGACTGGTAGAATTCTCCAGTATTTCCACATTTGTTTTTGGGGGAATCAGTTTTCTTTCTGTGAACCATATGATGATGTAGTTCAACAAGATTAGGCTATATACCTGAAACATTATTACAAGGACTTACACAACAGTGTACAGTTCATCACTGCTTAAGTGAAGCAATTTCAGCAGTTTACCTTTAACCATAAAGAAGTTTAATCTTGTATAATAGATGTTTGTGTATTATGATGCATAACCAAAAGCAAAGGATAGCTTTGGTCATCCACCAAAAAGTCCTTGAGTAACTAATGTGAATTTTAATTATGATGAATAAATGTGATTCATAGGTGGTACAAAGTGAAGCTCTCCACATCTCATTCCCGATTTGTCGTTCAATAAAAAGTAATCATTACTATGATAATTGGATCTTCTTACACCCATCATGACTAGGCCTATACTGTATACTGTGATACACATTGCCATACATACTGTATTGTTAGTCATAAAGCCCTTTTGTCTCACTGAAACAATCAGTCTTAGGATTGTCATTCCAACCCTCAAGCAATCCAACAAAAAGCTGTGCTTGGGTTTGGAGTAATTCTAAGTGGAGCTGAAATCACTGCATCCTAACATAACCCAGGCATGCCAATTCTGAGCTATGGTAGTCTCAAGAACTGGTTCTGTTATCTGAAGATCCAGTTCTGCCATTCCAGTTTCTAGAGCCATGTGACTCTGTATCTGCGACTGTTGCCTGTGACAGAAGGGCAGTTTCAGTATTCATTCAAACAAACAGTCCAGCCAGTGTAGACTCATGTAAAAAAACAAAAAAATAAATGCAAGGACAATCACAGTATTAGCACTGTCTACATGAACCACTGATCTAAATCTTACAAAAATCAATATAACTTGAAAATTATTAGAATACACAATGCTTAGAGTCACATGGAACAAGCAGTTTAATCTTACATGAGCCACTGTGTGTTTTACACCGAAGTCAAAGCAGGGAACGTTGAGGCTGTGAGTGGCAATATTCCTTGCTCAGCCTCGCAGTACCAATTACGTTCCAAGCCCCTTTTAACTACACCTCTAAACTAGTTTTCTCTTTCAATGCCATCCCACCACTGTGAGTACAAATGATATTTCCAAGGACACAGCAGTCACACACAGTGAAGATTAGGGCACTGGGTGATTTAACTGATTTGCATTACTCAGTCTCATACCAATTTCTGTCTTGCAATTCCTAAATTATGATTACATAACGATAATCGGATGCACCAAATCAAGCATGTCAATTTATAATGGGCCTTTTTTTTGCATTTAAGTTGGAACTAGGTTTTGTGGAAATCCCAAATGTGAGATGTGCGGAGGCTGAAAAGGTAGCCTTTCTACAGTAATCTGTAACATTAAATTAACAAGGACAGCAGCAGATAGAGTGAAGGAAAGCAGAATGTTGGCAAAGACAGCCGTTCACAGGCCGTGCTAAGCATGTCTCTAATGTCATACATGTATACAACGCACCTACAAAAACGCATAGCATTTGCCAAGGATGTCAACCAAAAACATGACCCTACCACATATAGGAATTGTGTATTATACTATGACACCTCTCTCATAATACTGTAATTTAATAGTGTTAATAGAACTCAACCAAAATGTATTCAGAAATCTGAGGAATGTGCCAGCAGTTTGGGGTGGGGCCTAGACACAAGTCCACCAACATGTGACCACCTGCCTCAAGAGAGGGGCAGCCTGGGAGTAGGGAAACAGCAGCACAGCTGAGAGTGCAGATTAGGAAGCAGGGCTTGTAACTGGGATTCGTGTATGTTTTAAAATTGGGTACACTGGGGCCTAGCATGGTGATAATGAATAGACATAATACATGTGCTTGGCCTGTTAATGCTTAAGCCACATTATAGAGTGCATTGGCAATACTGACACGCCCATGCATTCTACTGAAACGGGTAAAGTCACATTTTAAAGGTTTTAAAATAATACCGTCGGTAAATACTGATACCGCGGGATCTGGTATCAAAAGAAAACAAAATAAACAAACAATTTGCATTACTGTTGTGAATTATTGCACAGGAATTCCCACTTTGCTAGATTAATGCTGGTTTAATCTTATAGAATAATGGTCCTCTGGTACCCAGTTACAATACTCTCACATTCTGACATCCGATTTTAAATATAAACTGCGGTGTATTATTTTCAAAAGTTTACCTGTGTTTGAAGAATTTTTACATCAACGATGCTGCCGACAAAATTCTCTAACGTGTCATTAAACCACATTGTATCGCAATAACCTTCAGTTGTAGACAAAGTAGGTTCAAAAATAAAAAAAATATATATGTCTCAGTTATTAAACTTGCCCCTCTCCCCTCCCTTTAAAATTAACTAGGGATACACAACACAACATTATTGCCATGAACCGTTGTTCAAACATCCTGCTTCCTGTCATTATTACAGAGAACCAACCACAATTACTATACTATTATACTATAGTATACAGGTAACGTGAAGTGATCAGACTTGTTACGTAAATACAATTTAAATCGAGGTTAAAATAAAATTAAAAAAAATAAAGTACACAATTGTGTTATTCTAATTAAACGTAATGCACGACTGTGCTATTTGTATTCAATAGTTTAGAAAACAAAGTATACAAAAAAACACACGCAACCTCTGTATCGGTGCTCAATCACACAGATTGTGAGAAACAATTTGGTACGCAGAAAACATTATTTCGTATTGATGATTAAAGAAAGTTATAAGTTATTTTAGCTATCTGTTGCAATCGTTTATAATAAGCAGGAACTCGCTTTTGTTGGTTTTAAAAACGAAATGGCAAATAAACTTGGTTATTTTCACGTAACAAATATTTACCATGAAGTCAAAACCGAAAAAGTACTGTATCAGAAATAAACTATTCGGTGTAAACAATTTAAATACTTCAGCTTAGACATTTCCACATAAATTGAGATTTTAATTTTCTTAAAAACAACACTTTTTCATTTTAAAATAAGTTTGCAAATTACACAATATAATGCAGCCATTGATGAATCCCAATCCCCGCAATGCTGGATACTGCAACAGTTTCATTCAAGTCAGCGTACATTGTATATTTCTTCCATTCCTCGTTTAATTAACACATAACAAAAAGGGCAAAATCGGTGAAAATCAGACTTACCAGAAATATAATATAGATAATGGTTCAGATCCCCTGGCCTCGTTGTTACTTCTGAAGCCGGACACCTTCCTTCCTTCCTTCCACCACAATTCAGTCGTTTTTTGTTGCTGTTTTATTTCACGGTCACTTAAATCCGGCGATAGAAAACTCCATCGAACATGGCTAACACAGGGTCCGAATCGCCCCTTTCGAAACAAAACAACACGTTCAGACTGATTTCATGTCCGTTTCTTAAAGGTGATATGTTGGCGAAACTCCCGGTGCTGGTGTGTTAGTGTATCTCATAATGTGAAAGAGGCTGGTGTTCGTGAGTAATCCCGGAATAAAACGAAAAGTGACTCTGTGTACATATTGACGCCTCTGCCTCAGAGTGGCACCGAGAAGAATTTGGTCACCAAATAATTCAAAGTAGAAACAAAAAAAATAGTTATATAACAGCGACGCCTATCGTTCGAGATCTTTAAAAAAAAAAAAAAAAAAAAAAAAACAATGATTGTTTCACAGCGCGCCCTGGTGTGTAAAAAAGAAACGTGCACTGCACGCAGACCAAAACGTCACGTTCAAGACGTGGACTTTAATAAATAGAATTTGAAAACTTGAAATGTTTTTTTTTTTTTTTTAAAAAAAAGAAAAGTTGGACTCATACCAACAAAAAACAAAAGTAGCAGGTAGGCTATGTGTTTTACTTCCAGCCACACATACACTATAACTTGTTCTATGTACACTTAAAAAATATTTATTTCTGTAAAGCGTATGCAGTATGTGTAAGGTACGGTATGGTATATCTTGTGTTAATTGTGTAATGGCTACGATAAATAAATAAATAAATAAATAAATAGATAAATAACGTAGTTTCAGTTCAACTGAGCACTATAAATGTGCATGTGATATTTTTCTTTTTAAGAAACCAGACACTACCAGACGTGTCCGGTTTAGCGAGGGACTACTGTAGTACAGCTTGGAAAGACAATGTTTGAAAGTCAGTGGTCTGTGTCAATAATATATTATAAAGCATGTGCCACTGGAAGCTGTGTAGTGTCTCTATGTATCTGCAACTGCAAAGGTCATATGACCTCAAAGGCAGCACGAAAGGGTTAATTTGTCTTGCGTTACTGCCGCTATTGAATTTGACCTATGGAATCGCTGAATACAGATGTGTAATGAGTATGAAGGCAATATCTTGAATCGTTAGGTTTTACGTGACCCCCAATCATATGATCAACGTGAAGGGTGCTGTTATATTTTTCCTGCAGAAAATAAGCAGCTTATATGGTTAGTACAGGAGTGATAAGCGTCTCAAACATGTTAGAATGGCGATTTTGTCACGCTGTCATAGAAGCCCTCATGTTGAGATTTTGAGACATTACATTTTGCAGTGTGGAATACAGAAACACCTTTCACCGACGTGCCTACTGACAGTACTGTTAAAGGCTGTCAGATCTCTCTCTCTCTCTCGATATATATGTTGTTATGCTGAGTACCAAAAGATGCCTAGCACAATACTAGTGGTACTTTACATGTGCTGAGAGTTTTTTGTCTCTTCGTTTGATTTTAAAGCTTTTATTAGCTCTTCTTTAATGTCCTGATGGAGCTGTGCATCTTCCTTTTAGAACTGAGTTTGAGAAGATCTGTAGGATGGAGGTAAAAGTCCCAGGGCTGTTGGTTATGAGGGACATCGCAATCTCCAAGTCAGAGTTTCTCCAAGACCAGAGTGCTGTGTCCAAACTCCAGGATTTCCAGGAGGACCAGGAACTCTTCACATACTGCACCCTGCCACAGGTCCAGTGCAAAACAATAACAATATATAGCAGACTCTGATGTTGATGGGATACAGCCATCTGAAACCAGTTTGCATAAGATAGCTTGTATCTTCTAACAGCGTTTGAGTTCCATTGTCTTCACAGTGTAATTTCATGAATGGTATTCAGAAACAAGTACAAACAGTTTGAATATGTTCAGGGTGGTGTAAATAATCTCTCAAATGTCTTACCTGTACACTTTAAAGTTTCAGATACACACTGTTAAATTCATCCTTTTGCCATTTTCTATTTAAATATATACTGAATGATGTGTTGACAGCAATCTTTTAAAGGCAGAGATACACCTGCAATATGATGTGCCCCCTAATAATGATTGCCATTCAGTTCTTTAATTTTACTTCCAGATTTTGAAGTATATTGAATGCTTTACTGGACCCAACATTATGGCTATGCACACCATGTTAATCAACAAACCTCCTGATGCAGGTACAAATGCATATTTTAGTTACATAAAAAAATAAATAAATAAATAAAAAAATCAACTACCTACAGAGATTAATGTCCACTGGCTGCCCTATATTTAGGATAAATATTATTTTTACAAATTGACAGGCTTTACCAGTTCCATTTAACCTCAGTGAAGCACAGCAATCTGTATTGGTTTTACTGTATAAGGTATTTATTTTAGGGAAGAAAACATCTCTCCACCCCATGCACCAGGATCTGCAGTATTTCCCTTTCCAGCCTGCTACCACATTGTGTGCGCCTGGACCACCATAGAGAGAGTGGACCGCAGTACTGGGTGCCTGGTGGTACTGCCTGGAACTCACAAGGGGACCCTGAAACAGCATGACTACCCTGATTGGGAGGTAACTGCTGAGCAATGTTTGTCATCAACCAGTCCATGTTACCGGTACAGCCAGTGCCTGCAGTAGATATAAAGGGCAGGACATGCTGTCATTCAGCGAGAAACATCTGATCCAGAAATATACCACACCATGTGATCCACTACTAGCTATAGGCCAGTGCATACCCAGGAACCCTGTTCACTTGTGGGGAACACGTCTAGTAAGTACTTCACACACATTCAGCTTCTTTAGTGTATGTTTACATCTTTTTAGGAGCATAATAGAATATAGTTGGCATATTTTCTCACACAAAGCCTTGCAGCAATTGCCTTAGTGCACTGTACTGACTCATTTGTGAGCATACAGCTCTATACTTTGATAACTAAATATGCTGATCAGAGGATGATGTGTAAAAGTCCAGTGACTTTTCACAGCTTGATGACCTGGAAACATGTTAGATGAATACTGGACTTGTTCCAACTGGGGCCCTTACCAGCCACTCTGCTGAAGTCCACAGTTCATTTTCCCCAAGCTGCCTGAGACAAAGTTAAAAAGCTGTGTTTGTCTGATACAGACCCACGCTTACCAGAGAATTGGTCAAATTACTTTGATTACAATCCCTAATGCACTCTAATTGTGAAACAGAGTATGACAAACATACTTCGTACCAGCCATTTCCACAATTAATGCAGCCACAATTTAATCAGGTACATTTTGTATTGCCTGTAAGCTGACCAGGGCTGTGTTGTCCTCTGACGCTGTAGCTCTGAGGTGGCTGCATGGTGGGTCTGCAGTGTGAAAAGAAGCAGGTCGGCTGACGGCACACACTTCGGAGGACAGCGTGTGTTCGTCTTCTGATGAGACTCGGCCTTCACTACAGTGACTAAGCACTAATGGTACAGCTGTGTACATTACCGTAACTCCAATATGCTTACTATACTGTACTGTATCATCTATATGTTTTTAAGTTTCCTTAGATTTATTTATTTGTTTATACTTATGTGCTGGGTAGCACAAATCTGGTTTATTCATTACATTAGCACATATACAGAGTTTTAACTGTTCATGAATAAAAACAAAATCTCAGTTGCAATTAAGGAAAACATTTTCATTTCCTGACACTGCTACAGACACATAAATAAAATAAAATAAAATAAAATAAAATTTCCAGCCAGGCAGCTCAAAGCACATTGCTTTATAAATTAAAACCTGGAAGCATTTATTTTTAAAAAGAAGAAAAAACAATATACATTACAGTGCTTCTGTTATGAGGCATGCTTACTAATCTCCAGTGGAAAGAGTGCACCACTTTTGTTAAAACTGGTATGTTTTAGTGCTGGTATAAGTAAGTGTTTGCACTGGAGCAGTTTAATAAATTGGGCCCAGTGTGTCAGTAAGTCATAGTGGGTTTTCAGTGGTTTCTGGCAAATCTGTTCTCTGCATTAATGGTGAACACAATGCTGGGTCTGTCTGGCCCACTGAGATGTTTATTGTGATGTAATCCCCCGACACCATTTTTCTGGTTTCCTTAAACAAGCTGGGATTCTTGTTGTAAAGCAAGATTATTGTATGTACAGTTTGGTTTAAATATTGATTTTTCTCTAAATACCAAAGAAACTGCTTGACGTGACGCTATTGCATTTAAATTAAAATATTCTAAAAAGCAACATCAAACTGGCCTCAGATGAATTAATAGTATTCTCAGAGTGATTGTCAAGAGGCAAATGTAATGCTTTCCATGGAAAATGACCTGCTATGAATTAGATTCCTCTCTGCTGGACCTCACACTTAGTTCTTCATGGATGGAGCGTAGTTTCAATAAAAGATGTGAACGTTTTGTTTTGACAGTAGAGACCTTTTGTAGTTTCATTGTTTTTTTTGGTTTGTATTGTGAAGTTCATATTCAAAGGTATTTTATCTTTACAAATAATGTATAGGACCCATAACTGCAAAGAATCAGTCCTGCCCCTCTTACCACCGTATTTTACAGTGCTGTATCTTGTAATGACTGGCAGAGTCATAATTTAGATTTAATCAAGTCTTGGATTGTGAGTTATTGCTTATGGTGAAGGCCTGTATAAAGTCATACCATGTTAATATTCTGTATCACGAGTTGATCAGTTATTGGTTACCAAGGAAACAGTATTACTCCACAAGATTAGTTACAATTGCACATGAACATTGTAACGTGTATTTTCATAGTTGATTTACTGTATCAGTATATTTCTTATCCTAGACCGCTCCGCTGCATCATTTCTAGCTGGTCATAGGAGCAAGCCAGCGGCTGTGCGTGGAGTAATCACAGAATTGTCCTGGCCAATAGTACTTTTCATTCCCTGATAGATAGTACTTTTCATTCCCTGATTGTGCACCTGTATACCTGTGGTCAAACCGTCCTTCTATTTACATCCTATAGCATTTGTTTATATGCAAGTGTGTAGGTACCATGACACGAACTGTCTTGTTTGAGATGTGCCTGTTATGAATTCAGATTGTCATGCAGTAACTGCTGATACTAGTCTTGTCGCACTCCCTCCCCCCCGTCTCATTTTTTTTAAACAAAAAGTAACATTATATCATACATTACAATTAAGTAATATAAGTCTGTTACCCTCATAAATGTGATAATTTCAAAGATTATCTTCCGTTAAACCAAAACATACCGGTAGTAGCATCCTAATGTTTGTTCTAATGAAAAAAAAAAAAAATTCTAGTCCGGCAGAAATCTGTTATGATATTTCAATTCAAGCTGGGAGCCACACTATATGTTTTGTGTTTTTTGTCAAGAGCTTTTTTTATTTCCAAGTTCCTGAAATTAATTCAAGTCTACTTGACTGTGTTTCTTTTGAGTTTGACTTTATAATCTATGATGGAATGTTGTTGAAGTTATGGATGAAGTTCTCGAATGATCAGTAGGAGTCAATTCCCTCTCAGGGGTTCACGAGCTGGAATATAAATTATCTATAGTAGAAATTTTAGAAATTGTATTGTAATAAGGAATGAGTTGGAAGACAGCGTCACAATATGGAACTTTAGGAATGTATTGGAGCTTGACTTGATTCAGCTCGTCTACATTCCAATGTTTGGACTTTGGTGATACAAATCAGCTAGTGCTTTAGCTGAGACAGTACCTGTCAGTGCAGCTCAGCTTCAAACAAAAAAGGTAAATCGCTTAAATTGTGCAGTGTTTTTTAAAAGTGATTAATTGGGCTGGATCCAACCATGTTTAGACCTGCTAAAAAATATATATATATATATTTAATAACATTAAATAAGTCGAATACAACTGTGGCATACACTGAGTTAATATAACCCCTGTAATACACAGATATGGAATGGTAGTGGACTGGCTTCTTTAATAGCACAGGGTCTGCAGCAATCAGCTTTTGAAAGGCAGTAGTCCGGGGAGTTCTCTTTTCCTGACTGTTTCTTAATTCTTACTTTTGATTTGTATAAATTATCAAGAAATTAAACTTAACCTGCAGTGCAATTAAATGCAGTGAAATAGTTTACAGTGATACAATCCCCAATTACAAGCAATCTGACAATCTCATACTTGTGTATGTGTGTTTTGTTTTATATCTAGTCATTTATAAATAGCGCAACACTAAAAAAAAAACCCAGGAATACTGCTGAATTATAGGACATAATCACAGCTGAAATTTCTAACTAACTGGAATCAAAGTTTATAGATCACCCTCATTTCGTGATATAGTCTCATTTGAGTAAGACTACAACATTCTTCCAATTAACTTACCTCTAATCATTGTAAATGCCCTTATAAAGAATTTTCAAATTTTTTAATGGAATTGGTACAGGTATGAGTGTGTCAACAACACATCAATATACAGGCAAAAACATATTGTAAACACATAACAAAGCTGAATAGCTTGGTCTCTTTCAATCTGTTTCTTACCAATGTGACCAAATTATATTTTTTCTCTTACAATGCTCCAATCTACCATTTTTTGGGGAGTAGCAATACTATTAGGACCTGCAAGGCTTTAATAACCTATTCCAGATCTTTACAGTATTTGAAAAAAACAAACCATCACTCATCTTTAGGCAGCTTACTAATTTTATGTCTTCAGTTTCTTTCAAAGCTAAGTCGTAATGATGGGAAATAGCTAATGAAGCAATATCTGTCCCTGGCATTGTTTAAACCCTAGGAAAAACTGTTTCAAGGATTATTGCCAAGTCTAATGATATCAGTACGGAACCTTCCAATCAAGCCATTACTGTGTTGGCGGATTTTTCAAATACCTCTTTATAGATGTGCATACTGATATATCCTCTCCTGATCACTCGTTTATCACCAAACGTTTTCTTCAAAAATGCGATCCAAGTCATTATTTTATTATTATAACATCTCAAAACGCTCTGCAAACGTCTGTGATATTCTTTCAGCACTGGATGCAGAAGCAGCTACCTCCTCTGTTTATTGCTCGGCGCTGCTAGGACTATTCTCACATGCCCCCATTTTTTTTTTCGGTTTAACTTCGGCCATTGAATGGTTTTCTATGGTTGTTCTGGAGAAAAAGGAAAAAAAAAAACGATAGAGACCTGTGCTTTACATGTTTTTGATGATGTTGGACAGGGTCCGACATTGGACAAAGGGTTAATAACTCCGCCGATGCTCTTTCTCGCCTGCAGGTAGCCCGGTTCCACCAACTGATGCCCCTGCTGCTCCCTTCCCTCTCCAAGTCCTAGAGTTCCATCAACTGATCCTGGACTGAATTCCTCCTTGTCCGCTCTGCTCGGCTCAGCCCAACAATATATATCAGTTGCTGTCACTCTGACCACAAACTCCTCCTACTCTATAGCCTGGTCAGTCTTCTCCTGGTTTTGTGCCCAAAACTAAATCTCTCCCACTTCCTTGAACCAGAATTGGATCCTGGCTTTTATCATTTATCTCAGGGACATCTTCCACCTCTCTCATATCAAGTTGTATAGCAACACTTCTACCATGTCTATTCCAGCTCCTGCCCTACTCTCAATCCCAGCCATCCGTCTTACTCTACATGGGATCTAGAGAAATCTCCTTCCTTCCTTCTCAACTAGACTGCCCATCACCTCAAATTATCTCCTTAACCTAATCTCCATCCTCTGCCACGGCTGTTTCAATCCTGTTGATAATCTTGTTATGGAGTCCATGTGCCTTCTTTGGCATCCTGATATGTGAAAAATTCAAAGTGTCATCCTTCCCCAGCTTCCCAGCCTCTAGCATCTGATCCAGAAACCTCTTCATCGTTAAGGACCAACATTTCCTCCTTCTTCTCCGATCCTCAAAAAACGACCAGTTTCGATCCAGACATTGTATCCAGCTCTCAAAGATCAACTCCCCCCTCTGCCCTCTACAGAACCTCCCATCAACCAGGAAACCTTCACCCTCTGAACCCCTCTTTTCTGATCTATCCAGAAGCATTATCAGTAGGCATTGGTTCAACTCTCACTTCTCCTCTCTCATCACCAATGCAGGCCTGCCCTCCCAGTTCTACACACCCAATTCCCTTAGAATTGGAGCAGCAACGTCCGTAGCAAGAGCTGGACTCAGCCAACATGCCATCAAAGTCCTCGGTCACTGGGCATTATCAGCAGTCAACCTCTACATCAGAACCTCCCCAACAGACGTTGTAATTGCCCACCAGTCCATAGCTAGCTTGCCCGGAGTGGGGGAGCCCTCTCCGCCTGGTCCACCAGAGGTTTCCTCCTAAAACAGTTTTTTTCCCTCTCCACAGTGCAGACAGCTTTTCTTTAGGTGGTCAATACTAACCCCTCTCTTTGTCTCATGTGTTTTTCCCAATTTACACCTATGTTGTGCAGTGGCTGCAGTCTTTTCTTTTCTATCATCACAGGTGCAGTTCTGCGGGGTTCCATCTTTTGGGAGGTTAGTGAGGCTCACTTTCCCTGGCCTCCCTGGGCTACGCCCTTCGAGTTGGAGATTCTGCGTCAGGCCAGAGGGGACCCCCGGCCACACTCTCTATCCTGTCGCAGCTTGTGCGCTTTCCCTGTACTAATTTCTGGAGACTCTCTCTCTCCTTCTTAGCTCTCTATGCAAAGTCTATCTCATAGTTGTTCGATCTCTTTCTAATCTCTCTACTTCTTTCTTTCTAGCTCCAGGACTCCTGTAAGCTTTGTTCCACGATCCTGAGTCCCTCTAACTTTTTCATTTTCAAGGCTCTCCTTCGGAGGTCAGTTCGGTCCCGTTGGGTAACTCCATTCCCAAGTCACTGAGCTGCAGCGGCTCTCCGAGAGTCGGGTCCTCTCTTCCTTCAATCCCTTATGGGTAGCTCTGTTCCCAAGCTGCTATGTAAGTGGCTTTCTGCAGAGTGGGGGTTTCTATATACGTGTTTTTTGGTCACTGGACCAGCCTTCAGCAATAAGGTTCTCCATCGCCGAGAGTGCAATCACTCCTGTTCTATCCCTTTAACTCCCTTCAAGTATCATGGCACTCTCCAAGACACATGTCACTGAAGCACTACACTTACCACACTAATGGCCACCCGTTGTAAGGACACATGGATAACTGAATAAGTATATTGTGGCAGGCTGGTCAATGGATAGAGGCCCAGAGACAGACGGCAGTTCAAAAAAATAACTATTTTTTTATAAATAAAAACAAAATGAAAGGGCACAAGGGCAAAACAAAGAGTCTTTAAACACAAAGAAAGACAAAAGGCAAAACTTACAAAAATAAAGGTTTCCTGGCTGGGCAATGCCTTCACTGGATTTTAAATACTTAAAAAAATACAAACAAAAGATCAATCTGCTTCCTCAGCTCCCTCTCTCCAAATGAGAAGCAGAGGCCTCCTTTTATATCAGGTGGCTGGGCGCTGATTGATCGTTAATCAACCTAATCAACTACATCAACCCCAGCCACCTGAACACAATAAACCCAGGCAGGTAGGGGAAGTTAACCCCATCCCTGCCAATTTCTAAAGAGCAGAGCTTTGCTCTGCCACACACCTCCCCCCATGTACAACGTACACCGGCCGCATTCGGCCAACTCCCCCCTTCCCCCCTCCCCCCCCAAGGGTCCAATTATGTCCTTTGGGTGGGCTGTTATGGTGGGTGGTGGTGGGCGGGGTTGATGTCTGAGCCCCCAAGCCTTCTTTGGTTGAGGGGGCCCCGAATCTCCAAGGTAGCACGGCGACGGCGGCCCGTCTCCCTCTGGTGGCGGAGGCGGCGACGGCGGGCTTTACCGGCTCCCTCTGGTGGCGGAGGCGGCGGCTGCGGCCCGGCTCCCTGCTGGTGGCGGAGGCGGAGGCGGCGAGCAAAAAGCGGCGGCCCGGCTCCCTCTAGCGGCGGCGGCGGCCCGGCTCCCTCTGGTGGCGGAGACGGCCCGGCTCCCTCTAGTGGTTGAGGAGCGTCTCTCCCTCTCGGGGCTACTAATTTATAAACGGCTGCGGCTGGATAATGCAGTCCCTCTCGGGCGATGCTTAATACGTTCCTTTAGGAAGACGTGGATCTCCCCTCGCGGGTTTGTATTAGCTGCCGCTCGAGGATGCTCCCTATACCGAGCCTCACTGCACGACACGGCAAAAAAAATACTTCCTTTTTGTTAGTTATTTCAAAGTTTTTTGAGTCTGATCTTGTTTATGGGAGCGAGTGGAAAATGCAGGCATTTCTGAATTAAACTAAATGCTTAAAACCACGTTGTACAAATGTTGTATGTTCATACATGAAAAGAACAGGCATATTAAATACTTTACCTGGACATACTGTATACAGTACTTACTGTATGTGCAAGCTGGTCAGCCCAGGAACTTATTCTGGTGAAGGTGTTTTCTCTGTGATTCCATGTGCTAACCTGCTGTATAGCAGGTCCCATCTGCCCTAAGGATATTTAAAAGTCCCTATTATTTTGATGCCTCAGCTTGAGCCACGCCGAGGCCTCAAAAAGAGGCTTTACCTTCCCTTCTCACTACGTGGAGAGGGAAGAGAGCATGTTTTTTTTTGTTCCTTCTGCTTCCTTGCATAAGTGCATTTAAAGGCACAGGAAGTTTGCCTTGAGCCATGATAACAATACAACTTCCATCATCACACTGGAGATTAAATCAGCCATGAGTTTTGTATCTGGGAAGGAGAATGCATGGAAATGTTCCTCCCACTGTGCAAGAAGTATGGAACATAAAATCATCAGCGTAGTAATTGATATTCTATTAGTGAGTCATCTCTTCAGACAAATTGG
Source organism: Polyodon spathula (assembly GCF_017654505.1). Lineage (NCBI taxonomy): Eukaryota > Metazoa > Chordata > Actinopteri > Acipenseriformes > Polyodontidae > Polyodon > Polyodon spathula. The sequence goes on along the minus strand of NC_054540.1, from coordinate 17,781,843 downwards.
AAATTGCTGCTCATCTTTCTCCCTCTCACATACATTACAACCAAATTATTCCAGTTTGTGTCTGCAGCTGGAGCAAGGAGACAGTGGTCAGGGGTTTGAAGATGCCCTGGGTGAAAACTGCACCTCTTCCTGGGTCTGGTTGTAGGGGCATCATGCTCAGTTGTGGCCGTCCTCCTCACACCGTCCACACCAGTTTGCCGGTGGCACATCTGGGCAGGACCGCCAACGATGGTCCCCCTCCCCACACCAGGAACACCAGGGGAAGAAGCTTGCCGGGTCCTCCAGCGGTGGCTGCAGAAGCTTACATTTCTTCAGCTGCTGCCTCTCCTGCCTTTTCCGCTGTCTGCTCTTCTTTCCCATTTTTTATTTCAAAAAAATGCATAAAGAGCAGAACAAGCTCAGAAGGAGGGATGTCCCACTATTGACACCAAATGTGGCAGGCTGGTGAGTGGATAGAGGCCCAGAGACAGACTGCAGTTCAAAAAAAAAATAACTGTTTTATTATAAACACAAAAATGAAAGGGCACAAGGGCCAAAACAAAACAATTTAAACACAAATAAAGCAAAAAACAAAACTCACAAAAAATAAAGGTTTCCAGGCTGGGCAAAGCCTTCACTGGATTCAAAACATAACAAAAAACACCAAAAAACCAAAAAACACCAAAACAAACCACCAAACCACCAAAACACCAACCTAACTTCCTCAGCTCCCTCCTCCCAAATGAGAAGCAGATGCCTCCTTTTATGTCAGTTGGCTGGGCGCTGATTGATCATTAATTTAACTAATCATCTAATCAACCCCAGCCACCTAAACACAATAAACACAGGCAGGTAGGGGAATTTAACCCCATAACTGCAAATTTCTAAAGGGCAGAGCTGTGCTCTGTCACAGGTACCCATTCAAATTTGTAAAGAAGTTAATCACCAGTGAGAAGAATGGCACACACTACCCGCCTCAAGTTGACGGTGGAGCGATTTTGGCAGGAGGAAACACATACAAATTCCTTCAGACATCCCACCTATCAATCCACAAGAATAACAAATGGAGGACTGTGCATTTAAGTGGAAAGAAGTAGAGCAAGCTATCAAAAAAGCAAGGGTGTCCTCATCTCCAGGGCCTAATGGAGTTCCATACAGAGCATACAACCGTGCTACAGGAGTTCTACGAATCCTGTAGAAATTGATGAGTGGCATGGTAAAAAAAGGTTGTATCAAGAGCATGATGCCGAACGGGTGGAGTCTTTATACCAAAAGAAACAAATTCTACAAGCATCAGTCAGTTTCACCATATTTCCCTATTAAACGTAGAAGACGCAAGCACGATTTCCTTTAGTTAGTGATCAGCGGTTGTCAACCTACCTATTAAAGAACCGCTTCAATGACACTTAAGTACAAAAAAAGTGGGCATTCCAGGTTTCCCAGGATGTTTACAGAACGTCAGTGTGGTCTGGGGAACAAATTTAATCAGCTAAAAAGGAGAGGGAGGAGCTGGATTTCTGGATTTGGCTAATGCATATGGTTCAGTGCCACATGACCTTCTTTGGGCAGCATTTGATTTTTTTCAGCATATTATTGACAATAACACATTTAGTGAAAGCCTACTTTGGAGATTTACAATTTAGTTTCTCAACTTCAGAATTCACCATTACATGACAATGCCTAGAAGTTGGAACAATGGCAGGATATACCATATCTCCACTAGTTTTTACCATGGCAATGAAAGTAATTAATAGAGCATAAAAATGGGTAGTTGAAGGAGAACGCTTCACATCTGGAATGCGACTACCACCCATTGCCAATATATATATGCGACCTATAAACCCTGCAACTATTTGGTTTTGAGAGCATAATCTGCACCAACAGTGTGGCCATTACTTTTCCCTGGATGGATTAGCATTGCTGTTTGTAACTCGGCACATTGAACTAGATCAGTGGCTGGTATCGTTTTCTTTGTTTATACTTTTGGTTGCTTTAGGTACCGAGCCTGCCCTTAAACTAACCCATTTTACAAACGTAATAAAGTGATCCAAACAATGTTGGGGTATGGTGTGTTGAATTATGAGTTTGCTGCCAAAATTATTGTGAGTCTACCGCTCAAGCCTACCGGGATAGTCACAATTGCAATCATTGTCTTTAGAATGCCAGCTGTTCTAAAAGCTAGCCAAGTATAAGGGTCACTAGTACAAGGGCAGTCTAAGCTGTAGCCAGTCAGAGCTGTGGCAAGTCCGCCGTGAGGGACAGGTTAGAGCGAGGACCTTTGTACACTCTTTCCAGTGGCTATCGAGGCATTATGCCAAACTCTTTACATTAGCTATATTTACGTCAACTATTATATTAAGGTGTGTTTTAATTGGGTGATCCACTGTTGTGATTAGTACCAGGTGAGTGTGGTTAAATTGAATAGTGGTTGATTTGCAATTTGATTGGTTTAACATAGCATTTGTAGTTGTGTGATCCTATTGAAGTGCACTGAAATTATTGTATTGCTTAAGTATTGTCTTTAACGCAGTTTAGCAGCTGTTACCCATTCCCCGCAAAATGAGGGGGCGAGGAGAGGCTGTTGGAGAGAAATTCGACCTGGAAGATTTGCCAATAATAGACAGATCTGTAACCTCCCACTACTACTGCACCTCTCTGTCTCACCTGTCCAGCTATGTCTCTCAGCTCCGTTCTGTCCTCTCACCACCTTTCTCTGTCCTCTCTCCCCCACTGCTCCCATAACCCCTCAACCTCCATCCCTCTCCCTAGCCCCCTCCCACTTGCTCTCTCTGGTGCACTTGGAACTGTCACTCTTTGCTAACAAAGCTGATTTCATCTCTGCCTTTGCCTTCCAGCTCTCTCTTGATTGCCTTGCTCTAAAAAAACTTGGCTACCTTCCTGAAACCACTGTAGCTCCTGCTACCCATGCCTCTCTCCTGCTAATTGTAAGGTACTGTCCCCTGGACTCTCGGCTCACTTTCTCGATGAACTCGTACTAGGATCTCTCTCGTCTCCCTCTCTGTCTCCCCCAAACTGTCCTGTTAGGGGATTTTCAATATCTATCTCTCAAGCCCACCACTCCGGATTACTTTTCACCATCACTCCTTCAATTCTATCTCCACACCTCCCTAGCCACAAAGCTAGTCTGTTCAACTGAACCTCACTTCTACAAGGCCTGCTGCCCCTCACCCTCTTTCTCAACACTCCTTTCTCACCCTTCTGGACCTCTCTGATCAATATTGCATCTCTTTTTCTCTGTCTCTCCCCTCTCTTCCTACTCCACCTACCCCCACTGTCACCTCCCGTCGTAACCTCTGCTCTCTTTCCCCCTCTGTCGTTGCCTCCACCACTCTCTCTCACCTCCCCCTTCTCCCAACTCTCCTCTGTGCTCTGCTCGACAAGAACCAAACAGCGCTCTGCTGAAAAGAAATGTAAGAAAACCAAACTCCCTGCTGCCCTAGACCTATACCGCTCCCTCCTCTCCTCCTTCTCTTATACTCTCGCCTCTGCTAAACACTCCAATTTTTCTAGTCTCTAACTTCTCCTCCCTCCATCAACTCTCTCCCTTCTCCTCTGTCCTCTATCTCCTCTGACTGATTTTGCCTCATCTCTAAAATTTCTGATCTACGCTGCCTTTCACACTGTCGATCACTCTATTCTCGTATCCTGTCTTGCTGACTGGGGAATCTCTGGCACTGCTCTGGCTGGTTCTCCGCCTACCTCTCCGATTGCACTTTTCGGGTAACCTGGTGTAGCTCCATTACCCCAACCTCTCTCAAACAGGAGTCCCCCAGGATTAGTTTTGGGTACCTCCTCTGTTCTCTTTATACACATGCTTCCTGGGCCCCCTCATCAGGACAATTATGATGTTCTCAAATCACATCACCACAGAACCTAAACCTCTGGGTAGGAGAGGATCCTATGTCTTGGTGTTTCCCTCCACTTGCAACATTGGAGGCATGTTTGGCCTTAAATTGGGAAGACAAGTGTAACATGTCTAATAATTGCCACCAGTTTCCTTCAAAACATTCCAAACAAAAAGACAAACATTCCTCTACCCAGGAGAGCCAGCAAAGTTGTTAAAAACAAAGCCTCGTCCAGGAAAACTGGAAGCCGCTTCTAGAGAATGGAAATACTGGCAGATGGCTTATTTTTCCTCTGAGATACCTACCGTTAACCTTCGACCCACATACAGTTTTGTGGTCCTGGACTCAGCATGTCTTGTTCACCGGTAGAGTGCCATGGAAGGATGCTGTAGAGGAGTGGTGTGTGAGAGGAAGAAACTGCAG